>NC_089219.1:14859418-15230618 GCF_963924675.1 Phocoena phocoena | reverse complement strand
TGTTTATAAGGAATGTAAATTGATAAAGCCACTATGGTAAACAGTATGGAGGTTCCTTAAAAAACTAAAAATAGAATTACCATATGACCCAGCAATCCCACTACTGGGCATGTACCCAGAGAAAACCATAATTCAAAAAGACACACGCACCCCAACGTGCACTGCAGCACGGTTTACAATAGCCAGGACGTGGAAGCAACTTAATTACCCATTGACAGATGAATGCATAAAGAAGATGTGGCACATATATACAATGGAATATTACTCAGCCATAAAAAGGAACGAGATTGGGTCATTTGTAGAGATGTGGATGGACCTAAAGACTATCATACAGAGTGAAGTAAGTCAGAAAAACAAATACCGTATATTAACGCATATATGTGGAGTCTAGAAAAATGGTACAGATGAACCAGTTTGCAAGGCAGAAACAGACACAGATGTAGAGAACAAACGTATGGACACCAAGGGGGGAAAGCAGCGGGGGGCAGGGGCGGGTGGTGGGATGAATTGGGAGATTGGGATTGACATGTATACACTAATCTTTTAAAGTACATGTATCTTTTAAAAAGAAATAAAAATAACAAGCGCTGGCGAGGATGTGGAGACAGCAGACCCCTCAATACGCTGCTGGTGGGAACGTAAAATGGTGCAGCTACGCACTGTGGAAAACAGTGTGGCAGTTTCTCAAAAAGTTAAAGATAGAATTACCATGTGATCCAGCAATTTCACTCCTAGATATACAGTTGGCGGGTCTGGGCTACACGGTCCACTTATACAGATTTTTTTCAGCAGTTAATACTACAGTACTACACAATTCACGACTGGTCAAATCCAAAGATGCAGAACTGCAGATACGGAAGCTCAGATACAGTCAACTCTAAGCTATACTTGGATTTTCAACTGCACGTAATTGGCAGCCCTGACCCCTGTGTTGTTCACAGGCCAACTGTATATCCAAAAGGTTGAGAATAGGTACTCAAATACGATACACACATATTCATAGCAGCACTATTCACAACAGCCAAAGAGTATGAAACAACCCAAATGCCCGTCAACAGATGAAAGGATAGACAAAATGTGATATATCATGCAATGGAATATTATTCAACCTTGAAAAGAGCAAAGTACTGATAAGTGCTATGACATGGATGAACCTTGAAAATATTATGCTAAGGAAACCCAGACACAAAAAGCCACATAGTGTGTGATTCCATTTATAAGAAATGTCCAGGATAAGTAAGTCCACAGAGACAGAAAGTAGACTGGTAGTTGCTGGGATAGAAAAGGAATGGGGAATGACTGCTTAAGGGGCACCAAGTTTTCTTCACGGTGATGAAAATGTTTTGGAACTGGATGGTGGAAGTGGTTACACAGCTTTATAGGTGTTTTCAGTGCCACTGAATCATATACTTTAAAATGGTGAATTTTCTGTTGTGTGAATTTTACCTCAATTAAAAAGTAAGAAAATTCTGTAGCATAGCTGGGTATGTACATAATTAACATTTTGTTAACAAATCTCATATATACAAATATAAAGGGGAAAAAGATCCTTTCCTAACAACAGGAACAGAAAACATAAAACATCTAAGAATAACTCAGTAAAAAATGGGAAAGAGCTATATGAAAAAAGTGCTCCCGCAGATCGCCAAAAAGTCAACGAAACAAATAAAAAGCTTATCAGGTTCCTGGCTAGGAAGATTCAACATCATAAAGATGAAAATTTTTGCCTGTTAATCTATTAATTTAATGAGATCCAATAAAAGCAAATTATCAACAGGACTTCTTTTTAACTAGACAAACATATCCTAACACTCATATATAAAACAAAAAAAGCAAGAATATACAGGAAATCAAAAAAAAAGAAAGTAACGACGAGTGAAGAGTTCTACTAGATTTTAAAATACACTGTTTCTTAACTAAAACAATGAACACATTAACATATGAAGAGTAAAACCAGTGGAATAGAACCAATGTCTAGAAAATAGACCCAACTACACATGGGAATTTATTATATGAAAAAAGCAGCATTTTAAATCAGTGGACAAAAGACATGTAATTAATAAACAGTTTTGGGTTCAACTAGGTAACCACAAGGAAAAAATATAAAGTTGGATCCATACCTCACACCTGTATATCAATATAAATCCCAAATAGAGACAAGATCTAATTTCTTTTAAAAAATGAAAGTACAGAAGGACTAAAATAAACTATGGGAGAATTCTTTTTAACCTCAGAGTGGGAAGAGCTTCCTAATCATGACCCAAAACCCAGAAGACATTTATATGTTGTCTTGAAAACTTGATAAATTTAGCCACATAAAAATTTTAAATTCCTTCAGAGCAAAGACAACATGGGAAAGAATAAAAAGACAAATGACTGACTGTGAAAAATTTGCAACTCATACCACAAATAGAGGCTAATTTCCCTAATACATAACGATTTCCTAAAAATCATTAAGAAAATTGAACAGGAAAAAAATGGACAAAAAACATGAATACAGTTCACACAAAAAAGGACAAAAGTAGGTTTTAAACACAAGAAAAGATGCATAAGCTCACTAATAAGAAAAATACAAATTAAAGCCATGTTAAGAAAACTATTTTTTCCCTAACAGTGACACAGATTTAAAAACTTGATAACACACTGTGCTGGCAAAGGTGCAGAAGAGACACATATTGCAAGTGGGAGTGTAAACTGACTAAGACTTCTACAGAGAGCAACTTGGCAATATCTACCAAAATTATAAATGCACACGTCCTCTGATGTAGTAAGAACCTTCTAGGAATTTATTCCACAAATATACTCGCACATGTGTGAAGAGATACACATATAAGGCACTGCATGTTGTTTGTAAAAGCAAAGTTTGAAAGCCATCTAAAAGTCCATCAAAGGGACTATTCAAGCACATTATAATGCATCCATACACTAGAATACTATGGAGCCGTTTAAAAAGATTTAGGAAGTTCCTTATGTACTGCTATGAATTAAACTCCGAGATGTGTTCCATTCGAAAAGCATGGTGCAGAACAGTATACAGAGGATGCTACAGTTGCGGATAGGAAGAATGTACTCCAGCAAAAGTGAAATACATGCACATACTCACATATTTGCTTGATATGTAAAATATCTCTAGGTAATTTTATGATATACTAATAACATTGGTTGCATCCAGGGAGGTAAACAAGGGTGAGAGAGTGACATTTACTTTATTTTTTTAATTACAAAGAAAGTGTCTAATAATGTGAGGAAAGGCTTGTGAAATAATGTTAATGGCAAAAAAGCAGGAAACAAAGCTATACAAATACGAAAACAATACCAAAAATTGTTGATTCCGTGCATTTTAAATTTTCTTCTCTACTTTTTCTATAGTTTCTGAATTTTAGATACAAAGCATGGATTAATTTTAAAACATAAAAGTTACTTTAAATGTTTATATAAATTATATTCATGCAATCATAGCCATCAGCTGTTAGGGAAAGCAAAAGAACAATAATTTTATCTGCTGCTCTCACCTGAACTAACAAAATTTTTTTAAAAAAATCAAGCCCAGAGATTCTTAAAGGCAACTTTCTATTAAAACATCACTGGTTTTTAGCTCCAGGGCACACAGCTCTCGACCTGGTTCCTGCAGGGCTGAGAACAGAGAAGAAAACGGAGGCTTCACTCACATCAGTCTGGAGGTGTGCAGGCGCTTCTGAGTTGTCATTGACCCTCCGAACGCTGTCATAGTGCTCTCCGTACCGGTACGCGATGTGTAACTCCTGCACGTTGCTCTTATCCGTACCACGAATCTGCAGGCAAAGGAAGGGGAGATGCCAGCGCGGATCTGCACAGTGTCCACTTCAGAAGAGAAACGCCACCTGATTGCCCAGGAAGCCCAGTCAACAGGCTCTATATAGAAGGAACTGGGAATATGACTGCGATACGTCCTAAGCAATCGTTGAGTTATCCTTCTTCCACTCATGTATGTATGATTCATCGTGCTTTAATGTGCAACTATATGGATGTAAATCCATACAAAAATGCATATTCAAAAACCAGGGGCAGATTTACCATGAAGTTAAATAAGCTTAAGTTTCAGGAGTGTTAGTACCTCTCAGCCCCTCAAATGCACAGGTCCCTTCCAAGAGGGAAGGCCCAGGGGCAGAGGCAGATTTGTTGGGCTTGAAACTCAAACAATTTGGGACCCTCTTCGAGAAAAAGAATATAAAATTACATATATAAAATTGCTAGAACTCCTCCCAAGGCCTTGAACGGGGCTCCATAAAAATGAAGGACCTGACACTTATGCTTCACTAGCTTCACAGTAAATCCACACTGTTTTTTTTAACAAAAATACCATTTTTCATCAAACGCATACTGAGAAACATTAACAACTCAAAACATCCCACTTATATCAATTGCAAAATAAAATTATACACAGTCAGGCAGTACTACCGCACTGCACAACCTGGAAGCACTGCTCACAAGGTGTTCCGTGTGAATGGTGCCCTGCAGCACAGCCCAACCAGAATGGGGCTCCCTGGAGTCATGCAATACAGACGGCCCGAAGTGGAGCCTGGGCATCCCCCCCAAACCACCAACTCTGCAGAAGCTCTACAGTAATTCTGAATCTGTCCTTTAGAAAGCCCAGTAACTGTCTATTTGTTAAAACCCCAAAATATCAGCACCTCCTTCTTGTTTCTGCTGAAAGTCACAGGCAGTAAGATCCTATTATTAATTTAAACAATATCTGTGGTCTAAAACCACAGCAAAACCATGGAACAAACAGGAACTGCACAGGTCTAGAAGTCAGAACCACGCAAGTTTTCTCCAGGTAGAACATCTAGGTCTCAAAGGGCAGAGGGTCTGGTTTTGACACATGCAAAACAGAGAGAGCACCATTCATCTCCCAGGAAGACTACTGGAAAGGAAATTAGTTGATCAGAATCTCTGAATGACATAATCCCTAAAGCACGTATATATTTAAATAATAATAACACTACATATGCATTATGAATAAGAAAAAATAACTTGACGAACAGTCACCGAATTGTGATGCTCATGGAGAGGGAGACCACAGAGGACTTTCATTTTCTAAGTCACACGTGTCTCTCTTGTTTACAGAAGCATATATTCCATTTGTAGCCAGAAAAAAAAATGTGCGTTGTGAGTATAAACCTCCTCATTATTAATGTAAGAGCTCTTACCCATGATAGTAGCAACCAATTCAGTTTCAATTCTCAAATTTTATAAGGTGCTTCACTGGGGTGGGGAGAGATGGGGAAAACCTAGTAGACAATTCCAGTATACAGGAAATGTATTTATTTTAAAAACATATACTCTGAATGTTTAGCAAGAGGACACTACAGAAATAAATGTATTTGAAAACAAAATCTAGTTATGCAGAATTATCTTCCACAACTACCTAGATAATTAAGAAACTTTAAAAACGGTTATCAAAGGAGGAGAAGGCAACCTGCGGTTACTGAGTTGGCCCTGAGTATACTCCTTCAAGAAGAGGATCGTTATGCTGTATATTCAAATGATTTTGATGACTTCTGCTAAGCAGTAAAGATTTCAAGACAAAAAATTGGGACAACGAAAGAGGTAACCGGTCTTCTTGGCTCAAAGACATCCTTAGAAAGAGAGCGCCTCACTAAAAATATGATAGCTCTCCCCGGTGTCAGTACATGTGACAACACTACCCCAAAGATCAGCACATACAGATATTGTTTCCCATCCTGCTCACTGTATCCCTGCAACGTAAAGTCCTTACCAACCCATGGAGTATCTAATTTATTTTGTTGTAGTGTAATTTTTGTTAAAAGGACATTATGCCAGACACAAAAAGCTATATACTTCCATTTATATGACATTCTGCAAAGGCAAAAACTGTAAGAGACAAATCAGATTAGTGGTTACAAGAATCTGGGAGTGGGGGGAGGGGACTAGTGACCGCAAAGGGGCATGAGGTAACTTTTTGGGGTGGTGGAAATATACTGTATATTGATAGTGGTGGTATTTACATGACTATGTTTGTCAAAACACATAGAACTATACACCAGAGAATGGTGAATTTTGTTACATGTAAATTATATCTCTATAAATGACTTTATTTTTAATGAGCAAAGGCTAAGCAAAGGAAAAAGCAATTTACAAAGAAATATATATGCAGGTGATATGGGAAACCGATGAGGAGCAAAGGCCATTGGTGCCTTGATAATAATATAATATACAGGGATACACAGTGTGTATATATACACGTATGGATGTGTCTGTGTGTGTGTAGACTTGCTTAAAACGTGTGACATTGTGATAGTCTCTTCCCAGTCATACATGAATGATTTTATAGTTAAGAGTGTGTGTGAATAACAGGGATGCACACTAAAATGTTAATAGTAATTATCTCTGGGGAGTATGATGACTCTGAGTGATTTTTATTTGCCTTTAATGGGCTTTTCTGAATTTTGAAATTGTTCTATAATCATTATGTTTTACTTTCTAATTAAAAAAAAACAAAGTTAGAAATGGGGGAGTAGTGGAGCAGGGGAGAGAGGAAGACTGATAGGAATCACCTGACCAGTCTCCAGGAGCTGAGCCACAAAGTGAAAAGCTGAGTGCAAGGAGGACGAGTAAGGGGTGGCAGTCTGTGTACAGTTTCACCCCGACCTCTGACCTTCTGTACTCCAGAATGTTCGGTTTGATGGACTGTTTGGGAAACTAGGGTACTTTAGAATAGAATAGCAAAGGTAAAGGAGGGTAAGGCAGGCCTAAGCGACCCAGCAGCAGCGTGCTCTGCCATCCCACAGCACAAACGCAGCATTTGTTGTAAAATCTTACTTGCTGTAGAAAAACCATTGGAACCGCTATGTATAGCCGGGCAGGGCACAGAAATAGAGCTTGACACCCTAGGCCATGAAATAAATTTTGTTGTTCAGAAATTCTTTTTAGCAACAGCTATTATAGTGAATTTGGTCTTTGTTTTCCTCCATCTAAAAAACAAAAACATATACATGGAACAGATATATTTCAAACTAGAATATGTATGCAAATCCTTTAAATTCTCACTGAGGTATTTTTACAAAATTATCTAAGTTATTTCCACAGGAGGCTCTCCACCCCAAACTACCCAATTAACTGACTGCTGAGTAACATTTCTGGCATTTTAAAGGTTTTTGAATTATACTTCAGACTCCATTTGTAATGCAGAGTTTAACTCCAAGCCACCACAAGCTTCCCATCTTGGGTTAAAGTTACCCTGCATAGTTCAATATCGTAAGTCAAGCCCCATCATCTGAGGACATCCCCAAAGCTAATTTATAAACAAGAGCTTAACATGAATTCCTGAATAGGGGACCTACCTGCCACAAAGGGGCATTAAGTTGATGAATCACCACATTCAACTGATGATTTCTTGCGAAGGCTACAATTGCATCATTGCCAGCAAATGTTCCAGGCTTTGCCAAACTGGCCACTGCATGGAAAGAGAGAAAGAAAAATGAAGTCTTTATCATAGAAAAATCCAAATGCAAACATGCTTTGGTATAATTTAGTTCTAAATAACGAGAAACAGTGAACATACCTGAAAAAGTCCATTAGCTTTGTCAGTCTACGAATTGAAGCTGGTTAAACAGTACATAGACTCCTACTCAGAAGGGCACCAATCACTCATAAAAGAAAGGACTCATTTATTCATTCCTTCAATAGACATTTTCTAAATGCTTCCTAAATGCCTAACTCTATGAGAGACATTGGAAATGTGACAATAACCATAACAGTTTGCATTAATGATGCTTATTATGTGGCAAGCACCGCTCTACTCACTTCTCACATTCTTTCAGATTTTATTAATTTCTTCTCACAAATCACTTTTTTTAACGTTTTTATTGGAGTATAATTGCTTTACAATGGTGTGTTAGTTTCTGCTATATATACATATACATATAACCCCACATCTCTTCCCTCTTGCATCTCCCTCCCTCCCACACTCCCTATCCCACCCTTCTAGCTGGTCACAAAGCACCGAGCTGATCTCCCTGTGCTATGCGGCTGCTTCCCACTAGCTATCTATTTTACATTTGGTAGTGTATATATGTCCATTTATACACTACCACTCTCTCACTTTGTCCCAGCTCACCCTTCCCACTCCCCATGTCCTCAAGTCCATTCTCTAGTAGGTCTGTGTCTTTATTCCCGTCTTGGTCCTAGGCTCTTCATGACCTCTTTTTTTTAGATTCCATACATATGTGTTGGCATACGGCATTTGTTTTTCTCTTTCTGACTTACTTCACTCTGTATGACAGACTCTAGGTCCATCCACCTCAAATCCACTACAAATAACTCAATTTCATTCCTTTTTATGGCTGAGTAATATTCCATTGTATATATGTGCCACATCTTCTTTATCTATTCATCTGTCGATGGACGTTTAGGTTGGTTCCATGTCCTGGCTATTGTAAATAGAGCTGCAATGAACATTGTGGTACATGACTCTTTTTGAATTATGGTTTTCTCAGGGTGTATGCCCAGTAGTGGGATTGCTGGGTCGTATGGCAGTTCTATTTTTAGTTTTTTAAGGAACCTCCATACTGTTCTCCACAGTGGCTGTATCAATTTACATTCCCACCAACTCACAAATCACTTTTAATCCTCAAAACGATCCCCTGAATAAAGGTATTATCATGTACACCATCTTATAGATGAGGAAACCAAGGCACACAGTGGTTTGCAACTGTGTCCAAGGTCACGAGCCAGTAGAGAGCAGAGCTGAGTTTCACCCCAGGCATCCTAAATCCAAGACCCTGGCTCCTGGCCACTCCATTACACAGCCTGTCACAGTTTGCCCTGAAGGAGTTTATAACCAGTGGGGAACAAACAACAAGAAATTGGACACTGCTGATGTGTAGGTGCTTTAGGAAAGAAACATGTAGTAAAGAACGTGGTCTTACCCAAAGAGAGGTCTGGCCTTTACCCGCCCTCCACTCCTGTGAGAGAACCTCTAAACCCTTGGCATTTCCCAAGTGATAGGGGTGTCTTTGTCATCCACAGTAGGCCCCTCAGCCTCAGCTGACAGCTGATGCTAAGTTTATGCTCGAGGCGACTCATGGTGGACCTCTCTGGCCGTGTGATATTAGAACGACCTGGGGGACTGGGGAGCTGGAGACTGAGTTGATCCACTTAGGCAATCGATCAATAACATCTACATAATGGAAGCCCTAATAAAAATTCTGGACACTGAAGTTTGGGTGAGGGTCCCTGGTTGCCAATACTCTTTGTATAGTGTGTAACCTTCCCAGATTCTACCATTTGGCTAATTTTGATCTGTATTCTTCCCTTGTAACACACTACAACTGTGAGTATAACAGCCTTCAGTGAGCTCTCTGAGTCTTTCTAGCAAATTATCAAACCTGAGAGTGGTTCTGGGAAACCACAAACTTGCGGCTGGCGTCGGAAGTCAGGGAAGTCTCGTGTAAGACCGTGTCCTTAAACCTTGCAGCTTGGCTAACTCCAGGTGGGGAACATAAGCCAGTCTGACCAGTGGGGAGGGGAGGTAAGGTGTACCAGATAAGCTTCTCAGCTGAGACGACTACGCTGCTTCCCAAAGGGCAGGTAAAAGACAGACACACAGAAGAGGAATGGGTGATGTTCCAAGCAGAAGTGAGGAAGAGCATGATGAGCTGTGGACTACACGGTATTGGCAGGGACTCAGAATGCTGAGATGGCAGGGTGGGGAAGCAAGAAAATATATTAGGAAATGACAAGAGAAGAGGGTAGGGAAAGAAGAAAATCACAGATCAGAAAGGGCTAAAGAGTTGGTACTTTCCTGGGGTCAACAGGGAGCTGCCAACAGGCATTAGACAGGGGAAGACCTATTTGATGTCCACTTAGATCACCACTCTGGCTGCAATGTGGAAAACAAACTGAAGGGGTCAGGAGGCAAACAGTATTGAAGAAATCTAGGCAAATGGCCAAAGAGGCCTGATTCTATGAGACAGGAGAATGAGAAAAAAAACATTGAGGTAGAAGTGACAAGACTTAATGAACGACTGGGTATGAGGAGGGAGGGAGAGAAGGCATTAAGAACATTCAGGTTTCTGATCTGGGTATCTGTTTAGTTAGGGAAAAGATGATGCCGATTCTCCAAAGCCACAGTCTAAAGGAAAGAAAGAATCCTAAAGACACAGCCAGATGCAAGGGTAACCAGGTCCTGAAGAGTTAAGTGAGCCATTCAATGATTCAGTCAACAAATATGAGTGCCTACCATGTGCCAGCCATTGCCACAGTGGGGAAAAGACACAGTCCCTGCCCTCAAGAATATCATAGTATAACAAGGTAGGTAGACATTAAAAACGTAACTTGGGGCTTCCCTGGTGGCGCAGTGGTTGAGAATCTGCCTGCTAATGCAGGGGACACGGGTTCGAGCCCTGGCCTGGGAGGATCCCACATGCCGCGGAGCAACTAGGCCCGTGAGCCACAACTACTGAGCCTGCGCGTCTGGAGCCTGTGCTCCGCAACAGGAGAGGCTGCGATAGTGAGACACCCGTGCACCGCGATGAAGAGTGGCCCCTGCTTGCCACAACTAGAGAAAGCCCTCGCACAGAAACGAAGACCCAACACAGCAAAAATAAATAAACTAATAAACTCCTACCCCCAACATCAAAAAAAAAAGAAAACTATAAGAGTAATAAATGTAACAAGTCTAGTCTTCAACTGACACACAAGCAGAATGTGCAGACTTCTAGGTTTCTTTTCCCTTCTGCTATGGCAGTCAGAGTCACTTCCCACTTCTATGATACTCAAACTCTTATAAAGCACCAACCAAACCAACCAGCAGGCACGCACAGCGACATTTCTTGAAAACACCTTCCCACCGTACACCTAGGGTCCTGCCATACCCCCAAATCTACCACGTGAACATCACTGAAGATGTTCAAAGTCACAAACTAAAAACTCTCTTCACCTAAAATACTTTAATTGGATCAATGACACAACTCATTTTATATGGCATTAAACTCCCAAACTTGCTCCATACACCCACACTTAATTTGTAAACTGGTGACCATCTGATTAACCGGTGTCTGCTAGACAAAAAGTGACCCAGGAAGAGACCGTCAGAACTCCGTGGCTATGACTAGAATAAACTAATCGCTAGGAGTTTCGCTACTGTTTCTGTTTTGTTGCTTGTGCCTAATGAATGAGTTCTTCCCCACTGAGGAAAGAGAAAGGCTTTGGGATCACAGATAGCTTCCCTCCCAAATGTCTTCCTCCTGCTGCCCTCTAGTTTATTAACAGTACAGCAACTTGGTCTTTCCCCAGGCAGAAACTTCAGAATCTCCTTTGTCTCCCCCACCCCTCCCCTCCCCCCACCACCTCCCAAGTCCTGTCAATTATATTGCCAAACTGTGTCTTGGTCTGGACGCCACTCATCATCCCCAGTCGCTGCCTCGGTGGAGACACGCTTATGCTTTCATCTGGCCAATGTGCCGAGCTCTCTAACTCATCTCCCTTCTCAGTCTCTCTCCCCATCCTCTCCTGACATGGTTCCCAGAGTTAGCGCTCTAAAACGCAAAATGATTCTCTTGCCTGATAAGAGACAGACAAGACTGTGAGACCTGTAATGAAAATGTTATTTGTAAAACATATATATATCAGCACCCAGCACAGTAGATTCTCAGTAAATATCTGTCAAAATCAAAGCTTAAAAGCTAGTATTTTCTTACTAGCTTTGAGCCTATTAAGGAACTAATTTAAGTCACTAACTGACTTGCCTCAAAGAAACCAGGTTGTGTTTGGGTTTGGGGGGAAAAATTAAAATGACTTTATTGATTTTTCTGATTACAAAAGTAATGCATGATCATTTAAAAATCAGAAGAACCTACAGAAGATAATTTAAACACTCATAGTCCCATCATCCCCAGATGGCTGACACTTATTAAGAACTTATTTTAATTGTATTAACTAATTTAATCTTTACCAAAAACCCCTATAAATTAGGTCCTATTATTATCTCCCCTTAATAAAAGTTGTTGAAAGAGTGAGTGGTTTCTGAAAAATAGATGGAGCTGGGCATTAACCATATAATGTTAGTATCTTTCCAGACTTCCTAATTTGGTTCTGTGTGCACACACCTTTTAAAAACAGGATCAATCTATACACACTATTTTATAACCTGCTTCCCCGCTCCCTCCCCACCACTAAATAAGAAGTCACGAATAGCTTTTCAGGTTAATTAACATCAACATTTTTTTTTTCAGATTTTACTTATTTATTTATTTATTATTGGGGCCACACCACACAGCTTGGGGGATCTTAGTTCCCCAACCAGGGATCGAACCCGCGCCCTTGGCAGTGAAAGCATGGAGCCCTAACCACTGGACCACCAGGGAGTTCCCAACATCATTTTTATTAATGGCATCTACATCTAAACCTAATGATTCCCAACTGCCTAGCACGCTGCCTATTATGGAGCAGACAAATAAATACTTGTCGAATAAATGAATGCCATAATTTATGTAATCAAACCCCTAGCTGGAAGGGTAGGCGATCCTGATGGATTTAATTACCCAATGCATTTACTCCTGGAGGATCCAGTGTCCCACGGTGAACCTACCATGTTTCTCAAAAGGAATGTCATCTTCTACAAAGGGTTCAAAATCTTCTCTCTGCTTTATCATGTAGTCCACTGTCTCTTGTCGGTGCTTGAGGTGATTTCGCGAGTGTCCCTCCAACTGATCACCAAGAGCTCTGAATAGGCAATTGCTATCAAAACAAAACTCTGGTCAAGACCTTTTAAAAATGAACTTAGTTCATCTAAAACAATGATGCTCCATGCTAGGCCATCCATGGAAATCTTTCACACAGAAAAGAGATAAAGCCTCAACTCTGACTGTCCAGGTTCCTCTCAGATACCAGGGGGGAGAGCACTAGGGAAGATATTCAATCACATTACCTTTTGAGAGGCATCAAGTAAGAATCCTATTCCCCACTTACCAGCTGGCTGACTCAGGAGAGATACTGAACTTCTCTGTACCTTCGCTGCTTCAACAAGTGAAGTTTGGTGATATACTAACCACCTGAAGACAGGGTCCAGACACTACAGGCCATTCCACACCTAAGGGCTATGACTCCCAGATCCCCTTCCAAAATAATAAATCATATCTACTGCCTCTTTTCTGAAACCCTTTTCACTATGGCTGCTCAGCTATTCACCTAACAAGTACCAAAAGGATAGCAATTTGTCAAGCTCCCAATAGAAACAGCTGAGCTGAACGTCCTCTCTGAGTCCTAAGGACACAGTGGGGAAAGCTGTGGGAAGAGCACCTGGACAACACACAGGCATAGTTCACAAGGACACTCTCCCTCCTCGGCTCATCACCTCTCACCCAAGGGCCACAATGCTGTCCTTATTCCTGCCAAATGGAAACTCTCCAAGTTTTCTTTCTGTTTTGTTTCTAAAATTAAAATGCTGGTAATAAATTGTAAGAGTTATCTGTACTTTCAAACCCCTTAAAGGCTTCTAAAATTCCAAACTATACCACAAACACAGAGCCCAGATACACAGAGACTGAAACAAGACAAACACAATCTGGTATCCTCAAAACTAAGGAAATAGCCATTCTGAAGCCAAACAGTTGTCTACTTTCACACCAAACGGTTTACTCTTCCAAATGAAAACCTATGATATTCTAATTCCAAAATATAAACTCATCACACTTCTGGAAGGACTTCAAACCTAAATGTATAGGTGACAGAGGTTTTCTGTTTTTCAACTCAGAAAAGTGAGTTTTCAACAGAAAGTTATTGAGAGGTAGGAATCTCTTCAAACATATAAGGAGATATATATATATATATATATTTTGTGTTTGTTTGTTTGTTTTCGTGGGGCGAAGGGGAGAATTTAGACAACAGATTCTACAAACTAGAATCCAAGAAACTCTACATCAATCTGGGGCAACATTCTAGAAGGGACTGGAACATAACAGTTCTATACACTAGAATGAGGGATCTGTTGCTAAAATCTAACAATGGCAGTCTTTTCTCAACCACAGGAATAAAGTAAGCTAATGGATAAGATGTTCTCAATTTTAAGCTTCTCTCTCAAACTTTTCTTAAAACTTTAACACCTGCCACCACTAGTTCATTCTTGAATCCAGTTTAAAAGAAGGCATGATTTGCTGCAAAATTACATATTTAGTTGCTTTACATTTGACATCTCAAAATTCATGGTGTTCTGCAGAAAGTAACATGCTTTCCATGAACTTTCAGCAACACAGGCAAATGTTCTCCACATAAGCCAAAAAAGTAGGTATCAAACTGTATATACTGCATGAGTGCAAGCATGTTCGTCTGTATACTATATACACAGATGTAGAAACACATACAAATGTATGCAAAGAAAAAGCGCTGAAACCATCACTTAAACAGCTCTTACAATGTGCCAGGGACTGTTCCAAACACTTTATATGTACTAAATGTGTTTAGTCCTTACAACTCTATGAGATGGGCACTATTACTATCCCCCTAAGGTAACTTGCCCAAGGTCACAAAATCAGTAGGTGGTGGACCCAGGATTCAATCCCAGGCACCAAAACGTTAGTAACAGTTATCCCTGGGGAGTGGAATTAGGATTATTAGTTAAACTTAGTTCGATATACTTTTCTATATTTACCAAACTTTCCTTGAGCTCACTAAAAACAAGTAGTCAAAATGAAAAATCAAGATAGACAAATCACTTCCTTTTCTGACAGAGTTACAAGATAGTAGCACATGAAATGTGAACAAACTCTACGAACAACCTCGGTTCCCTTAGGGAGCCCAGCAAGCGCACTCACGATCCTCGTGAGAACAGTGCGGCCAGGGCCCAAAGGGCCTCTAGGAGATCCCAGCTGTTTCCTGAGTCCACACCCTCACCCAATACACTACAGCAGGGCTCCTCACCACCCCACACACTGTTGACATTCTGGAATAACCCTTTGTCCTGTGCACTGGAAGATGTTTAGGAGCAACCTTGGGCTCTACCCGCTAGATGCCAGTAACACCACTACCACCATGTTCCCGCCAGTTTTAACAGCCAAAAATATCTCCAGCCATTATTGCCAAATGTTCCCTTGGGGGAAAAATCATGCCCACTTCAGAACCACTGCACTATAAGGATATATGTAAAGTCTTGCATTTGAGTTCACAAAACTAACCAATTACTAACCAATTAATTAAGTGTTTTGGGTGCTCAGTAATTTAGCATGAGACAATACTGCAACGTTAGGCGTTAAAAAAATTAATGGGCTCTTAGGCTGCAGTAATGGCAGTAAGTATGCAGAAGTCGGGGGAGAGGGGGTCAGATTTTGTTCTGTTCTTTGAGGTCAGACCCCAGCTAAAGTACTGTATATGATTCTAGTTACTACATTTTAAGATAGGTTCAGATGAGTTGATGTGGCTTTAAACTAAATAATATGAAGAACATAAACAACGAGTGACTTCTAGCCTAAAGAAAGCTCAGGGGGACATGATAGCTGCCTCCAACTATTCGTCATGGTGAAAGGGATATTATCCTTGTACAATAAAACTAAACTAAAACAAGGAAGCTACAGGGACATGGATTTTGGCAAATAAAAGGTAATTTTATTTTAGGTCTATAGAGACGGACTGCACAGACTAAGGATTTTGTACATTTCTATTGACAAGCCTCAGGAATTGCCTACATGTGTGTTATACAATATGGTTGCCACTAACCACAGGTGATTACTAAGCACTTGAAATGTGGTTGATACAAATCGAGGTGTGTTGTCATTGTAAGAGACTTAAACTTCTGGACATTATTTTTAAAACTTGTTTCATTTTACCTTTTTAATGTGGCTAACAGACAAATTTTTAATTATTGTACATATGTGGTTCCCATTTTATTTCTATCAGACAGTGCTGGTCTCAATCACTGATTCTCGAAGTGTGACCCCTGACCAGCAACATCAGCATCACCTGAGAACTTGTTCAAAATGAAAATTCTGAGCCGCCTAGGCCAGCCCCAGCCCTACTGAGTCAGACACTCTGGGGCTGGGAACCCAGCAATCTCTTCCCTCTGAGGGTTTAATGAGCCCTCCAGGTGATTCTGTTGTATGTTAAAGTTTGAGAAACACCAGTCTAGACTCTAGACTCCAAATCAGCAGTTCTCAATTATACTGTACATTAAAATCACATGTGGACATTTTTTTAAATTATCCCTAACCAGGCCCCACTGCCTGAGATTCTGGTGTGGCTGATCTAAGGGAGCGCCCAGGCGCTGTATTTTCTCCAAAGTTCCCCAAGTGATTCTATTGTGCCACCAAGGTTGAAAACCACTGAGCCAGACACAAAAGGTGAGGCTGCTGTACAGGTGATGCAGATGCTAATGGATAATCAGACAAGATGACAAAGTGTGAATGCCCTTCTAGCACTAAGATCCTACGATTATAAAAATAAGGTAAAACTTTCACCATAAAACAACCTGAGACAGAGACAAATGGCTAAAATTAGTGATTCTTTAATGCTTTAATATTGGAACAGTACTAATTAGCAACGTACTCTGAGGCTACATTTAGGAAGATACAACTGGATACAGTTCAGAGATGTTAATATTGTACTGCCTAATCCAATTAGCGATTCTTTTCACGCTACATCCAATCATGCTTTTAAGGACAGCATCAAGGTTAAAATATTTCTTGTTTTGAAACGGAATCCAATTTATGTCCACCCTCCAGATAACACAACAAATATGAAGGCGGGCCATGATGCATTACAAAAATCCGTAGGTAGCTCCCTGATTAATCTATGCTACATTGATTTCACGTAAAGGCTACATTAGAGAACACCAGCTAATTTCTTCCCAAGTACCCGAAGGTTCCAGAATGCTACAAGTGCCACACTGCCAACAACGAATACGCCTATATAGTGTGAGATGCTATCTCAGGCTACTCAATATTGTAATCAGACCAGAATGGAAAGACAGAAGAGTGGAGATTGTCAACTATTTTTTTATTACCGTAACTTTATATTTCACCAAGCGTACTCAATAAATGTTAACAACTAAAAGAATCTGTTGATGCCCACTAACCTGTAACATACACAGGAAGCACCACCCACTGCACAGTGATAAAGCCTGTCATCACCATATTCCAAAGTACCACAACACTAAAGAAGGCTGAACAGTCCATGGCACCCATGGGAAGAATTTGTGAACAGAAAGGGGTTAGCTTCATGGAGCCCCCAAAGGAGAAATTATCATTATCCTTTTATCCATCTAACATTGTCCAAAGTATAGGGACGTCAGAAGTGAGAGACGTGAGCATTGCAGTCAAGCTGGCCTCTGCCTCTGCAGCCTCACTGCCGCTGACTTCTACCCTTGTACCCTATACTCCTGTCATCCTAAACAACTTGCAGATGTCTCAAAAATAATGTGCTCCTGTGCCTTTACATGTATTACTCCTCAGCCTGGAATGTTCTCTTGGCATATTTTTATTGGATTTTTATTGGTCCTTCATGACCCAGTCTGAGTATGACCTCCTCTGAAAGGCATCTAGCACACGGTAGGTTTCGATGAACGTTTGATGAATGAACAAGGTTTCCCTGACCACTTCTGGGAGTGTTGGCAACTTCCTTCTCAATAGTACCACTATAATCGGTCACTGTTAAGAATATATCAACTTGCATTTTAATTATTTATATCATCCATTCTTAAAGTGTGGCCCAGTTTGGGAAGGGAGGGTATCTCTGAGAAACTTTCAGGGTATCCATGAGTCCAAAACTAAGATGTTATTTATCTTTTTCACTCTCATTCTCTCACAAGTGTCCCGTGGAGTTTTCCAGAGGCTACCTGATATATGATACTCGATGTTATCACTCTGAAAGTTAATATAATGTGTGTTTGTGTATTATGTTTTTAATTTTTATTTTACTTCCTAATATAGTAAATATTGATACCTATAACCCACATAAACAAAAGCTCTTTGGAGTTCTCAGTAATTTTTAAGAGTGTAAAGGGATCCTAAGACCAAAATGTTTGAGACCTGCTGCTATGTCTCTCTTACTAAGCTTGAACGTTATCTTAGTCATCAGTGTGTTCCCAGCATCTCTGTGCTGCAGTTCCCGCTCATAAGCAATCTTCTGTTGAGTACTTCAGTTTCCTGGATACCCTGCCAGTGGGAAGCCCATGCCCAGTACAGCAGACACAAGCAAACCAATCATTTGCAAGGAAGAAGCAGACCCCAGCCCAATCCCACCGGAAAGTACTCAACTGGTATTTCGGTTTATAGAGCAATGTCTTGTGCTTGTGAGTTTGCTTAGGATAAATAAGGCCCTGAATACTTATTAACTATATTTGACAAAAATCAAGGTACTAGGCTAAAAGCAAGACCCAGCAAAGCAAGCTTTTAACTGTAGCGACTCCACTAAGAAAACGCCTCTCTGAGGGGCCCTGCTGAGGGTCTAGTTGGCCTCCCTCTATGATATTTTTATCATTCATTCATTCAACAAAAATGCCCAAATGAAGAGAGGAACAAAAACAACCAGGCTGTTATTAATACTATCTCTTCAAGAGTGCCACACTCTGGCCTCCAGACCCCCTTTTACCTACCCCTGCAATGGGGATGTTAACTGATCTCCTGCCCTCTCCCCTACCCTTTCTCTCCTTCCCTCCACGCTCCTGGATCCATATGCCCCTTCCCGAGGCCATTCTTCCTTCCCTTCGCCCAGTCCCTCCCTCCCACCCCGTTTATTTATCCCGTGTTCCCTAAAAAAGTTGGACACAGATTCCAGTCTAAACTCCAAGCAAACTTGGGTAAACGCCATTGCTTACAGAGAAACTGAAGCCCATATAAGTAAGAATTAGAGAAGCTGCCTTCAGCTCAGTAAACAACAGGCCCTCACAGACCTAATTTCCCAAGCGTAAAAGGAGGGCAATATCCAACAGTAAGGACTCAAAGGAGGCCAAGCGTTATACCAAGTGGGGCTTACGCCTTTCTACTCGTCTGATGGTCATTATGAACGCTCTCCGCGCGGTCCTGCTCTTCGGCTGACTGGCTCCATCTCATTCGTTCAGGTCTCAGCTTAAATGTCACCTTCCAGGGGGGCCTTCCTGAGCACCGATCTAAAGGAGACCTGCTCCAGTATTCTCTCTCAGGACCCCTTTACAGTTTGCTTGGAGCCTTTGCCACGATTAGGGCAACTGCGGATTACTCGAGCGTCTCGAGGGGAGGGGCCTGGCCGCCTCGCTCGCCGCCGGACCCCCTGCATTAGGAAACGGCTGGCTCGCAGCTGGCGCTCGGGGCCGCCCGATGAATGGATGGGCGAGAACCGGCGACGGTCGCCATGCCCGGCGGGTCCCCCGGCGCCGCCCCCCGCGCTCCCGGGCCCGCCTCACCCGTCCCCCGGCACCTCCCGCAGCTTCAGCCCCAGGGCCTGCAGCTGGTTGGCGAAGCTGACGAACTCCTCCTCGCAGCCGCCGCCGCCGCCGGGCTCCGGCCGGTTCCGCCGCTCCTTAGCCAGGGCCCGACGCGCCGCCCGCTCGTCCCGCTTGCGCTCGGCCTCGGCTTTCCGGCTGCCGCTGCCCGGCCGGCTCTTCGCCGCCTGCTTCCGGGACATGGCCTTGGCCCCGCGGCCCGCAGCGGCAGGAGGGAGAGCCGCAGGACCGCCGGGCGGCCGCCTCAGGTGCCGAGGAGGCGAAGCGTCGTAGGCTACGGAACCCGGCGACGGCGACACTGCCACCTCGCCTGCGCCGGCGCCGGGGACCCAGGTCATGTGATGGAACCCCGCCCCTCCGCCCGGCTAGGCTGACAGGCGCCATAGAGAGCTCGCCTGGGAGGGCTAGAGGGGAACCCATCTTTGTTTGTTTCGCTCCTCCCTCTATCGGTGGTACTCCAAGTGAGCCGCCGGTGGGACCAGAGAGAACAAAGCAGGAAAAGGTCAAGGAGAGCCGGGGAACTAAAGCGCATACACTTTACTTAATCCTGGCGTTCTCTGCTTCTCTACCTTCCCTCATAACTCAGGGGGAGGTAGCCCTTGTCCAAAACTGGCTCCTCTTGTAATCTTGATTCCACCGTAAGGTGACCAGCCCAGGTTTACCTGGACTAAGGGTTTTCCAAGGGTGCAGGACTTTCAGTTTTAAAACGGGGCTAGCCCCAGGTAAACCAGGGTAGTTGGTAACCCTAATCCACATCCACGTACCCTGGAAGCTAACTCCAGCAGTAATCCCCTCTCTCCTGCTGTAATCCCCTCTTCTCCCTCATCCTGGACCCTCTTTCTTAACTCTTCCCACGGTGATGCCGCTGTCTCCTCCACGTCTTGACCCTCTAACCAGTCTCTTTCACCATTTCTGGGAATGTTCCTAATGTTTCTGCCCTTAATGATGTTACTTTCCCTACCTACAAGTTCCCCTTTGGGAATAGCTTCCATTTCCTCAGTTTCAACTAATGTCTGTACTTATCTTCAGTGTGTAAGTAACTCTCACTTCAGCCCTTGTGGTAGATACCAGATGTAACACTGAATCAGAGAGACATGGCGATTGCCCTCAGGGAGCCCAGATTCCAATGAGACATATGGGCAAGGACACAGCAATTTCGATACTGCATGACAAATTCTATCAAGGGTGCAGTGGGGCAAAAAGTGGAGTGAAAAATGCAGAAAGGCTTCCGAGAAGAGCTGGGTTCTAGGCTGAAGCTTAAAGGATGAGTAGGACTTGGCCAGACTACGACAGTTAAGAGAGAGGGGATTGTGTGTGCAATACCAGAGCTCCATTTTGAGGAACTGAAGAAAGTTCAATCTGACAGCAGCCCAGGACTTGAGCTATGAGACAGGAAATGAAAGGAAGGCCCAGATCTGGACCAGTCTTGTGGGCCCTGTGAACAGGTTTAGTCCCAGTTCTCAGAGCCATGGGGAGCCATTGAAACACTTTAATCAGGAGCTAACCTGAGCAGGCTTATGTTTAAAAAATGTCTTTGGCTCTAGTTAGGAGAATGGGTTGAAGGAGGGATGCCAGGTAGGAAGTTCCTGTAGCTATCCAAGGACAGGTGATGGTGATGGGGTTGGGGATGTGGATTGGGATGGGAGGCTGAGTCTGGGATGGAAGGGAAGAGAAGTAGGTCGGAAAGATCAATTCACATGCTAGTAAAAGTTCATGAAATGGAACTGGACTGAATTGCTGTAGAATGTTTCACTTGCTTCTCTGAAGCTGCTGAAATTCCTCCTCTACAGATCCCTCTTTTAGTCTCAGAAAGAAAGAATGTGAGTTATGCCCGGCCCCGCCTTTTCTTACACAGACATCCCAAGGCCTGCAACAACCCCTCTGCTTGTATTTAGTTAAGTTGGGAGGCAGTGCTAGGAGTGGAAAAACCACTGCACAGGATGGCAGAGCCCCAGGTACCGGTTCAGGTCTATCGCTAACTCATTCCATGATCGTGGGTGAGTTACTTAACAAACAGTGAAGACCACATACGATCATGATGGTAATAATGACAAACTTTTATGGTATTGACCGTGTTCAAGGCACTATTCTAATTGCTTTACAAATACTGCCTTATCTAATCATTACAACAACCCAGTGAAATATGTGGGGGTTTTTTGAAAGTGGACTTTTAAAAAATTTTTTTATAATTTTTATTGGAGTATAGCTGATTTACAATGTTGTTTTAGTTTCAGGTGTACAGCAAAGTGAATCTGTTATACATATATCACATATCCACTCTTTTTTAGATTCTTTTCCCATATAGGTCATTACAGAGTACTGAGTAGAGTTCCCTGTGCTATACAGTAGGTCCTTATTAGTTCTATTTTATATATAGTAGTGTGTATATGTCAATCCCAGTCTTCCAATTTACTCTCCCCCCCTTACCCTCTGGTAACCATAATTTTTTTTTACATCTGTAACTCTATTTCTGTTTTGTAGATAAGTTCATTTGTACCCTTTTTTTAGATTCCACATATAAGCAATACCATATTATATTTGTCTTTCTCTATCTGACTTACTGAAATCTGTGTTATTTTTAATTCCCACCATCTAGGTGAGAAAACTGAGGCACAGAGAGGTAAAGTAACTTGCCCAAAGTCACATAGCTAGTAAGTGGCAGAGCCAGGATTTGAAGCCAGGCCACCTGGCTCCAGAGTAACTGAAGAAAGTTCAATCTGACAGCAGCCCAGGACTTGAGCTATGAGACAGGAAATGAAAGGAAGGCCCAGATCTGGTTACGTATGCTCGTAACCACCGTGTTATAGGACACATATAACTTTTTCATAAACTACTCTGTGAAGAGTCCTCTACAAAATACCTGAATTTATTTCATTTTTAACTCCCTTACACTGCCCATAATTGTTGTCAATATAGTCTTTCTACTATATCTGTTGTCAGATATCACTATTGTCTGACTTTCTAGTTAACTTTCTCTGCATTAAAGCGGATCACAAAGATTTAGAGCCTGATAGGCCTGGGTTTCTATCCTGGTTTCAGATGAGTTATTTGACTTCTGAACATCATTTTTCTATTCTATACAATGACTAAGATAACATAAGAATGAGAGGGAGAGTTGTAAAGATTACATAAAAGTGTAAAGCTCTAGGCCCACAGTAAGTACCAGCTTAGTGAAGTTGTTTGAATCATTCTTTTGACTGTGGAAAACGCCTGGGCTCGGGGCAAAGAGTGACATTGCAAACTTCAGACACCAGGGAAGAAGGTTTTGTCACCACAAAACATGTGGAAAGGTGGGTGGAACACGTGGAAATATTGACAGAAATGCAAGGACTTGCCCTGTTACCGAACGCAAGTTCATGTGCCCGACGCACGGTGAGGCCAAACAAACCGAAATGTTGGAGTTCGGAGCAGAAATGTTTATTTCAGGGCCATGTGAGGAGACGGGTGACTCATGCCCAGAAAACTGAACTCCCCAAGGTTTCAGCAAAGCATTTTTAACGGCAAGCTGAGGGAGGGGCACGGTTGGTTTTTTCAGGCTTCTTGGTGTAGGAATCCTTTGTTCTTGCCGCTGTCCACGTAGGTCAGGTCATGATGTAAACCTCCAACAAGATAAATGTTTTTCTCTGTTCTACAATTTTTTATCACTGTATGAATGGGAAAGTGTTTTACCCTTAAAAGTCAGAGCCTTGAGAATGGGCTATCCGGTATAGTTCAGGCTATAGGCAACATTCTTAACTGGAAGCAGAAGCAATAGAACACAAAGGTTGAAGTAAAAGAAACAGATCCAACATGGAGTCAGGTTTGTTCTTCCCTATTACAGTCCTTCTTGTAAAATCTTTTCTTGCATAAGCCCTTGACCTGTCAGGCCATGCCTAGAATTTTGAATAAGCTCATTTCTCTTCTGTCATCAGAGGCCTGTATTAAACGATGTCTCCCTTTGAGGGCAAATCAATACTGCTTATAAATTATATCTAAAGGCCAAAGGGAGGGAGGACTTGTGAATTAAATGAATTAATTAAAAGAATCATCAAACCTCATTGAGTGGCATTTAGTTCAAATTTAGTTCAAATTAGTTTTTATAAAAAAGTGTGACTAGTAGAATTTTAGTGAAGAAATGCAGCTTTAAGACTTGTAAGAACATAGTATCAAGGGTGTGGGGAAATGAGAAATCTCACACACTGCTGTTGGGAGCTAAACTAGTCTGGCCACTGGGAGAGCTGTTTGGGCAGTCTCTGGTAACATTTTAAATGCCCAGTGACCCAGAAATACCACATCTCATTAACTGTCCTAAAACAAATCTTGCACACGTGCATTAGGAAGTCTGTCCAAGGATATTTAAGGCATAGTGGTGAGTAAAAGTAAATCATTATAGTGTAAATATCCATCAATAGGAAAACGGCTTCTTCAATTATGAAACAGCCATTTATGAAATACTCTGCAACCATTTTAAAAAATGGTAAAGGGGAAAAGAGGTAGGTCTAGATGAGTTCAAATGGATAGCTCTCCTGGATGTGTGTTGGAATGAAAGATCACGTGGTAAAGTGATCCACTCCATGTAGCCTTTATGTAAGACAGAACAACAAAACAGAGGAACTATGTTTTCTACAGGTACACATGTGTACGGTCACCCCTCAGTATCTGTGGGAGATGGCTCCAGGACTCCTGCAGTACCAAATCCACGGGTGCTTAAGTCCCTATATAAAATGACTGTAGTACAATCGGTCCTCTGTAACCACGGGTTCCCCATCTGTGGATTCAACCAACCTTGGATCCACCATTAGTTGAATCCATGGGTGTGGAACCCCCAGATACAGAGGGCTGACTCTTCTAAATATGTAGAAAATGGTCTAGAAAGATAAATACCAAATTGATAAAAATGAGGAGGGAGGAAAGAGTGAAAGTGAACTTACATGTTTTTTTTTAAATGAGTGCAATATGATTTTGTATTACATATATAACAAAATTAATAAAATTATCTTTACTAGACTAATAAAATCTATTCTTTCCTTCAAACTGAAGCCCAATAGACTTCTTTGGGGGACCTCTTTATCAGCTAAGCCAAATTTGTAATAAGCATATTGCTTTTCCCAAGAAGTGGGTATTTCTTAAGTCTTTAAGTGTTCTCAGGGGCTTCCCTGGTGGTGCAGTGGCTAAGAATCCACCTGCCAATGCAGGGGGCACAGGTTCGAGCCTCGGTCCGGGAAGATCCCACATGCTGTGGAGCAACAAAGCCCGTGCACCACAACTACTGAGCCTGAGCTCTAGAGCCCCAGAGCCACAACTACTGAAGCCCATGCGCCTAGACCCCCTGCTCCGCAACAAGAGAAGCCACTGCAATGAGAAGCCCGCACACCACAACGAAGAGTAGCCCCCGCTAGCCACAACTAGAGAAACCCCACGCAGCAACGAAGACCCAACACAGCCAAAAATAATAAATAAATAAAAATAATAATAAAAGAGTTCTCGGCATCTTGCCTTTCTCACCATGTCACCTTTGGATCAATCTCGTTTTGCTGTTAATTTGCTTTTCCTGTAAGGACAGGGCTTCCTAAGCAAAATTAAATATCAACTCAGCCATGTCCAAACTGTCACAGACTGTGTAGTACTAAATTTGAGTTAATGATACATCGTTCTATTTGATGGATATAAAGCACATATGTATACATCAAGTACTCAGGACAAGGATAATCCCCCCACCCCCCCCCACCCAGAACCCCTCTGCATGTTCCCTTGGGCATATGTGCACACATACACATGAAGCTTTGTCACCCCTTCACCTCTTTTTCCATTTGTGGCTCCTGTTCTTGGTGGTGGTTGGTCTCAATGGGTGCCTCTGTCCCTCTTACTTCCCCACTTGTCCTCTTTCTCTGGATTTCCAGCGCCCCCTTTGTCTCACCCGCTCAGCATATGGCGGACCGAAAAGAAAGGACTTTTGGAGTGGTCAGACTGAATTAAGTCGAAATCCCATTTCTGCGGCCTGTGGGACCAGCACTATTTTCCATAATCTTTCCAAGCTGCAGTTTCCTCATCTGGGAAATGAGAGCAGTGGCGGCTCCTTCTGCGAGTTGTTCTGAGGTATTAATATCACGACCCTAACAAAGTACCTGATCCATTAAATATTAGTTTCCTTCCTCTTCTCTCCCTTACTTCTCTCTTTTTTCTACCTCAGCACTGCCCATTCTCTCCACTTTCCCTTAAGTGGCTATAAAACCGAAATATATTACATATACCAAATTATTTATATATGTAAAGTGAATAGTTTCATATCCTCCATTGCTAATTTTTCCGGCAACTAAATAGAATATTTTACCCTGCTCTTGAGGGCATTAAAAGACATCAGTTTCTGTTTTCATGTGATCCTCGCTTGATTTCTGTTTCATCAATGACCCTTGAAGAGAGAAGAAGGTGATCGGTGTGGGAAAGGGAGTTCCCGTCCCTGAACTAGATGCCCATACTCATTCAAAATGACTTTTCTAGTCCTTGAGCTGCAGGATTTATCTTTACGGCTCCATAATAATTGCTCTGTCTAGTATCTCTGTGCCAAAGATCCTAACTGCCCTCAGAGTCTGTTGTTATCATTATCCTGCGTAAACCACCTGCAACTGTTCCATCAGCACCTGTGCCCGGACCCCACCCTGTGGTGCAGATTAACTAACCTGGCAGGTGAAAGGAAAGGGAGCCCTGTGCTATAGGGCACACAAGGGGGCAGCAGAAAGACAGCTTTCTCTCTTTCTTTCCAAACGATCCACATAGAAATTTTTCTGATATGGAAAATATAACCTGTTCATGGGAGAAAATCTGAAAAGACATCAAAGAATTTTTTTTAAAGATCATCCATAAATCTACTCTCAGAGATAGTGATTGTTGCCATTTCAGTGTATCAATTTTACCCATATGAGATTGCTGATAATCAGCCATTTTTTAACCTACAAAAATGACAATTTCGTGTGGTTTAACCTAATATTTCCTGCTATCTTTTCTCTATGAGAACATAAATGAACTTTTAAATATAAAATTGAGATGGGACTATATGTGTATATGTGTGTATATTTTTAAAACCTGCCTTTTTAAATGAAATATTAACAGCTACAAATATGGATAGGGAATTCCCTGGCCATCCAGTGATTAGGACTCGGTGCTTTCACTGCTGTGGGCCTGGGTTCCATCCCTGGTCAGGGAACTAAGATCCTGCAAGCCACACTGTTTGGGGGAAAAAGTGGATAAAGAATAATGCAATTACACTAATACGCCTAACAAAATGTCACGTACAGCTGAAGCCCCCCATACACTGCTCCCCAACAGCTGCCCCCTCCCTAGCTCCTTGGGGCAACCATGCTCATACATCTGGTGTTTATCATACATAGGTTTGTATCATTACACAATATGGTTTAGCATTTTTAACTTTACGTAAACGATACCAAAGTGAATGTATCATTCTGACTTGTTTACTGAACGTTGTATTTTTAATGTATTATTTTTTACTGAAGTATAGTTGATTTATAACATTGTGTTCGTTTCTGGTGTACATCAAAGTGATTCAGTCATACATATATATTCGTTTTCATATTCTTTTCCATTATGGTTTATTACAGTATATTGAATATAGTTCCCTGTGCTATACAAGTAGGACCTTGTTGTTTATCTATTTTATATATAGCAGTTTTTATTTGCTAATGCCAAACTCCCAGTTTATCCATCCCCACCCCCTTTCCCCTTTGGTAACCATAAATTTGTTTTCTATGTCTGTGAATCTGTTTCTCTTTCGTAAATAAGTTCACTTGTGTCATATTTTAGATTCCACATATAAGTGATATCATACGGTATTTGTCTTTCTCTTTCTGACTTACTTCACTTAGTATGATCATCTCTAGGTCGATCCATGTTGCTGCAAATAGCATTATTTCATTCTTTTTTATGGCTGAATGGTATTCCATTGTATATATGTACCACATCTTTATATGTTCATCTGTCGATGGACATTAGGTTGTTTCCATGTCTTGACTATTGTAAATAGTGCTGCTATGAACACTGAGGTTCATGTATCTTTTCAAACTATAGTTTTCTCCAGATATATCCCCAAGGGTGGGATTGTTGGATCATATGGCAATTCTATTTTTAGTTTTTTAAGGAACCTCCATACTGTTCTCCATATTGGCTATACCAGTTTACATTCCCACCAACAGTGTAGGAGAGTTCCCTTTTCTCCATACTCTCTCCAGATTTGTAATTTGTAGACTTTTTAATGATGGCCATTCTGACCGGTGTGAGGTGGTACCTCATTGTAGTATTGATTTCTCTAATAATTAGCGACGTTGAGCATCTTTTCATGTGCCTATTGGCCATCTGTATGAACATTAAATTTTTTAAAGTTATCCATGTTTATACATGGAGCTTTTGTTGTTTCATTCTCAAGTTTTTGCTATTAACTATTCAGAGTTGCTATCTGCCTCTCTCCACTAGACTAGGCTCCTCCATGCTAGAACCCTGTCTTAGTTATCTATGGCCTAAGAGGTCCCATTAATGGGAGTGGACTGGACAAATGCAGAAAGTGAAAGAGTGAGGACCACTGTGCTAGAAAATCAAGCCTAGACTCCTTTGTTGGGTACCCAAGGCAGAGAGCAGTGGTGACAAGAAGGCTCTCATGTCTGGGAGAGGCAGACATCAAAGGTGAACATTTCATTGTGATGTCACCTCTCTAGTGCCAGGCTTAGGGTGCTAGGGCATCCCATCCAGAACTGAAGGGGCAGAGCAAGAGCATCTGGGAAAGCTTCCAGAGAGGGTCCTGCGTCCATTCCTGAAAGATGGTGGGTCCCTTTCACCATGGCAACCAAAAGCCCACATTTTTAGATAAAGGCATTGACATGTTCTCAGGATTCTCTGAGTATTTATCTCCAGGTTTTTTGGACAATTAAAATGTATGATAGGTAGAAAATGGCATGCTGGAGTCTTAAAACATAGACAACCAAAAAACCCAATTCCTTTAGTAGCCAAAATCTTCCTAACCCTGATGAGTTTAAAGTTTACCTGTAAACCACAAGGATAACAATAAATCAGAGTAGAAATGAGGTGTAGCAGCAAGAAGTTAGGGGCTCTGGAATCACTGAGAGTAGAGTTAGAATCCTGACTCTTTAGCTTCCTGAACATGTGATGCTGGGTAAGTTAGCTAACCATTCAATTCTTGTCTCTTCATCTGCAAAATAGAGATACTAATGCCCACCTTGCAAGTTGAGGATGTAAACTGCCTGGTCTATACCGAGCATCCCGTAAATGGGAGCAGCTTTTATTGGCAGGCTGGGTTGGCAGGGAACTGTCTTTGACACTTGAAGCTGGACCTGGTCACTGAGAGAGAAAGAAAACTCCTCACAGATACTAAACCCCAGAATCTCACGGTGACAGCTGCTGCCAGCTGCTGGCCCTGGAAGTCACTGTCCCCAACCCTCCTCAACAACACGTCTGTCCCTTGAAGAAGATACATCTCTGACATCCCAGGAAGCTGCCTTTGGTTCTGTGTCCACTTCTCTTCTTGGAGAAGATGGAGGGAATAAAAAGGTGTGTATCAGCAAATCTCAAAAAAAAAAAGTGAATGTTCCCAAGCTCACCTAAGAATCCTCTGTGAAACCACCGGGTGCAAAAGGACAAACTCAAAAACATTCGGAAAGTGAGACAGGCTGGGACCTGGAACCCTTTGCTGCAATGCTTGCACCTGGACAAACATCTCCTCCTCGAGTTCCAACATACAAAGAAACTTAGGGGGCAAATTCTGGACAACAAGACACAAAGAGACCAAAAAGTCCAACCGCCACTCCTGAAGAGCCGGGAGCAAAGCAGCGTCCTGCACATGCCCCCTGCACACAACACCACCAAAGGGGTGGGCAAACCACTTAAGCTACCCCTCCGGCCCGACACCTGGGCACACCCCTACCCTCACCCCATATACGGAACCAGCTTGACCTCCCTCCGAGGGCAAGCCAGCAAGGGAAGCTGTTACTTGTTCTCGCTCCCTCCTGCTGTAGCAGGGGCCCCAATAAAGCCTTGCCTGAATTTCTTGTCTGGTCTCTGATCAATTTCTATTGATTAAGGAGGCCAAGAACACTGGTTGGTAACAAAAGGAAGTAAAATCTGGTGGTTCCATTATACCTACTACTCCCCTGGCAAACATCTTTTTTTTTTTTTTTTTGGTTAGATGAAAAAGGAATTGGGGCCAAAATGACCCCGGTGGAGTAGATCTATTTAAAGAAATGAACATTTAATTTTTGTATTTGCAGTTAATCTCTCTCCCTCTGTCACACACACACCCACTTTATTTAAATCAGCCTTTATTTTTATTTGTTCAGCTAGAGCCGCTAGAACTTCTCTACTTTGCTGGTAAAGAGCTAGTCATGCTTTTAAAATGTGCACACCATTTGACTCGATACCTAACCTTAAAGATAATCATTACAGCATTTGTTATCATGGGAAAAAATGGTAAACAACCTAGATATCCAGCAAGAGTGGGTTTTTCAAATAAGCTAGGATGTCACCATACCATAGAATATCTCTCGCCATTCCAAATAGTCTCGTAGAAGGTGATCGATCCAATGAAATGGAATGGAATAATGTATACAATGTGTTATTAGGTGAAAAAAAGCAGTTTGCAAAGAGATAAGGATCTTATTTCTGTTAAAAAAAAAGAAAAAAGAAAGACACACATACACACAGAAAGAATGGAAGAGTAGATATCAAAATGCTACGCTGATGACCTCCGGGCTCTTGAAAATGGAGGTGATTTTTATTTTCTTTCGTTTGTATTGTTGCATGTTTGTATTTTTCTGGATTTCAGACATTGAAACCTTATTACAGTGGTAGTAAGAAAACCATCCCCCAAAAGATGTGAACGGTCCTTGGAACACCTGGTTCTTTGCTCTTATCCTGTTCCCTAAAGCTTCCCACTGGCATCAGAACTCATAATGCCAAGGCTGGAGCAGCCTCTTATGGGGAAAGGTCAAATACTTCATTCTCTAGCAGCCGACCCTAACTTTAATCCCCGCCAGACATGTCACTTGTGACATTATCTAAGCATATTCATAGTAGCTGCCATATCCATTGACTTAACTTACCCAAAAAGAAAATAGGAGAGTAGGCACTCAGATTTCTAAGAAAAACATTGAGTACCTCTCCTTAGGGACACTGATGTCTACAGCTGTGACATTTGCATTGCTGTGACATCAGGACTTTGAGATGGGCGGACCATCATATGGATGGCTGGGTCATTCTTATTTATAGGCTAAAGAAAGGTGCCAGCCCTTTGCTATGAACCTAGCATCTGCCCTCGGCCCCCTCTAAGAAAGACAGAAAGGGCAAGCCCACCTTGTCCCATGGTGACTCCATTCTCTACCCTTTATATTGTGTATAGTAGCGGTCCCCAACGTTTTTGGCACCAGGGACCAGTTTCATGAAAGACAATTTTTCCACAGACGGGGGTGGGGGGGTGGGCAGAATTGTTCAGGTGGTAACGCGAGCGATGGGGAGCGATGGGGAGCAGCGGGTGAAGGTTTGCTTGCTCGCCAGCCGCTCACCTCCTGCCGTGCAGCCCCATTCCTAACAGGTACCCGTCCGCAGCCCGGGGCTTGGGGACCCCTGGTGTACAGGGTTCAGGAGCTTTGCCATCATAAAGTGGTAGCCGGGCTGGTCTCCTTGCTGAACAATGATAGTTTACAAAGCCCAGGGAAGCAATGTATTTGGTTACAGACCAAATGAAGGTGTAAAAGCATCAAGAGAAGTAATACGACACCCCCTTCTCTGAGGCACAATTAAATACTCCCTCCAGCTCTAATATTACCACCTACCGGAAGCCTTCCAGGGTTTCACAAGTTACCCTTAGACCAAGGACTATCATCTCTCTATCCTTAGATTAGGCCCTGGCATTTTAGAAAGAGTCTATGAATGAATGAAGGAAGGAAGGAATGACTAATACAGGAGTGAATGGATGTGAGAATGAATAAATGAATGCACCTGCTCTTTGTGGAGACGTCTACTCATTCTTTTCACAACAACTTATTGAGGATTTACTGTGTGCCAGACTCCGTGATGGTCACTGGGATTCAAAGTGAGCAAGACAGACAAGCTTCTTGCTTCCAGGGAGCTTATATTATAGTCAAGGACACAGTCAATCCACAGGAAACACGTATGTGCCTGATTTCAGATAGATAGTGTTACAGAGAGAATACACAAGGTTACACGAAACAGCGTATCTGGAGGAGCAGGGTGGTTGGAAGAAGAGGGGAGCAGGGAAGGCCTCTCTGAGAAGGTGGCATCTGAGCTCTGAACGACTGTGAGAGCACTAGTTTTCAAGTACTTATTTAGCTTATTTCAAGAGCTTTTTTTTTTGGCCACACCACACAGCATGCGGGATCTTAGTTCCCCAGCCAGGGACCAAACCCGCACTCCCTGCAGTGGAAGTGCAGAGTCTTAACCACTGGACCGCCAGGGACATCCCAAGAACTTTAATCTTGAAAGTAAAATTTCAAGGGTGTGTCTGACTTTGTCTTTTTCTTGACAGTGGAGACTACATCTTATTCATCACTGTGAACGAGCAGGATACAATGGCAAGCACATGGGATTTGAAAATGGACTACCTGGGTTCAAATCCAGCCTCTACCACTTATCAGCTTTGGACCTTGGGGAAGTTATTTAAATAAGCCTCAGTTTCCCCATCCAAAAAATGGGGATGATGATGATACTTTTACAAAAGAGATAACTAGCTGTCCACCAAAAACCTATGCTTCCTCTTCCACAGTGTGAAGTTGAAGTTGTTTCATCGACAACTTCAACTGCCCAACCATGGTTTCCATTTTCCAGCCCCTTTTGCACCCAGATGCAGCCAAAGACAAATTTTTGCCGCTCAGATGTGAATACAAGTGATGTGTGTCATTTCCAGGCCTGGGTCCCTGAGTCACCATAAGGAGGAAAACCACCATTGACCAGGAACACCCTCTTTGGACTGTTAAGTGAGGGGAGGTTAGTGACTATAGGATGAGGAATATTGGGACCCTGGGACCTTGCTGACTTGTGCTGTCAAAATTTTTTTTAATTGCCTGGGGATACAGGAGGAGAGAATCTTGCTCAACAAAGTAATCTCTCTCTTTCTTGAGATCAGACTTTGCAGTGGAACTTGAAGATCAAGAGCTTCTTGGGACTTCCTGGAGGTCCAGTGGTTAAAACTCCCATGCTTCCAATGCAGGGGACTTGGGTTTGATTCCTGGTCAGGGAGCTAAGATCCCACATGCTGCAAGGTACGGCCAAAAAATTTTTAAAAATCAATTTTTTTAATTTAAAAAAAAAAAGAGCTTCTCCCCAAATCTAAAAGATCTTTTCTCTCTTCCTCTTCCTCCTCCTCCAGGACACTTCTGCGATGAGATCCCTGCAAGGTTTTTAGTTCTCAGGCATCTAAGAGAGAAGAAGAGAACTATATGTCTCATGTTTTCATACGCCTTAAAATAAGATAATGAATGTAATACCCCTAGCACAGCAAACGGCACGTGGTAGGAATCCAACAAATGGGCCTGGCCTCCCTTTAGCTCATTTAATTCCCATTAGCTCACTGTCAACTGTGACATGATGGATAGCCTGTCTCAACCTATACTAAAAACAACCCAACTGGAATTATTTTCCTCACTAGACAAATATGAAAACAGAGTCTTAAGGTGTTCAAATATATAGCATTATTGTATCAATAGAGGTGTGGTACACGTTTTATCTAAACTTAATTCTTACAACCATATACAGAATCCATGATATTGGTATTATTGTACCCATTTTCCAGATAAGAAAACCGAGGCTCAAAGAGTTTAGATGACTATCATTCTTGGACACACGTTTTTTTAGTGCTTTTCTGTGTACAGGCTCTGTGCTGGGGTGCGGGGGTCAACAATGAGTACTACACACACATTCTCGCTCTCATAGACCTCACAATCTGGTGTAAGAGGCAGCCGGATAAAGAGGCAATTTCAGGTATGATAAGTAAAAAAGTCTGAGTAAGCCCAGGATGCTGTGGGAGCAAAGAAGATGGACCACCTAACAAGAAGTGGAGCGAGAAGGAGGGACATGAAGTATTTTAATTTACATTAGCTGTAAAATAAGATGTGACTTGTGGATAGGATTTAGCTAGAATGGGCATTGTGGAAGAATGTTCCAGGAATAGGGAATCACTGGGGCAGTTTTACCATTAGGTGTTCCCATGTGAATTTCTTTCTGTTTACCTTGCTTGGGAATGTTTGGGCTTCTTGTGTCTTTGGAAAGATGTGTCCTCATCCCTGGAAATTTTTCTGTCATTTTTTTCAAATATAACCTGTGCTCTGTTCTGTTTTTCCTTCTGGGAAAAATACTTTTCTGGAAAAGTCAAATTCAATTAATCCTAAATTAGACATTCTGCGTCACTTAGCTCTCTTCTGTAGTTCATGCCTTTTTGACTCCCCATGCTTTTTTCTGGACATACTCTTTTTACCTGTCTTACAGTTTATGCTGTTAACTCTTTCTTTAGTTGTGTCTAATCCGATGTTAAAACCATCCACTGCATTCTTAGTTTTGGTTCTTATATTTTTCAGTTCTAGAATTTCTATTTGGTTCTTTTTCAAATCTGCTATGTCACTTTTTATCACTTCCTGTTTCCTGACAGAATTTTCCAGTTTTATGTGTATCTCTTTGAACATAGTGAATGTAGTTATTTTATTGTTGTTTTCTGATCATTCTAACAACACTAGTCCCTATCGATCTGTTTCATTGTCTCTTGTTTCTCTTAACTCTTGTTCATGGTGCCTTGTCTTTTAGTGTGCTTAGTTATCTTTAATTAACTAATAATAGTAACTAATTATTACTAACTATTATTAACTAATAATAGTAGAATATTGTAGTTTAAAACATCTTTGTAAAACAATTTGTGGCCAGGATGATGTTATATTCTCTCAAAAGAGGATTTTCTTTAGCTTCTATCAAACACCTGAGGATACTAACTGCCTAAGATGATTTAACCAACCAAATTCAAAAGACTGACGTTTTTCTGGACCACCCTGGTGACTCAAAGACTGGCTACAGTCTGAGATACAGCTTGTTTATTTCCATCTCACCCCTTCTCCTAGGGTATAGCCCTTTTGAGTCTCAGCCAAAAGTGGAAATGGTTTACCAGGATTCTTACCCTTGATGGGATTCAATATTTTACTTTAGTTCCACCGTGTCTGAGAGAGCGGCCTGCTTGATATCAGCAAATGTATGGAACAATACAAGTGGCCCTAAGTGTAATGCTCACCTCTCTGGGATCCTGTCTTTTCCGAGATCTCAAGCAGTACCCCTCACTGGCTTGTTAGCTATTTGATACTTTTAAGATGTTTTTGTATTTTATGCAGTTCACTTAAGCATCTCCAGCTTCCAGCCATTACTGAATACAAAAACTTAAGAACAGTTGTATCCAGAGATCACAGAACTTTTGAGTAGTACAGGCAGGATTGGAATAAAAGGTATACATGCTTCAAATCCTAGATTCTTTCCTCTACATTGCACTGTTCAGTCCAGATGATAATGATATTGATAAACAGATGATAGATAGATAGATAGATAGAAACTAACACTTATCAAGCCCCCTACTCAGTCAGGAACTCTGTTCTAAAAGCTTTAAATTTTTTAACCCATTCAATTTTCACAACAATCCTATGAGTTAGGTACTATCATTATTCTTGTTTTACAGATGAAGAAACTGAGGCATGGAGAGATTGATTAAATCAGCCCAAAGCCACACAGCTAGAAAGAGTTGAGCTGTAATTCAAACCTGAGAGTCCAACTGCAGAGTCTGTGCTCCTAACCACGAAGTTTTAAACAAAACTTTCCTGTTGCCAAGGGTCTGAGAATCACTTATCCTACCACATGGATTCATACACAAACATCAATTCTAAGACTATTGGTTCTTCAAGATTGAGCTGCATGCTACTTCCACCTACACCTGCCTGAGTCTGTATAGAACAAAGTCTTCAGTTCCAGGTATCAGGAAGCGTTGCTCTGAAAACAAATCTTCATTTCTGTAAACTGCAACCATCCTCATCGCTTCTTTTTTTTTTTTAACATCTTTATTGGAGTATAATTGCTTTACAATGGTGTGTTAGTTTCTGCTTTATAACAAAGTGAATCAGTTATACATATACATATATTCCCATATCTCTTCCCTCTTGCGTCTCCCTCCCTCCCACCCTCCCTATCCCACCCCTCTAGGTGGTCACAAACCACCGAGCTGGTCTCCCTGTGCACATCGCTTCTGTTAGATATTTTTCTCCAAGGGAAACCACAGCAGTTTACAGGCTAATCAGTGCTCCCGCCAGCCTCATAAATTGGGAGAGAGGGTGGGGCAGTGAAGGGGAAAATGTTTTATTGTCCCCATTTTGCAAAGGCAGCTTTCAAGCAAAAGCAGGTGAGTCATCCACAGAGATCAGATTCCCATGCCCACTCCATTCCACCCCCCTGAATTCCCTCCAGCAGTGGGGGACATTACCCTATAGAGAAAGCTACTTGTCTTCTTAAGAAATATGCATAGTAGACTCTGGACCGCCAGGGAGAGAGTGATAGGAGACAGATGCATGCCGGGTCCATGAGTCTCCCTAAGGATTGGATGATCCCATATCTTGAATTTTCAGCACATTAATAACTACCCAACTTACTATTTTTTTATATATAAATTTATTTATTTATTTTTCGCTGCATTGGGTCTTTGTTGCTGCATGTGGGCTTTCTCTAGTTGTGGCCAAAGGGGGCTACTCTTCGTTGCGGTGCACGGGCTTCTCACTGCGGTAGCTTCTCTTGTTGCAGAGCACAGGTTCTAGGCACTCGGGCTTCAGTAGTTGTGGCACAAGGGCTCAGTAGTTGTGGCTCGCAAGCTCTAGAGTGCAGGCTCAGTAGTTGTGGTGCACAGGCTTAGTTGGCTCCACAGCATGTGGGATCTTCCCGGACCAGGGCTCAGACCCGTGTCCCCTGCATTGGCAGGCAGATTCTTAACCACTGCGCCACCAGGGAAGTCCCCAAGTTACTATTAACTAAGCATTCACCACTGTGTTAAAGCACTTCCGTGAATTACTTATTTAGTTCTCACATAACCTTGTAATGAAGATTCTATCATGATCCTCCCTTTCAGATTAGGAAACTGAGGCCTGGGGAGGTTAAGGCACTTGCCACAGCCATCTAGTTAGGAAGCAGCAGACCTTTGGTTCAACACTCCGAAGTCAGTGATCTTCCATTGTCTTTCCTTCCCCACCTACAGATGTGTTTCTAGATATTGAGAGACAGAGTAGGGACAGACGGCTTCCCTGAGGCCCAGGCTCACTCAGAGACATAGCTGAGGAAGCTAAAACCCAGAGCAAATGACACCAGGAAGAGGAGAGGGTTTCTCTGAAAACAGCAGGGTGGGTACAAACTGACGTACTTGTCCACATGGCAACCTGGACACACCTGGAAACACCTGCTCCACCTCTCAGATGGGGCCAGTGCCGCTTGGGTCATGCTCTTTCAGTTGTTATTCTCTTCTTATTTCTTCAGAGTTGTACAAAGGTCAAGTCCCACCAAGGGGGCTCCCGAGGACCCCTAGTCCCACCTTATCTTAGGAAGAACCTTGGAGAATGTTTTGGCACTGAGGCCCACGCATTGGAAAGGCCTCTCCAGGACAAGGTAAGTGCCGCCTCAATCACATGGCTTTGGAAGGGTATCCTTGCCTCCAAAGAGATCTCCTATCTTGAAATGTCACACGGCTTAAATTCCACAATTAGAGCTACCTTTTTTGGGTAAAAAGAAGTGAAACCTCTTTCAAAATGTAAACATTCCCAGAAAGGTTCTAAATTTTTGTCACTCTTAATTTTTTCTCACTTAAAGATTTTTTTTCCCCCAGACTTTTGGAACTTACTACCATTTGTCTACTGGGAATCTGACCCATAAAAGACCCCCAATAAGTATAGTATTTATTTACTATCTGATGAATGCTCATAAATGACTAAACAAATAAATAACAGCTTAAAGTTAGAGAGAAAGCTCAGAAAAGACATGTTTCAACCACTCTTTTTATTTTAGTGGAGTTGAGCATATAGCATAGTTGCATTAATTTGTTCTTTGGGGACAGTATGTATAAAATTTTTATAATGTTCCACAAAGAGCACTGTGACTAAAGGTGCTTTAGTTGCTCCGTGGCATGTGGGATCTTCCCGGACCAGGGCTCGAACCCGTGTCCCCTGCATCAGTAGGTGGATTCTTAACCTCTGCGCCACCAGGGAAGCCCCCTGAACAATTTTTAAAACAACTGGATTCAGGTGATTGGTCTGGCTACCATTCATCCATCCATTCTTTTTTTTTCCTTTTTTTTTTTTTTTGCGGTACGCAGGCCTCTCACTGTTGTGGCGTCTCTCGTTGCGGAGCACAGGCTCCGGACGCGCAAGCTCAGCGGCCACGGCTCACGGGCCCAGCCGCTCCGCGGCATGTGGGATCTTCCCGGACCGGGGCACAGAACCCGTATCCCCTGCATCGGCAGACGGACTCTCAACCACTGCGCCACCAGGGAAGCCCCATCCATTCTTTAGAATAAACTACTTTGTGAAGCTGTCTTTCTTCAAACACGTTTCTGGGTGTCTCAACATCAACAAGGAAACGTATCAAAAGGGCTCAGTACAGAGCCCGGCACAGAGTAAGCACAGACAATATCGCAGCTGGTATTATTGATATTTGGGGACTTGAACTTGGAGACTCTTAAAATTTGGTCTAGAGTATTTTAATGCCACCCCATTCTGCCTCTTAAAGAGCAAGAGCATTGATGGAGAGGTAGTAAACACCTCCATGCAAGATTCCCTGCAGCCTGTGGGCACAGAGCACACAGCAAGCCAGCAAGAGGAAAAGCACAACCAGAAACTTCTCTTACCACCACAGACTCATCAAGATTGTGCACAACGAGAAGAAAAGTAGAAGTGGGGTGTCAGGGGAAGAAAGGAAAAGAGAACAGAAGAAATGGAAAAGACGGTGGGAGAGGAGAGGAGCTGCAGTTTGATGCTCCATCTGTAAAGTCGATAGGCAATGCTAGATGATTTTTAATGTCCCTTTCTAGTACTTTATGATGGGAAAGTAGTGAAAAAAGTTGGGGGGTGGGGGAAGCAGAAAGAGGGTTTGCGATAGCGAGGAGTCATCCAAAAGCCTAAGAGCAAATGCTGAGCCCACGAGGGCTATGTTGCTTATCCCAGGCATTGTATCCAGTCTACAAACAGTGCATCGCAAAGAGCGGGAGGGAGAAGAGCAACAGTAAAGATACCATGCTGTCATCTCAGCCCGGATTTTCCACGAAGACCTCATCTGTTCTGAATTTATGCCAAGCCACCAACACAGTGCCCAGGACCTGATGGGTGCCCTGCAAATATTTGTTGTTTCAAACATTATTATACTTTCACTTTAGAAAATATGAGAAAAAAAAGACCAAAGAGTATAAAGAAAAAAGAAACCATCATTCATGAGCTCGTCACCAAGAAATAGTAATAGAGAATGATAGTTAACATGTCTGAGTGACTATTACGTGAAAAGCACTTTGCAGGATCTGCCTCATTTAGTCGTTTACTTAATTACTGTGACTATTTCTGTTTGCTTTCCAAGTGTTTTTCTATACATGATACATAAATCTTTCCAACAGCTGTGCAAGCCTTTTACATGTTTTCTTATTATCATTCTTCCCACTATTATTGCTTATAATCGTCACAACAAACTTGTGAGATATCTGTTTTCTCTCCAATTTTACAGATGGAATCACTGAGGCTCAGGAGTTAAGTTGCCTAAGATCACAAGGCTAATAAATGGCAAGGCTGGGATTTGAAACAAGTTTGGACTGGAGTAATGCCTATATTTCATTTATTACTTGATTTGTTTCTCTCTCTCTCTCTCTCTCTCTCTTCTCTCTCTCTCAGCTTCCCAGATTTTCTTCACCATAGGATGTGAGTGAAGAGTGATTGGCTGAATGTTCCCAAGGGGTCTTAAAGACACACCTTCAAAACAGTACAAGGGTTAAATACGTGTAAGGTGTGTTTATTGCTGTAAATGGCCAAAGAGACCCTTGATTCATACTGCCTTTCTGCCAAAGAGATAGTCTTGTGATATCCAGTGACCCAAGCAGAAAGGTGTGGGCAGTGCCAGGGTCCATCCAGGGCTTCTGCTGTGGGAAGCAGAGACGAAGTTACCAAGATCTATAATCTGATCGACATACGTTTACAACTGCCTGGACAGTTCAGCCAGGTAGAGGAGAGAACTCACCAATGTCCTGAGTCTAGAATTGCCAGATAAAATCCAGGATGTCCAGGTGAACTTGAATTTAGCCATTTATTTAACCACTGTCAACATGACAGATATACTCATAAGGCTAATTATGGAGATATGCTTACATTAAAATATTACCTGTTCTTCATCTGAAATTGAAGTTTAACTGGGCATATTTGGAACATACTTATACTAAAAAATTATTGTTTAACTGAAATTCAGATTAAACTGGATGTTCTGTTTTTTTGTTTGTGAAATATGGCAACCCTAGTAAAAACTCCCCTTTTAAATTTTACTTTTTTTTTTTTCCTTTCCCTTTCATCCTCTATTTCCTCTTCTGTCCTTCCTCATTGTAAGCACTCAGATTGATTTTATTTAAGTCCATCTAATTTACCTTCCATTTGTTTATTTTGATATATACATACATTTGAAACTGTATCCTACTGATTTTTTTAATTCACACAAATGGAATTGCACTATAAATCTAATTCTGTTCCTTCTTGTTTCCTCAGCACTTTCTTCTTGAGATCTCTCCTGTTACTACATATACATCTGGATCATTAGTTCATTAGTTCTGCATTCTATGTAATATTTCATTGCATGCATAGACCAGGTTTTACCTAACAGTCCCCCTCTGGGGGACACCTAGGTAGCTTCCACCTCTTGGTTCCATAAACATTTCGGGGTCAAGTTGTGTGCATATTTGTTGAGCGTCAAGTCAGTCATGTTGTATTTATTTGTATTTCTCTGGTTATCTTACAGATGTGCATGAGAGAGTTTCTCTGGGGAGCATTCTTAGGAGTGGAACAGCGGGTTCACAGGGTATACACGTATGGTATTCAAAATATTTAACAACCATCAAGATACAGACACTGATCACTCAACACACTCACTGCCCATGAGCCATATTGGTGCCCACAAACTGAATCTCTGCCTTGAATATCCACAAACATAGTTTCACCAGGCAACTAGAGTTACTTGGGGACAGCTCTGCCAGTCTACCCTCCCACCAGCAGTGCATGAAGATCCTCTTTTTTTAATTTACTTATTCATTCATTCATTCATTTGGTTGTGCCAGGTCTTAGTTGTGGCAGGCAGGCTCCTTAGTTGCAGTTCACCAGCTCCTTAGTTGCAGCACATGGGCTCCCCAGTTGCGGCAGGCAGGCTCCCTAGTTGTGGCATGCGAAATCCCAGTTGCGGCATGCACGAGGGACCTAGCTCCCTGGCCAGGGATCAAACCCCAGCCCCCAGCATTGGGAGCACAGAGTCCTCTCCATTGCGCCACCAGGGAAGTCCTGAAGATCCTCTTTTTTTCACATTGTCCCCATTTGAAACTAACTTTTGACTTTTGCTGATTTGAAGGGCGTTGAGTTACTCTTATTGTTGTACTTTACTTGCATTTCTCTGCTTATTAGTGAGGCTGAACATTTCTTCACACACTTTTTAGCCATTTTGGTTTCCTTTTGTAAATTGCATGTTTATACCTTCTACCCAGTTTTCTCTTGGGTTTCCACTCTTTTTTCCTCCAACTATATAGGAGTTTCTCATATAGTCTAGAACAGCCCTGTCCAATAGAAATATAATGTGAGCCACATATGTAATGAGCATTTTTTTCTAATAGCCACATTTAAAAGTAAAAAGAAGCAGATGAAATGAACTTTGGCAATACATTTATTACAATATATTTAAAATATTATCATTTCACCATGTAATCAATATAAAGATTATTGAGATGCATTACATTCCTTTGTGTATGCTAAGTCTTTGAAATTTGGTATGTATTTGACATTTACAGCACATCTAATTTGTACTAGTCACATATAAAGTGCTTAATAGCCACAGATGGCTAGTGGCATATTGAACAGTGCAGGTCTAGAACCTAGACTCCTCATAATAGTTCCTGCTGGTTTAAGACCACATATTCCTAGGCGTTGAATATGTGGTGTTGAGTCCATTTCGTTGAGCAAGGAGTAGGTCTTGTCTATTACATATTTGGCTTATGGAAAGTTATCTGTGCTAATTTCAGTCTCTGGTTTTATGCAGCACCCCAAGGCACCTTTCCCCATAAGCAAGCACTAGTTGGTTTTCTAAATTTGAGACCCTGTTCTGTTTTGTAATTCAGTTCATGTGTAGTCAAGTTTACATTCCGCGTATTAGTGATATCTTATGATGTTTCTTTTTCTGTGTGATTTAAGACTCCTCATAATAGTTCCTGCTGGTTTAAGAAAATACCTTCTTCTGGTTCATCTATCTGTTAACTTTGTTTAAGGTATCCTTTGTTTAGAAAACATGTTAATTTATATGTAGCTAGGTCCATTTTTTCCACTAAAATTTGTGTTTCATGTTCTTATTTTTGAAATCCATACCCATGCCAATGTGTCCAAAATATACAATGGCACTCTTCTTCTATTAGTTTTATAATTTTTCTTTCACTGGTAGGTAGTAAATCCATTGGAGGATTTTTTTTTCATATTGTAGGAAATAGAGATTCAACTTTTTTTTAATAGAGTAGGCTGATTTCCCCAACACCATCTACTAAATAATCTGTTCTTTCTCCACTCATTTGTGAAGACACTTCTATCATATATCAATATCCCATATATACAATCTGTTTTATAGTTCTCTATCCTGATATTTAATTATCACCATAACCCTTGTTTTTTAAAATATGACAATAACTTGCAGATAATTTGGGTAAATGGCCCAAAGTCACCCACATAGTGTTAGTTATGATTTGAACCCACCCAGGTATGTATGATGCTGTACTAGTTAGGATTGTATTTGGCCCCATGTAACAAAAGCCAGACTAAGTGGCTGGAACAAAGGGGTTTATTTTTCTCAGATACCAAGAATTCTAGGGATCATCCAGTACAGGTGTAGTGGCCCCATGATGCTGCAAAGGATCCAGGAGACTTCTGTTTTTCCAATCAGCCATATTTATGTGTGGTTTTTTCCTCATGGTTACAAGATGGCTGCTGCACCTCCTAGAATCTGTCCTCATTTCCAGAAGGTAGAAAGGGGAAAAGAAAGAGCAAAGGCAAAGGAGTGTGTCAGCTGAATCTATGCCTTTTAATCAGGAAAACAATTGTTTTTCTACAGGTTACACCTACTTGGCAAGAAGTAGGTCACACAGGCATGCCTTGCTGCAAGAGAATCTAGAAAATGGAAGCTGTTATTTTTTCAGCTGGGACCATGTCTACCTGTTCTAGTCTGTTTGGGCTGCTGTGACAAAAATACTATAGACTGATGACTTAAAAACAACAGAAATTTATTTCCCACAGTTCTGGAAGCTGGAAAGTCCAAGATCAAGGCATTGTCCTATCCAGTATTTGGTGAGAGCCTGTTTCTTAGTTCGTAGACAGCTGTCTTCTCACTATGTCTTCATAAGGTCGAAAGGACTAGGGAGATCTCTGGGGCCTATAAGGGCACTAATCTCATTCAGGAGGACTCCACCCTCATAACCAAATCACCTCCCAAAGGCCCCATCTCCAAATATCATCACATGGGGAGTTAGGTTTCAACATATGAATTTTGAAGGGACATAAACATTTAGTCCATAGCACCACCCAAACAAAATTTGGGTTCTGTTAAAAATTAAGTGGAGAATGGATATGGGGTAGGCATCAGAATAGGTTACTGAAGAGCTAATGAAGCATAAGGTTCAGAGTATCTCTTTCATCAGGCCCTTTCCAATGCCCTATACCTAATTTTATATACTTAGTTTTATATTATTTTTCTTAACACCACACCCCCCAAATTGCATAAGCTTCAAGTTCCATACAACTTGCATCTACCCCTGGTGGGCATCTAGCAGTACCTGCCACACCTGTCAAAGCCAACACTCTGCTTTTTGCTTTGAATTTTTCTGGTTTTAGTGAGTGATAAGGTGAAATGTGTGCTTAGGTTGTCGAAGTGAAGTACACATTTCCAACTGATTCCCCCAGGATCTACATTAATGCTTTTTTGGCCAAGACAAGACCTGAGAAAGAGCATTATTTTAAGCAAATGATGACAATAGTAATAACTGCCATTTCTGAGTGCCAGACACTGTGCTAAGAACTTTCCCATATGTGTTTTTCAATTAATTCTTACTAAAAGTCTTTGCATTTCAGAGGGGTTAAGTAACTTGCCCCAGATCGCAGAGTCGGTAAGTGGCCAAATTAGTATGTGAACCTAATTTCAAAACCTTTCCATGTTTTCCACTGCATTATAGCTAAAATTTTCCTAAGGGCTTTGGACTCATGCAAGATTGTAAGAAGATTTAGTAAATAAAAATACAGTTACAAAATGAATAGTTTTTTAGTATAATTATTATCTGTTGTTTATCTGAAGTTCAAATTTAACTGGCTGTCATAATTTAATTAGGCAATCCCATGTTTTACAAACAGTTAATTGTGCCATGAAATGAAGAGTATATGAACTGATTCACTTTGTTATAAAGCAGAAACTAAACACACCATTGTAAAGCAATTATACTCCAATAAAGACGTTAAAAAACAAAAAGAGTATATGAATTGTGCGCACATATCTTTCTTACAAGTGAAACAAGATGAAGCATGTGAAGTGTCTGGAACTCAACGCAGTTTAACCCCTTGGTATTGGACATCAGGATTTCAGGGATTGTGGTCTTGGCTGGGTGATCTAGGACAAGTTGGTTTCCCTTTCTGGGCTCAGTTTCCCCTTCTGTAAGGTGAGAGGTTTCTCTGATCATCACTTAGGACCCTGAAGCTGCAGTGTCCAATGGTAACTGGTCATCGTCTTTGCATATGAAATTCCACCATCTTTGCATGTGAAGAAAGGGACTTTTCCTTCTAGGGAAGGCACGTCCACTTAGTTTTCCTGTGGTTGTTCCCAGAGACCAGGATCACTTTGGTGGTTGTTGGGGACCCACATGGGGAAAAACTAAAATATCTTCAGCTAAATGAAACCACAACCAAGTTTCTGAAATCGTGTTCTGCTGAATCCTAGTCCTGGAAGATGTCCTTAAAAGAGGGAGAGAGGTTTGATGATCAGATAAGTTTGGGAAACAATATCATATATATCCACCCCATACATCCCTCAGCAATTCAAAAGCATGTGTTTGTATAAGAAGAAATGGAGAATCGAGCTCTATTTAACTTTACTTAACACCCGATTTCCCAAGATGTTTGACAGTAGAATTCCTTGTTTGCAAATCATCCTATGCAATAGTTGTTCCATGGGACTCACTTTGGGACAGCTGCAAGAGCTAAACTTGCTATTACAATGATGTGTCTAAGATAATAGTCAAAACTGAGTTTCTACTCCTGGTGACTTTCAATCAGGGCAGGTCCTAACACTCAAGTTGGGGTTCAGAAGAATACAGCATCAATTTCCTTTTAACATTTGTCTTATTTTCTCTTTGGAAATGGATAGAGAGCCTGGCAACGATGTAAGGCAACCAGGTGGGGTTAGTAGGCTCAGACCCAGAAAAGGAAGGTGTGAATCCCTGTTCTACAACTTTCTAGCTGGGTGACCTTGGGCACAGTTCTTGACCTTTCTGGTTCTTAGATTCCACATCTAAAAATCAGGCACAGGTATACTTCCCAAATGAAGTACCATAGGAGAATATCTCCCAGCATGCCTGACCCAGAGGAGGTGCTCATTATGTCTGTTAGATCTAAACCAATTGTTGAAGCAAAGAAACAGAAGTGTCCCCATGTTGAAAAGATTAGAATTGATGGGGATAGCAGCCAGGCATGGAGTACCAATGGAGGACAGAAACAGAGCATGGGGTAGTCTCGTACGTATACGGCAAGCAGATCAAAGGAGTGAAAGTTAGAGAAGCAAAATATTGGCGAAATTTAAGGCCAGTAGGAGCCCTGAAGCCAGAAGTGCTGGTAGTCAATCTCGAGGTTGAGTGACCCAGCATGGGGCCCAGCCCAGGCCTCCCTGGGCATAGGAAAGAATCACAAAAGACCCATTTATGAATCAACTTTCTCGGCTTCAGCAAATTAAACGACACTTGCCTTATTCACCATCAAAGTGTAATGCGAGGTAAAATGGCATTTTGCATGTGACAGGGCTGTATTGGAATCTCATAAAGTACTCAATCAATAGAATACACCAAAATTTGAAAGTAAAGGAAATATAAAGATTGTTATGTGGATCAAAGTCAGTATTTATGTAACTGAACTCCCTGACAATCTGGCATAAGAAAAATGTTCATTCTCTAATGAGCCCCACCTGCCTGGCTAGCCGGAAATTCCATCTTGATCATGTTTTGGGAGTCCCTCTTCTCTCCAGGTTTGTGCAAATGTCCTTGGGAGCTTATGCAATCTAGAACATCTGGGGAGAGACACTCTGATTATGAGCTCACGCTGAACTCTGCTAGGTCCACCATCCCAGCCTACCTTGAAGGTGGCATTTATACTGCCTTGGAGCCACGCTTGAGCACAGGAGGTCATTGCCCAGGTGGAGAGTCTCTGCGCCTGGGGTCAGAACTCTCTCTGCTCAGCCCATCAGAAGTCCTGCCAGTCCATATTTCTGGAACCCATAAAATCTCTCTGTCCTGCCTTTCCTATTCTCTGAGGAAACTCTCCCAAATTCCTCCTCTTTCCTCTTTTCACTAAGGGCTACCTCTCCCAACCCTGGGAGACCTGTCCCAGACAATCCCACTCTGGTCACCCAGGGGAACTCAAGTCCTCTGTGGGGGGTGGCTCTGATTGAAGGGGCCTGGAAACTTCAGCTCTGGCTACCTTCTTGGGATGAAGGAGGGAAAAGTCTTCACCATGATGAGAACAAAAACACAAATTAATATCTCAGTAAATGATCACAAATACACAGGTATTACATCCTTCACACTCTTAAATAAGGATTTAAGGTGAACTGTTTGGATTGAGTTTCATTTTATTTTTAGTAAGAGATCCATTTGTTTTGTAAGCAAACCACGCCACTGGCAGAAAACTTACACTGCCGACCACGTGCTCTGACCTCATCCCCATCACCAAATGCACGAAGCTCTCCCTAGCTGCTGACTCGGTTGTTTTAAGAGTCAGATAAATTCCTTGAAGATGAATAGGTGACAATGACCCCATAGTGTGAAGACAGTCCCCAAAGAAGGTGAACAAAGAAAGGAAAATACTCCAAACCCCACCCTTTGCCCCCTCACACCTCACATTCTTTCTTACATTTGGAAAATATTCTGTCTCTCCTTCCTCCTCTTTTTGGGTTACAGCTGTTTATTTTAGAGCACAAGGTCACTGTCAAGGAACAGCTGAACAAGCCTGGTGATTTTTCCTGTGACATGGGGACAAGGCTGGGGCCAAGTCTACAAGCCAGGACTTTACCTTGAGATGGAAATAAATTTTCTTGAGGCCTCTGTACAGAGGAGGGTGGCTTGATTGCTGGGGAGATGACTGCATGCTTTTATATGTATGAAAGAGAGGAGGAAAATCAAGGTCGACAGAAAGAAGAAACAGAGGAGGTGGGTGGAGCTCACTCCCAGGGAAAACACGAATGCGCCAGGATTGTCAAAGCTGGCCATGAACTTGCCACCCAATATGGTTCAGAGGGAAACACAAATACATTGAAATAGGTCTGGAGGAGGAGAACAAATTGATACAAGAGGCTACTCCTGTAGAGGGGATGCGATGGGGGCCATGGAGGGGGCTGTAAATGTGGTCAAGGAGAATTTAAGCTTACCTGTAGTGCATTAAATTTTAGGATGGATTTATAGTCATGTGATACATGTGTAATCAAAATTACTGTTTAAAAGTTTAATTTAGCAGAAAAAAATATGTGAGATTTGGAGTTGTAAGTTTTGGATTTGAGACCTATCTTTTCTACTTGGAGATATTCTGCCATCATTTTTGATGCCATTTTTACGTGCCAAGGAATATGCCGGGCACTGAGTGTACAAAGATGAAGAAAAAGAGTCATTGCCCTAAAGTCTAAGAACATGACTTATCTAGATCTCAATTCACTTGTCTCTATAATGGGTATGATAATTTCTACTTCACAGGATTGTCAGGAATATTCAATTAAAGTATAAAAATATACTTCTGTTAACTATAAAACACTATACAAATGCTCTTTATATATTTATTGCAAGTCTTGTTCAAAGGAGGGCTTGAAAGAGTAACATTAAATCTTCTCTTTTTTTAGTTTAATATTTTTTTGAAACAATAAAAACTTTACAAAAAAGTTTGAAATATGCTACAAAGAATGGCGTTACTGATACATGTTCAACAATCAGCTCTACAGGGTAAAAAAAAAAGACCTGAGTTGTAACATTTACTAATTTCCATGGTGTAAATACTCCCACCACAGCCAGTTTCAAGCTACCAACATGATGTCACTGAGTGCAGAGTTGGAAAGATATAAGCATAATGGACTCTAGCATACCACTGACAAAAAAAAATAAACTTTTTTTCCTGAACCATTTGAGAATAAATAGCCAATCTGATGCATCACCCCCAAATATTATAGTATGTATTTCCCACAAACACAGACATATCTTTATACAACCACATTAAAACTCTAAAAATCAGGAAATGAATGCCATCTAATCCAGAGACCCCATGCAAATTTCACCAATGTCCCAACAACGCCCTTTATACCAAAAAAGATCCAATTCAGAATCACACGTTGCATTTAGATATCAAGTCTCTTTAGACTCCTTAAATCTGGAAGTTTCTCAGTTTTTCCTTGACTTTAATTACCTTGACATTTTTAAAGATTACGGGCCATTTAATTTATAGAATGTCCCTCGATATGGATTTGAACTTTATTTCCCCGTGATTCTACCTAGGTTTTGCATCATTGGCAGGAATACTAAGGAAGCAGTGCTGAGCTCTCATTGCATCCTATCAGGTGGGGCATCATTTAGTTCTATCCCTTTATTGATGATGTTCACTTTAATCTCTTGATTATGGTGGTATTTGCTAGGCTTTTCCACCATGAGATTATTCTTTTCAGTTTTGCCATTTGTAAGTATTGTGTGGAGAGGTATTTTGCAACTATGTCAATATCCTGTTTTCCATGACATCTTCAAGTTATTCCTTTATTGATTTAGATCTATATGGACTCATGGTTTCCTATTTCATTTCATGTGTTTGAATCCATTATTATCATTACTTATTTCTATACCAAACTGTCCCTGGCTTGGACAGTGGGACATTGTTCTTTGAGCACTTCCTTACTTCCTTACTTCCTGGCATATGATGTTCCAGGCTCACCTTGTACTGTTTCCACCCCAGCCTTGGATTCAGCCATTTCTCCAAGGTGTCCTGTTTCCTTGGACTCCTTAGCAGAGTCCTTAGTGGAAAATGGTATTTAGAAACCAAGATCTGAGTTGGCTAGCTGTGCTCATTGCTATGAGGATGTCACTGCTCCCAGGCCCTTTCAGCAGACAGAGATAAGGAATGCACACACACACGCGTGCACACACACACACACACTTAAACCTATATTTATTTCTGTATCTAATCATCTATATATACTGAAAGTCATGAGTTCACATGTGACCTCAAATTCCAATTCAAAACCTCAGAGTTTATTCTAATTTTCTCCCTTTCCATACTTGTATCTCCTCCGACAGTGAGAAATTAGGTCCCCTTTTTTTTTTAAGATATAACTCACACACTATAAAATTCACCAGTTTAAAGTTTACAATTCATTGGTTTTCAGGATATTCACAAGGTTGTGCAACCATCATCATAATCTATAACTAGAGGGTTTTTTTGTTTTGTTTTTTTTTTGTTACGCGGGCCTCTCCCTGCTGTGACCTCTCCCTTTGCGGAGCACAGGCTCCAGACGTGCAGGCTCAGCGGCCATGGCTCACGGGCCCAGCCGCTCCGTGGCATGTGGGATCCTCCTGGACCGGGGCACGAACCCGTGGCCCCTGCATCGGCAGGCAGACTCTCAACCACTGCGCCACCAGGGAAGCCCAATACCTAGAGTACTTTTATCACCCCAAAAGGAACTCCAAATCCATTAGCAGTCTCTCCCCAAAGCTCTCCTCTCTCTAACCTTTGTCAAACACTAATCTACTGTTATAAATGGGATCAAACAATATGTGACCTTTTCTGTCTGCCTTCTTTAGTTTAGCACAGTGTTTGCAAGGTTTATCCATGTTGCGGCACGTGTCATTACTTCATTTATTGTTATAGCTGAGTAATATGTCATTGTATGGATATTCCACATTTTGTCTATCTATTCATCAGTTAATGGACAATTGGGTTGCTTCCACTTTTTTGGCTATTATGAATAAAATGCTTCATTTACAAGTTTTTAGGTGAACATGTTTTTGTGCAGTTGCCGGGTCATGTGGCAATTCTATGTTTTAGTTTTTGAGGAACTGCCAAAATGTTTTCCAAAGTGTCTGCATAATTTTACTTTCTCACCAGCAATGTAGGAGGGTTCCAATTTCTCCACATCTTCCCCCAAACAGTTATTGTCTGCTTTTTTTAAAATTATAGTCATTCTAGTGGGTGTTAAGTAATATCTCATTGTGGGTTTGGTTTGCATTTTGCTAATAACTAATGATATTGAACATCTTTTCATGTGCTTATGTATATGTCTTCTTTGGAGAAATATCTATTCAAATTCTTTGCCCGTTTTTGACTGTGTTGTCTTTTTACTGTTGAATTATGAGTCTTATATGTTATATGTTCTAAATACTAGACCCTTATCAGATATAGAATTTGAAGATTATTTTCCCAATCTGTGGGTTGTTTTTTCGCTTTTGTGATCATGCCTTTGATGCACAGAAGTTTTTCACTTGGACGATTTAATCATCTGTAGATGATTTAATCTATTTTTTTTCTTTGTTGCTTGTGCTTTGTGTGTCACATCTAAGAAATTATTGTCCAATCCAAGGTCATAAAGATTTGCATCTATGTGTTCTTCTAAGAGTGTTATAATTTTAGCTTTTACATTTAGGTCTTTGATCCATTTTGAGTTAAGGTTTGTATATGATGTTCAACTTCATTTTTTGCATGTGAATATCCAGTCGCTCCAGCACCTTTTGTTGAAAGACTATTCTTTCCCCACTTAACTGTATAACAACCTAGTATAAAATTAAATTATCGTAAATGTATGACTCTCAATTCTATTCAGTAGATCTATATGTCTTTCCTCATGTTAGTACCACACAGTCTTGCTTACTGTAGAATTGTATTTAGTTTTGAGATCAGGATGTGTGAGTCCTCCAACTTCACTCTTATTTTCTTAGTGGTTGCCCTGGGAATTGCAATTAACATTTTAACTTATTATCTAGTTCAGGTAAATGCTAACTTAATTTAAATAGTGTACAAAACCTTTGCTCTTGTATAATTCCATTTCCTTCCCTTCCTTTTGTACTGTTGGTGCCATACAAATTATGATTTTTTATGTCCAACATGTATTTATAATTATTTTCGGGTAGTTGTCTTTTAAATCAGATAAAAAATGAGTTGCAAACAAATAATACACTTTATATTGTCTTTTATATTTCCCTATGTAATTACCTTTATTGGTGCTCTTTATTTCTTCATGTGGATTTGAGTTACTGTCTAGTAACCTATGTCACTAGACACTAGACAGTGTTTAGTGTCTAGTGTACTTTCATTTCAGTCTGAAGTACTCTCTTTAGTGTTTCTTGTAGGTCTACCAGTGAGAGTTCTCAGGGTTTATTTTCTAATCTAAGAATGTCTTAATTTATCCTTCAGTTTTGAAGGATACTTTTGCTGAGTATAGAATTCTTGGTTGATAAATGTTTTTCTTCCATTACTTTGAATGAATATGCCATTCCATTGCCCTCCGGCCACTATGGTTTCTGATGAGAAATCAGCTGTTAATCTTATTGAGGATCCCTTGTATGTGATAACTACCTTCTCTCTTGCTGCTTTCAAGATATTCTCTTTGTCTTTGGCTTGTGGCAGTTTGATTATAACATGTATAGGTGTGGAACCCTTTGAGTTTCTCCTTCTTGGAGTTCATTGAGTTGCTTGGATGTGTAAAATATTGTTTTCATCAAATGTGAAAAGATTTCAGCCATTGTTTCTTCAAATACTCTTTCTGCCCCTTTCTCTCTCTCCTCTCCTTCTGGGACTCCCAGTATTCATATATTGGTATATTGCACTGTGTTTCACAGCTCTCTGAGACTCTGTTCATTTCCCTTCCCTTTTTTTCTTTCTGTTCCTCCAACTGACAACCTCAATTGACCTATCATCAGGTTCTCTGATTCTGTCTTCCACCTGCTCAAATCTTCCAGTCAGGCTCTCTAATGAATTTTTAACTGCGATTATACTTTTTGACTCCAGGATTTCCATTTGGTTCTTTTTTTATAATTTCTTTTTTAAAAATTTTATTAACATTCTCTATTTGGTGACACATTATTCTCATGCTTTTCTCTATTTCTTTAGTCATGGTTTCCTTTAGTTCTTTGAATACATTTAAAACAGCTAACTCAAAGTCTTTGTCTAGTAAGTCCAATATGTGGGGTTTCCTCAGGGAAATACTCTATTATTGCTTTTTTCCTTGTGTATGTGCTATACTTACTTGTTTTTGGTTTGTTTGTTTGCATGCCTCTTAATTTTTGGTTGAAAACTGGATGCTTTAAATAATATAATGTAGCAATTCTATATATCAAATTCCTCTTCACTTCTCCAAGGTTTGTTGTTGTTGATATTTGTTATTTTTGCTATTGTTGTCTGTTTCACGACTTTTATTAACTAATTCTGTAAAATCTGTATTCTTTGCTGTGTGTGGCAACTGAAGACTTTGCATAGTAACCTTAGTGGTCAGTCAACGATTAGACATAGATTTCCTTAAACACTAGGAACCTATAAGTCTCCCAGTCTTGGCCAATGGGCTCTGTGCATGTGCTGAGGCATGCCTTCAACATTCAGCCAGAGAGATAACAGCTCTGCCTTAGTCTTCACTTCCTGCTTGTGCAGAGCCTCAAGGACAGACAGAAGTAAGAGCTTAGGGTCTTCCCAGATTTTTCCTGAGCACATGCATAACCCTTCACATGCTCACAGCCCTCACATGCATGTGGTTTTCTAGATTCCCAGGAATATGCCAGAGCTTTTTATAGACCCTATGAATATCTCATTCCCTAATTTTTCCTTTCAAGCTTTTTGGTTAGCCTATTGTTTACCCCAACTCTTATTCACTACCTCAGGCAGTCACAATTCACCCTAAATGTTTCTGACAAATACCTTTGGAAAAAAGGCTTTTCGAACTGGGTGAGCTGCAAGTTAGGTCAAATAAAGACAGGCTTGCAAGTGGCGTCTTCCAGTTAACCACCAGACAAGTCAAATAATGACAAGTCTCTGAGAGTAATACTTTGAAGGCTCTCCAACCCTATTGTAACCTCTCCATTGGCTGCCTGGCTGCAGGTTTTCACTGAGATCGTAGGCTGTTAATTTTCATGGCTACCACAGAGCTAGAGAGACTAATGGGGATAGCATACATTAAAATACCATAGGGAATTCTCTGGTAGTCCAGAGGTTAGTATGTGGGCTTTCACTGCCATGGGCCTGGGTTCAATCCCTGGTCAGAGAACTAAGATCCCACAAGCCATGCAGCAAGGCCAAAAAACTATATATATGCCATAGAGCTTATTATTCTTACCAAGAGCTAGCCATTTTTCTTGAATAAATGCTCCCTGCCCTGCTGCAAGCCTTTGGTTAATTTCTAGAGTTCTGCAAAAATTATTTCTGACAATTGTTGCATATTTCCTTTTTTCCTTTATAAAGGAAAGAAATTTCAGAGGTCTTCACTCTGACATTTTCACTGACGTCACCTTGATCTCATAATTTTTAACATATTTACTTATTTGGGCAATCTTCATTTGTCACAAATCTCCCAAGCATGCCAACACCTCAACCTGTGCAGATGTCTCCCTCACCCCACTAGGCTTTGATATCCTGTGCTAGAATATCCTACTCACCCTGCTTGGGCTCTGACAACACACACCAGGTCATACCTCACACAAACAGTCTCCTCTCCTCACTGACCTCTGACTCTTTGTACCAGGCTGCACCTGTGTGTGATCACCCTCCCTACCCTACTCCAGGTCATTGCAGCTTCCCATCTCACCTCCTACCAGAGCAGGCACCTACCTTGCTCTGCCCTACATAATGATTTTAGAACTAAATTGTTCAGGAAAAGAAGGTGAATGGGAAATTTTTCTTTCTAAGAAAAGAAAACAAGGAATTGGAGCAGCTGAGTGACTTGCTCAAGGACACAAAGTAAGTGAGGGCCAGGAACAGACCCAGGTCAAATTACTCTTGGTGACTCAGTTCTTTTTCCATTATAATACCTAAAAACAATGGCTATTATTTGACTGAACACTTTCAAGTTATTCAGATCTCAGCATAATTGTCACTTCCTGACCACCCAATCTAAATAGCCACCCAGTCCCTTATGACCATGTCACCCTGTTTTAATTCTCCTTATTTCCCTCACCACTAACATTTTTCTTTATTTGTTGGCTCCAAGAACAAGGACTGTGTTTTTCTTGTTCACCACTGTGTCCTTAATACCTAATCTGTTGGCTGTTTCATAGTTGGTGCTCAATATACATTTGCTGGACAAATGAATAAACCACGTGTCTGACACAGACTAGTTTCTCTTATAGTTGTCAGAAGAGAGGCTCAAAGAGGTTAAGTAATTTTCTTAAGGTTACATGCAAGTAAAGGCCTTATTAGTTAAATTAGGTTTCTATAAGTGACAGTAGTAAAACTGAAATTTTGACTGGGCCCATGGCATCTTATACAAAGACACGTTTTCCACCCTCTTTTATAGGTAGGTGTGGCCATGTGATTAAACTCTGGCCAATACAATGTAAGTGGCATTGGTCTGTGCAACTTCTGGGAAGTGTCCTTAGTGGTGGGACCAGTGCTCTCTGCCCTCCCTTTCCTCCTTTCATCAGGCTGGAATGCAGACCTGAGCAGCCATCTTGGAGTACGAGGTGAACTTGGGGACGGGGGCCACTAAAGGTAGAGAAAGATGATAGACATCCTTGACACTGTGAAGCACCACACCAGTCCCAGATCACCAATCAAGACTTCATGGGATAGAAAAATAAATTTCTGTTATGAACTAAATTATGTCCCTCACCTCCAAATTCATATGTTGAAGCTGTAATCCCCAATATGAATGTATTTGGAGATAGGGCTTTTAAAGAGGTAATAAGGTTAAATGAGGTCAAAGTGGTGGGTCCCTAATTGAACACGATTGGTATCTTTATAAGAAAAAGAAGAGACACCACAGCCCTCTCTCCTTGCATATGCACAGAAGAAAAGCCATCTACAAGCCAGGAAGAGAGGCCTCACCAGAAACCAATTTTGATGACACCTTGATCCTAGCCTTCTAGACTCCAGAATTCTGAGAAAATTAATTTCTGCTGTTTAAGCCACTCTGTCTGTGGTATTCTATATATTACGGCAGTCCTAGCAGATTAATCCAACTTCCATCTTGTTTAATCCCTTGTAATTTAGCATTTTGCCAGCAAGCAAAAAAGACAAGGAGGGTAATGGCTATTCAACAACCAAGAAAAACATGATCTGCCACAGAGACACACAGAGCTACAGCTACATGCTCATCAACAAATATTAAGTGCCTACTATGGGCCCAACTCTGTTCTAGGGATTTAGGATACTTGAGCGAACCAAAGAGACAAAGATACCTGCCCTCTGGGAAAGCTGCAGGTAGATTGGGTTCTGTGGCTGGAGTTGAGGAACAGGAGTTTAGTTTTGGACATACTGAGTCTGAGACATCAATCAGACATTCAAGTAGAATGGGGAATAGACAAACAATAAACATAAATTATATAGTATGTTAAAAAGCAATAACTATGAAACAGGGGTACCTAGAGCAGGATAAATGGAAAAAGGAGTCCGAGGTGGAGAAGACAGTTTGTTGTAATAAATAGGATAGTTAGGGAAGACTTCATTGAACAGATGACTTTTCAACAAAGACTTGAAAGGCAATTCGATATCTGGGGGAAAAGAAGTCCAGGCAGAGGGAACAGATAAAGCAAAGGCCCTCAGTTTGAATTGGGAGTCGGTGTGCAAAGTGTGGTGAAAAGGAAGAGAGTGGTAAGAGAAAGTCAGAGAGATAACAGGGCCACTCATGGGGAGCCTTGTGGACTATTGGCCACTCATGGGGAGCCTTGTGGGCTAGCACAGGCCCTAGGCTCGCGGGCTTCAGTAGTTGCAGCACACAGGCTCAGTAGTTGTGGCTCATGGGCTCTAGAGCACAGGCTCAGTAGTTGTGGTGCATGGGCTTAGTTGCTCCACAGCATGTGGGATCTTCCCGGACCAGGGCTCAAACCCGGGTCCCCTGCATTGGCAGGCAGATTCTCAATGACTGCGCCACGAGGGAAGCCCAACAATCATTTTTAAAGGATAACTGTGGAGACTTCCCTGGTGGTGCAGTGGTTAAGAATCCACCTGCCAATGCAGGGGATATGGGTGTGAGCCCTGGTCTGGGAAGATCCCACATGCCACGGAGCAACTAAGCCCGCAAGCCACAACTACTGAGCCCACAAGCCACAACTACTGAACCTAGAAGCCACAACTACTGAGCCCACGCACCTAGAGCCCATGCTCTGCAACGAGAAGCCACTGCAATGAGAAGCCTGAGCACCACAACGAAGAGTAGCCCTGTTCACTACAACTAGAGAAAGCCCGTGCACAGCAACGAAGACCTGATGCAGCTAAAAATAAAAGTAAATAAATAAATTTATATATAAAAAAAAGATAACTGTGGCTGTTGTGTGAAGAATGTGCAAGGGAGATCAGTTCGGTGCTTTGTGACCACCTAGAGGGATGGGATAGGGAGGGTGGGAGGGAGGGAGAAGCAAGAGGGAAGAGATATGGGAATATATGTATATGTATAACTGATTCACTTTGTTATAAAGCAGAAACTAACACACCATTGTAAAGCAATTATACTCCAATAAAGATGTTAAAAAAAAAAGAATGTGCAGAACACGGGTGGGAACAGGAGGACCTATCGGGAAGCTATTGCCAGGAGTCCAGGCGAGAGAAGATGGTGGCTTAGACAAGGGGGCGGCAGTGGCAATGGTGAGAAGTGGTTGGGTTTGGGATATAGTTTGAAGATAGAGTAAATTAGATTTCTGACCAATTGGCTGTAAGTATGAAAGAAACAAGAACATCAAGGACAGCTCCAAGCTTGGGTTTTTTGTTTATTTGTTTGTTTGTTTGTTTTTGTCTGGGCCATGCAGCATGCGGGATCTTACTTCCCCACCAGGGATCGAACCAGTGGCCCCTGCAGTGGAAGCGCGGCGTCTCAACCACTGGACCGCCAGGGAAGTCCCAACTCCAAGGTTTTTATATCTGAGCATCTTGAATGGAGTTGCCATCTACTGGAAAAAAGGTTGAACTGGGGGAAGGTTGCAGGTAGATTGGGTGTTTTGGGGGTAGAGGGAGAACAGGAGTTTAGTTTAGGACATGTTGAGTTTGAAACGTCAGACATCCAAAGAGAGACGTAGGCAATTGGTTATGCAAATTTAGAGTTCAAGAGTGAGCTTCAAGGCTGGAGACATAAATTTGGGGGTTGTCAGCATCTAGGTGATATATAAACCATGAAATGAATGAGATTCCCAAGTAAGTGAATGTAGGTGGAGAAGGGAAGAGAACCAAATCCTCCTGATAAGGAAGATAACAGAGAAGGCTGAGAAGTGATTGGTGGTACTGAGAGCCAAGTAGAGACACGAGGGGGTAATCAACTTGTGTTAGGTAAGTAAATTAAGGACTAAGGATTGCCCATTGGATTTAGCAATATGGAGGTGATTGGTGGGATGGTGGAGATGAAAGTCTGATTCAAGCAGCTTTAAAAGAGTATAGAGCTAAAATATGTGCATTTCATTATATGCAAATTATTTCACAAAACAAATATGTCTTAGGTAGTAACATGCATACTAAAGTATTTAGAGGGAAGTATACTTATATCTGCAATTTACTTTGAAGTGTATTTAAAAAATCAAATGGATTGATGGATAGACAGAAGAATGGATGGATAGTTAGATATATAATAAAGTGAGTACAATAGAATATTGATGGTAGAATCTAGGTGGTGGATATATAGGTGTCCACTGTAAACTTCTTCAACTGTACAGTATTTTATTTTTCATAATAAAATGTTGGGGGAAAAGAACAAGGGACAGATACTACAGATGACTTTTTTTTCAGGGAATTTTGTTCAAAGGAAAACAAAGAAATAAGATGGCAGCTGGCTGGGGAAGTGAAGTCAATATACGTTTGATTCTTTTTTTTAAGATGAAAAAAAGAATAGATGTGATTCTGTCACTAGGAATGATCCAGAAAAGAGCAAAAGAAGTTGTAGAAAAGAGAGGAGTGAATTTCCTATTCAGTGTCCTTGACCAGACCCAAAGGGATGGGATCTCACAAGTGGCGGGGCCAGCTTTAGCCAGAGCACAGTAGTTCACGACAGGAGGGGAGGGAAAAATGTTGGCGGGCGGTGGGGGGGGGGGGGGCAGATCCTGGTGGGTGGGCAGAGCAGGAGAGGGAAACTAGGGAAGTTCTCTTCTGATTGCTTCAATATCTCAATAAATGGGCCACAAGGTCAACAGTTGAGAGTAAGGATGGGGGAGGAGGCGGGGGTTTCAGCAGAAGATGTGATCTAGCCATCCTGGAGAGGGGAGAATGAATGGACCAAGGATATAGCAGGTCCTTGCCTGGAAGCATTAAAGCCCCATTGTAAGATCATGGTCAGCATGGCCGTGCATTTGTCTTCAGCCTTGTTTACCTTCACTGAGACAGGCGCAGAACAGGTGGAGAATTGGATTTTATCAAGGAGTCAAGTGATTATAATAACTGACCATGGCATTGGAGCTGGGGAAGGACATTAAGAGATGAGGGGCCATGAAATGCTGATAAGACCACTGGAGGGTCCAATGTCCAAGGATTGTCAGAGTTTGGATACTAAAGGGAGAGAGCTAGAAAGACAGGAAGTGGTAGGTAGAGAACTGGATGCATGAAACTGAAATTGTGACTTATTGGTAAAAACTAAATATGATCAGGGGAGTGAGAGGCTGAGATTGCACGGAAGTCAAGATCGTGGACGGAGAGGTTGTCGAGGAACCAAGAGGCCTGGGGTTTGGAAGGATCATCTCCACGTACATTGCCACCATATGAATCCGGTCTGAGTCAGGGGAACAAGCAACAGTGAGCCAGGAGCCCAGATCGCTGGGAAATGAGGGGCCGGAAGTCAGTGGGAGACAGTGACAATGAGGGGCAGTAGAATGGAGAACCTGATGATGTGAGGTTCAAAGCCAAGGAGTTTCAGGATGAGGGGCGGGAGAAGGGTCTGTACATGACAGTCAGGAGCAGGAGGACAGCTGCCCACCTCCACACACAGCGGCACAAGGGCAATGGGAGGAAAAACAGCCACAGCTCCAGAGACAGCAGGGTCCCGAGGGGGAGCCAGGGTCCTGTTAGAGCACATGGGTGATGGGAACTTCCAAGGAAGAAGTCAGGATACGGCAACTTTTGCTGATAACCAACCGTGAACTCCAGAGAGCACAGTGGGAGGTTCTGGGGAGTCGGGGAAGGGCAGAGAAGGGACAGAATAGGGCATGATAGAGCCTCTTGGAAATTAGCAAGCCCAAGATGGGAGGTGACCTGGGAGTCTGGAGTCCCAGTGGTTGCTGATAAACACTAGGATAAAGGGTCACATGAGACAAGTCCGGGGGCTCAAGGCAGATCTCAGAAGCCAGGTGAGAGTGTCAGAAGAGGGGAGGGCTGTGTGTTTGGGACTCCCTCTCTGCATGAGGGTACAGATGTTCACTCTCATGCCCCACCAGCGAAAGAGGAATCTAACTCAGCATGGTGTAATGGGGTAGAGTCAGACTTCCCTGACTGCATTCTAGCTGCCACTTGCCAGCCATGCAATGCCACTTCACCACTCTGTGACCTAGTTTCCCCACCCACAATGTAGAGATAATATTTCTGTCCTACGTGCGTTGTGAGGAATAAATAACTAATCCGTGCAAGCCTTCAGCAAATGGTAGCTCTTGTGAGAGCCACACGGTCTAACTCACCTAAAGCCAGACCACCTCCAGACTTCTCAGTCACATGAGCCAAGATATGCCCTTTCTTTGTGGACTATGCTAGCTTGAGTTGAGTTTTTTGACCCTTATGACCAAAAGATTTCTGGCGCAGGCACTGTTTTTGTAACAGGGATGAACAAATCTGACTCCATATTGGATCTGTTTCTTTTACTTTACAAGTTAATCACTAAAGGCTTGTTGCCTATAAGTGTAAATTATGCATAATGGTCCATCTCTAGGAACCCTGCCTCCCATGTAATGAGTGTTAGGCTAAAATATCTTTGTTTAGCTCACTGGAAACATCTTGACCACACCTACCCGTGAATGGCTGCAGGAAGGAAGAAATTAACACATCCCCTCCAGAGTCTCTGACCTGCCAGTCTGCTCAGAAACAGCCATACTACCACCAACTCAAAGTCCAAGTGCCCAGGATCCTTTATTATTTCTAGTCAAGTGTCTTCCTCCCAGGGGAACCCTGCAAAGGCCAGGACTCGACATTTTGAGAAAAAAGGCGAGCTGGTTTGACAGCTTCCCAACCTTGGGCAGATCACCCTGGAGAGTAGTTTAATGAGTCACAGGCCATGCTGGGGAGGATTCATTTTCACATAGTTCAGTGGTACAGATCGCAGGTCCACGCTTTTGGGACGAGCAGAGGACAAGTGGAGAGGTATTCTGATAGGCACACATCGTATCCAGGACAGCATGAGTCGAAGGAGGCAAGAGCCCAAGGATTTTATCTCAAGAAAGGGATGCCAGGTTACACACCCACACTCTCCCTGCCACCTCCACCTCCCATCTTATACAGGCATACCTTATTTTATTGCACTTTATTTTACTTCACAGATAATTCATTTCTTACAAAATTGAAGGTTTGGGGGCTTCCCTGGTGGCACAGTGGTTAAGAATCCGCCTGCCAATGCAGAGGACGTGGGTTCAAGCCCTGGTCCAGGAAGATCCCACATGCTGCGGAGCAACTAAGCCCATGCACCACAACTACTGAGCCTGCGCTCTAGAGCCCACGAGCCACAACTACTGAGCCCACGTACCACAACTACTGAAGCCCGCGTGCCTAGAGCCCGTGCTCCGCAACAAGAGAAGCCACTGCAATGAGAAGCCCGCGCACCGCGATGAAGAGTAGCCCCCACTCACCGCAACTAGAGAAAGCCCGCACAGCAACAAAGACCCAACGCAGCCCAAAATAAATAAATTATTTTTTTTTAATTGAAGGTTTGTGACAACCCTGTGTCGAGCAAATCTATCAGCACCGCTTTTCCAACAGTATTATTTTTTAATTAAGATATGTGCACCGTTTTCTTTAGATGTATGCCATTGCACACTTAATAGACTACAGTATAGTGTAAATGTAACTTTTATATGCACTGGGAAACCAAAAAGTTCATGTGACTTGCTTTATTGCCATATTTGTTTTATTGCAGTGGTCTAGAACTGAACCCTCAATATCTCCAAGGTCTGCCTGTATTTTCCAATTCTTCCTTATTATTCTATCATCATTTCTTTTCTTCTTCTTTTCCTACCTCTCCTCTTTCCACAAACATTTTGGAATCATTACAAAAAATATATAAAAGTGAAATCTAAATACAAAGATAAAGCATCAGACTTCAGGACTAGGTAAGCCATTAACTAGACTTAGGGAATGGGAATGGACTGTAGCACCACATGCCAAATGTGATATTCCAGAGTTGCTATGGTTGAGCTTCCTGGTGGCCAAAGCAAAATGGGAAACTACAATTAGATAGTTCAGAATAGATGAACTACAGCTAGTCGTGTGAACAGACACAAACTGCCCTCAGAGGAAACGAAGCTTTTCCTAGCACTTAGCCCAAAAATAAAATTTTCACACATGTATACATATGACATTGAATAGTGTCATGCACAGGTGTCCCTGGCCACATCCCTGAATGTACATGCAGTAATGGGTTTCCTAAGCCTACTTTTTGGAGTATCCTTTGAAGAAGCTGGTGAAACAGCTCTAAAATACAATTCAGTGAGAGCCTTTAGAAAACAGAGTCAAATGCAACTTTCTAATGGCTTAGCTTGATCCAACAGCATTTCCCAAACTGTGTTCCTCAGAGGCCCAGATTTGCACACAGCATTAATAAGTGTTCTGTAAGAAAAGGGTTCCACAGGAGATAAATTGGAGATAAAATCAGGATTAAACAAAATCAAGCAAGTTTTTTAACTGCAGAATTTCTACAAGTGCTTAATACTTGAGTGTCCGTGTGAATCTCCAAGGTCAGGTGCAGGATGAATTATTTTCTGTCTTCATGGAACCTTCCTCTCCACCCATCCCCAATTTTTTCAGGAGTTCCTTTTAGAAGCTTACAGAAAGCTAGAGATGCGAGGACCATAGTTTGAGAGATGCTGATATGGAGAAATGGATGAGCTAAACTCCTCCAAATCAAATTTCTCTCAGCCAGGCATTTGACAGAGTTAGCCATCTGATGGTTTAAGGCAGGGGTCCCCAACCTCCGGGCCACAGACTGGTACTGGTCCATGGCCTGTTAGGAAATGGGTCGCACAGCAGGAGGTGAGCGGCAGGCAAGTGAGCAAAGCTTCATTTGTATTTACAGCTGCTCCCCATCACTCACATTATCACCTGAGCTCCGCCTCCTGTCAAATCAGCGACGGCATTAGATTCTCACAGGAGCGTGAACCCTACCGTGAACTGTGCATGTGAGGGATCTCAGTTGCGTGCTCCTTATGAGAATCTAATGCCTGATGATCCGAGGTGGAGCTGAGGCAGAGATGCTTGTGCGGGGGAGCGGCTGCAGACACAGGTTATCATTAGCAGAGAGGTTTAAGTCAGAATCCGACACTTATTTTAGTCCACCCGTGGCCCACCCATTATTTTATTTACCACTTCCATCCGCGCCTCTTTCCCTCCCTGAGCACTGGTCTCAGTCACAGTTTTGGTAAGCCCACAGGCTAACCCTAGCCAAAATGAGTAAAAAACAAACTTCGCTGGAGAGCTTCTTTGTAAAGAGGGAAAGACCCAATGATGAAATGGCAGACTCTAAGTCTGCCAGCAAAAAGAAAGCTGCATTTAAAAGAAAGTACCGAGTCCTACTTAAATTCCGGGTTCATTGCAACAGGTGATTCACATTCTCCAAGCCCGCTTTGTATAATATGAGGCAACCGGCTATCCAACGAAGCCATGACAACCTCAAACTGCTTTGCCACTTGGAGACCAAGCACCCTGCGTTAAAAGACAAGCCTTTGGAGTTTTTCAAAAGAAAAAAATGTGAACACAAAGAACAGAAGCAATTATTGAAGGCCACCACTTCATCAAATGTGTCTGCATTGAGAGCTTCATTCTTAGTGGCTGACCACGTTGCTAAAGCTAAGAAGCCCTTTACTGCTGGTGAAGAGTGGATCCTGCCTGCTGCTAAGGACATGTGTCGTGAACTTTTAGGAGAGGATGCAGTTCAAAATGTGGCACGTGTTCCTCTTTCGGCTAGCACCGTAACTAGACAAATTGATGAAATAGCTGAAGATATCGAGGCACAACTGGTAGAGAAGATTAATGAGTCACCATGGTACGCAATCCAGGTTGACAAGTCTACTGATGTTGACAACAAGGCAACAATGTTTGTTTTTATGTGAGACGTTTTTCGGGAGGATGTGCGTGAGCATTTGTTGTGTGCACTTTTGTTGCCAACCAACACCACAGCTGCAGAACCTTTCAAGTCTTTGAATGATTACGTATCAGGAAAACTGAATTGGCCGTTTTGTGTCAGTATATGCACGGATGAAGCAGCTGCCATGACTGGACGGCTTTCTGGTTTCACTACTCGGTTCAAAGAGGTCGCTTCTGAATGTGGGTCTATGCACCGTGTCATCCACAGAGAAATGCCGGCTAGCCGAAAAATGTCACCTGAACTTAACAATGTTTTGCAGGATGTGATTAAAATTATCAACCACATTAAAGTACATGCCCTTAACTCACGTCTGTTTGTGCAGCTCTGTGAGGAGATGGACGCAGAGTACACACGTCTTCTCTTATACACAGAAGTGAGATGGCTTTCCAAAGGTAGATCACTGGCCAGAGTTTCTGAGTTACGAGAGCCGCTCCAGAGATTTCTTTTAGAAAGACAGTCACCACTGGTAGCAGATTTCAGTGACACAGAATAGGTCGCAAAACTTGCTTACTTGTGTGACGTATTCAACCTGCTCAACAAACTCAATCTGTCACTTCAGGGGAGAACGATAACTGTGTTCAAGTCGGCAGATGAAGTGGCTGCATTCAAAGCCAAATTGGAATTATGGGGGCGACAAGTGAACATTGGGATTTTTGACATGTTTCAAACATTAGCAGAGATTTTGAAAGAGACTGAGCGAGAGCTTTCTTTCTCCCAGCTGGTGCATGATCACCTATTTTAGCTTTCTAAAGAGTTTGAGCATTACTTCCCAACCACAAAAGACCCCCGAACTGGGAAGGAATGGATCCTCAACCCATTTGTGGATAAGCCAGGTGAATCGACTTTGTCCATGCTAGAAGAGGATCAACTGCTTGAGATCGCAAATGACGGTGGCCTTAAAAGTATGTTTGAGACTTCAGTCTCCATACGTTCCGGATTAAAGTCAAGGTGGAATAGCCTGAGATTGCCACAGAAGCACTGAGAAGCCTGCTTCCATTTCCAACGTCCTGTCTTTGTGAAGCAGTGTTTTCTGCAGTGATGGCAACGGAAACGAGATTACGGAGTAGACGGACAGAAGCAACACACGTCAGGTGTCACTGTCTCCCATCACCCCCAGATGGGACCATCTAGTTGCAGGAAAAGGAGCTCAGGGCTCCCACTGATTCTGCATTATGGTGAGTTGTATAATTATTTCATTATATATTACACGTAATAATAATAAAAATAAAGTGCACAGCAAATGTAATACGCTTGAATCATCCCGAAACCATCTCCCGCCCACCCTGGCCCGTGGAAAAATTGGCTTCCACGAAACCGGTCCCTGGTGCCAAAAAGGTTAGGGAGCGCTGGTTTAAGGCAATGGAGTCTGACAGGGGCCGGACTCGAGGTCTCCCAATACTCTTATGGTGAGATGAAAATGCCTCTTCCACCAGCTCCTCTTCCAGGACTCACATTCTTAGTCCAAACAACTAGAGAACGTGCAAAAGAGGTTACGAGGGTGAGGATGAAAATTTCTCACAACCTGTGAGATGCTCTGTCTCCACTAAGGGGGGCAGGTGCGTTCCCTGGGGCCTGGGCAACGGCAAAGGTGGGGGTCCCTATGCTTGGCTGCATGGAATTGCGGGGGCAATTAAAGGAATGCAGACTCAAAGACATGCCAGATGTTTCCAAGGAGATATACAGAAGGGGGTCAAGGGAGAATTCCAAGTTGAAGGGTTAACTAGAGCTAGCCAGAGAGATAGGGGGAGGGAGGGACAGGAAAGGAAGTTTAGAGGTGGCAGTGAGAAATGGGTTTAGACTGTAGAATCATTCCAAATTCAAAGAAAATGCGGTCTTAGGGGCTCACTATCTGATTTCTGTAATCCAGGCATAGACACGTTTTGATAATTCTGAGTCAGACGGAAGTGGTCTCACCTATTGCCCATCAGCTCATGGTTCCAACCTTCATGGCTTGAGTCAGGTTCATAAACAACTCGGCACAGATCCAAGTTTAGGACCTGAACCAGCAGATGCTCCTCAGGCAAAAAGGCAGATCGAGAAGATATCGTAGGGGCTTCCCTGATGGCGCAGTTGTTGAGAGTCCGCCTGCCGATGCAGGGGACACGGGTTCATGCCCGGGTCCGGGAAGGTCCCACATGCCGCGGAGTGGCTGGGCCCGTGAGCCATGGCCGCTGAGCCTGCGCGTCCGGAGCCTGTGCTCCGCAACGGGAGAGGCCACAGCAGTGAGAGGCCCGTGTACCGCCAAAAAAAAAAAAAAAAAAAGCAGAGGGGGAAAGCGCTATTTCCAACCTCCCACAGTTGATACCGGAAGCCCTCACTTTCTTGCATGGTCTCTCCCTCTCCATCCTTATCTTCACTATCCTGTTATTGTTGTTTTGGTTCCAAATCCTGCCCCTCCATCTCCCCCACCCATCCACCCTCAGACACACTGACGCTTTGAGAGGGGTGGAGGCATAGCCGGCTGGATTCCGAGGAGCAGAGAGGCAGGAATTCTGGAAGACGAGTGTGAGGTAAGACACTAGCCAGCCTGGGGTGGGGAGGGGAGTGGGGCTGATGGGGTGTTTGCTGGGACATGGCTCTCTGGGGCCACTGGGGTGTGGAGCGAGGGTGGGCTGGTCAAGATCAGAGGCCAGGCAAGGATCAGGCAGCTTGACTCATGACAACACCGCCCTCTCACGCCTTTGCCAGTGAACTTGATGCAGGGCCTAAAGCTCACATCAGAAATGTCTTTGTAGGGTGAGGGTCTGTGACGACCTGCAAAGTGGGGTTTCCAAGGTGGTCCATCAGGAGACCTGAGTCTGGTTTCCCCACTCACAGGAGGCTATGAAATTCTAAGCTCACTGAGGCTGTGCTTCTCAGATTCCTTACAACCCAGGGACTGTGTGAAGCCACAGGATGGAAGAAACTGCATTTCAAAGGGGAAAAGAAAAGTTTTACTGAGAATTAATGAATTCGCATTTGTATAGTAATTTAAAAATTATGTTTTATTTGAAGATTTGGAAGGACTCAATTTCCTAATTGTAATATTACTGCAAGCACACATGTAACACGGAGTAGAATAAAAAACCTAGATGAACTGAACATTTTGAAGGCTCCAGAGACATTTTTTCCTTCCCCTGGGATAGATCTGCTTCAGGCTATGCTTCAGATCCTGCCCACTTTCACTTCTCTTTAAGAAGCACTGGCTGGGGACTTCCCTGGTGGCACAGTGGTTAAGAATCCACCTGCCAATGCAGGGGACACGGGTTTCATCCCTGGTCCGGGGAGATCCCACACGCTGCAGAGCAACTAAGCCCGCACGCCACAACTACTGAAGCCTGTGCGCCACAACTACTGAAGCCCGTGCGCCTAGAGCCCGTGCTCTGCGACAAGAAAAGCCACCACAGTGAGAAGCCTGCACACTGCAACGAAGAGTAGCCCCAGCTCACCACAACCAGAGAAAGCCCGCACACAGCAAAGAAGACCCAACACAGCCAAAAATAAATAAAATAAAATTAATTAATTTTTATAAAAGAAGAAGCAGCACTGGCTAAACAGATCACCGAAGTGTCTTACCTCTGTGTCCCTGGGTGCGGTCAATTACACTGAAGTCAGTTAGTTGGCAAGGTGTATAAATTACTGTCTCCCCTGAGCAGGGTTTGATGGAGGTGGGAAGGGGTGCTTAAGTAATCTCCCACAATTTCCTACAGTGTTACTGTCTCCATTTTATCAAAATGAGAAACTGAGCTTCGATGAAGTTGAAAAGGCTTGCCGAAGGCCACGCAGCTGGCAAAGTGACAAGAGCTGGCTGTCTAACTATAAAGCCAGTGCAAATGATAGTTAAGCCAAGGCACCTTTAAGAAACAAAGGAGCTCCCAAGCCCAGATGGTAGGATGGGGGCAATGTGAAGGAACGTGCTGTTAAATGCTGTCATTTCTCAGAAAACAGAAGTTTTTCAAAGGAACTTTCACGTTCTCCTTTATTTATTTCTGTAATATTTGGGTTGTTATAACCAATATATATTTTCTTCATGGTGGTTGCCCCCCAACATCAAAAAGTTATTTAGACACTAACCCCAAATAACTTCCCTTGGTCTGATTACAACCTCATCCAGCTACCTTCCTAATTATTTGGCTTCCAGTAGAGCTGGCTAGCAGAGAGGGGCTCAATGGCCAAGCTGACCAAACTGTGTTGCCCACCTGATTTTCTATTTCTCATTATAAATGAATGCAGCTCAACAAATTTTTTCTTCTCCTATCTCAACCCTTCCTCAGGTCTAGCAAACAGAAAGGAGCATTACATAATGCGGGTCAAAGCAGGAAAGAGACACAAAGTCTCTTTCGGCATAGTAACCCACAGGTGTTAGTTCTCCCTTGGCCATGTACAGCTCGATTGTCTTGTGTCAGGTAGCAATTAAAGGCTTCTTTTCTTCATCTATTGCTGCATTACTCAGCTGTCTTTCCCTTGCAAGGGACAGAAATCCAACTCAAGCTGACTTAAGAATAAAAATCAGAGTAAATTTTATTGGTTATTATAACTAAAAAACTCCAAAGAACTCTGACTTCAGGTATGGCTGGATCAAGGCATTCAATGTCATCAGGCCTTTTTCTGACTCTTTTCTCATCTTTCTTTTGTGTCACACTGTGTGTTCCTGGCACTTCCAGGGTTCCATCCTCTAGCTTGGAAACCCAGCAGTAAGAGAAACTTGTGAGCCGTTCCAACAGAACTCCCAGAATTGAATCTCATTGGTTTGGCTTAGATCACATACCCGTGTCTGAACCAATTCTTTTAGCCAGCGGGGTGGAATATGCTGATTGGTCTGCCCTGAATTACATCGCCTCTCTCCTCCCACAGAGCTTCGAACCACACACAACGACGGTGGAGAGCAGTGGTTGCCCAAAAGGAAAACAGGCCACTGTAGAAGGAGAGATGGATGCTGGGCTTGGGGAGAAAACAGATGCCCAGTGCTAGACCTGAGGCACCTTTCAGCTTGATCTGGGGGAGAACAGAATAGAAAGAAATAAGTGATTGTCAGGCTGATGGCTGAGGAGGAGAAGAGATGTGATGGCGAGGGTAGAGGGTGCAGAATTCGATTTCAGAGACAGGGAACCCAGGGGGAGGGTGAAGCAAGAGAGCAGAGCCTGTCCCTTAGGGCGGAGGAAAGCACTGGGTCAGAAGAGCTGGACTCTGTGGACCTCAGCTGGTGACAGAAGCCGCAAAGGACGGTGGATTCGGCGTGACGTAGGTGAGGCATTAGTTTGAGGAGGTGTATTGCACCACCCCACCCTCTGACGTTCAGGGCAAAGTGAGGAAATCACATTTTCTTTTTTAATTTTAAATTTGTTATTAAAGTATAGTTGATTTACAATGTCTTGTTAGTCTCTGGTGTACAGCAAAGTGATTCAGTTATACATATATATTGTTTTCCTTTTTCCTATTCTTTTCCATTATGGGAATCACGTTTTCTTAACTGCATGCTATGTATGTCTTTCAGTCCCACATGAGTCCTGTTAGCTTGAGTCAGCTGCCTAAAGGCCAACTGTCTCTACACCAAAGGACGAGATTGAGTTCCTGGACGCAAGAGGCTGGGAACCTGACCTTGGACGCTGGTAGATTCCACGGGGTCCTGGCCCCATGAAAGGCCCCTTGACAGGCAGCTGGCAGGCCTGCCCCGACCACACCCTGCCTTTGCTTCCAGACCTCTGCAGCGCCTTCCTTATAGGGTTGTGCCAGGATGCAGGGAGATGGCAGGTGAAGGTTCTGTCTCGAGGCTCGGCTCCAAGCAGGCCCAAACAAACAGCAGCTGTTTTTATTACTACTGGCTCTGCAGTGTGCCTGGCACACAACAAATTGTACCTATTAGTAGGTATGTGAAGTGCACAGCTGGATCGGGATGAGATGCTTGGGAAGCAGTAACGGTTAATACAATTATTGTGACTGTAAAGGAACAGATGGCAGTAGCAGGTGAGACACACCTATGGACTGTTTCGGTTTTACTGTTTGGCTGGACATTTTCCCCCCGGCTACTCAGAATACTTTTCCGATCACTTCTTTCTTCTTCACAGGGCCACCTGCTTGCAAACATTCTCAAAGCACAAATAAACTTTTTCCCGCTGATCCTGACATCCAAAACCTTTTGGGAAACACCCATGGCGGTGTTTCTCAAAGTGATGCTCCCTGGTCCACCTGGGTTAGAATCCACCTGGGTTAGAGTCCACCTGGGTTAGAATCCACATCATGGTGTTTGTTAACAGCAAATTCTAAGATTCCCATCCAGACCTTGCTGAATCTCAATCTCTGGGTTTGGGACCTAGAAACCTGCATGTTAAAAGGCTCCTGGGGTGGGGGGCAGGGGGTGGTGGTGGTGATTCTAATGTACCCTGAAGCTCACAAGCCATAATCCCGCGGGCACTCATGAGGCACCAGACGCCACAGGAAAATCCGATTCACGCACTGGCCCTGCCCCCTTGGCCCTTCCAGGCCCTCAAGTTACTGATTAACCCCAGGTTTCAAGGAAAGAAATAATAATAACTGAAGGGACAACGTGAGCCAAGAAACAAGCTGAGCAGCCCTGGGAGAGCGCTGCTAGATGGATGATGACGAGAAGGAAATAGGGGCTTGAGAAGCCCAGCCTGAGGTCAGACCACATCCAGGTCCCAGTGACACCGGCTGACACTTCCCTGTCGATGCCCAGGTACTGAGCTGCCACGTCCCGGTGGCTCCTGTGCCCAGAATGGCCTGTACTGAGCTCCTGCAGCAGCCCCAGCTTACGTCCAAAGAAGCCACCGCCTCTGACACCGCGGGCCCTGCTGGGGGTCATCGCGGCTCCGCGGATAGCAACCTGGAGTGCCTGGTGTGCCGGGAGTCCTATAGCCGTGCCCGGCTGCCCAAGCTGCTGAGCTGCCAGCACACCTTCTGTGCCGTCTGCCTGAAGCTGCTGCTGTGCGTGCAGGACGACACCTGGTCCATCACCTGCCCGCTGTGCCGCAAGGTCACTGCCGTCCCCGGGGGCCTCATCTGCAGCCTGCGTGACCAGGAGGCCGTGTTGGGGCAGCTGGCCCGGCCAGACCCGGAGGTGCGGCTCTGTCCTCAGGGACTGGTGAATCCTGCTACCCTGATAGCAGGGCATCCCAGCTTAGCCGGAGAGGATGAACAGGACACGGAGAGTGCCAACTGCGTGGCAGCCCAGCGCCTGGCGGCACACCTGTTCCTACTGGTCTTGCTCATCGTCCTCATCCTGCCCTTCATCTACCCGGGCATCATCTGGTGGATGCTCAGCTTCGTCGTCGCACTGGCCCTGCTGTTGTCCATGCTTTTCTGCTGTCACCGCAGCAGCCAGGCCGGCTACTGGTCCTCCCCCAGGACCCTCTTCTGCAGACAGCAGAAACCCAGCGAGATCTCTTCCATCGCCTGAGAGCGCTCCGACCAGACAGTGTCTGGGGACTTCTGTCTCTGCGGCCTGTTTACTGTCACAGTAAACAGGGTAAGGGGCTCTGCATCAGACTGGCTCCCTTGGGAGAGTAAACGCCAGCTGCACCTGCAAGCCAAAGCCAGAATGGCAGTCTTGGGTCAAGAACTGTGTGTTTGGACAATAGACATACACCTGCTCAGGGAACAGCATAGCTAAACTGTTTGGGAATGGGGAAGAGGCACAGACTACTTGAATGCTACAGGGGCGGGGGAACCATCTGTTCCGCTTATTCCAACGCTCCCGTTTTTCCTTCTATACCTTGATAAAAGTATTACAAATATTGACGTTATTGCACAACAAATAGAACCGGAACCCCTTTTTCTACAGTTTATGTATCTGGTTGTTTCTTGCTTGCTTTTGGTTTGGTTTTGTGTGTTTGGGGCCATTTTTTCTATTTCTGGCTGTGACACATTTTCCCTCTGGGGTAGTCAGAGCCCACAGGAAGTCCTCCTGTGCTCCCCCGGATGTTGTCCATCTCGTGCCCATCCCACGTCGCCAAAGGTCCTGGGGGTTCGGGTCTCCCATTGAGCTGCCCCCAGGAATGGAGAGGGAGAATTTGTGTGGAGGAGTGGGTCTTCTGCTGCTGCCAGGGGATGCCCACATTTGGTTGGCAGAGTTGGGGAGGGTTGGAGAGGACACAGGTGGGTCTGGGAATTGCTCTCAGCAGCTCCACCAGGATTTCTCAGCTCCATGTCATCAGGCCCTAACTTAACAGAGAATCACAGCATTACAAGAACTACCCCCATCCCCCCACAGCGAGTCCAGCTGCCCACTGGATGCACATGATCCCACACTCTAGAACGAAATCTTTATGGGCATTGTTTCTTTCTTACTGCCTCCCGATGCCCATTTGAGCTTTTGTCATAAAGATAAGAGGCCCCATAAATGAAACAGTCCTCTCCAATAACCCCACATTTCCTGCCTCTCCCTGAGAGTCACAGCCATCTGAAAGGCTTTTGTGTCTTCTCTCCACCGTTTCTGCTCCATAACAGAGAGGAGACTTCTGCCAGAGTCAGGCGTCAGCCAGGGGGGGACCCATCAGGGTGCAGGGGAGTAAAAGACAGGAGATGTCACATTACTTCCTTCCAAAGACCCCGTAACTGGGAAGCAGACTTGAAACCTCAGAAGGGTTCCTTGAGTACAATCCATTGTCCCTCCTTGCCCGTCTTTCCTCCTGATAGGATGACAGCTGCAGGGTGGACGTGAAGTTCGCGGTGACGGTCCCTTTGTCAGGGGGAGATGAGAGAACACCGCCACTGCAGCACGTGGAGGGGGCCGGGGTGGGGGGGGGCGTGCAGGTTGGTCCCGGCCCAGCCGTTGCGTGTGTGTCGTTGAACAGGACCTTCTGGATCTCTGAGCTTCACTTCCCCAAAATGAGCCAGTAGCACTGGATTATTCCTAAGTCCCCTGAAGCCCAGAAGCTGAGGATGCCGCTGGGCTCCCAGATAATGAATGTGGGGTCACATCCCCTGTGGAGCCACACCCAGAAAAGTCAAAATGTAAGTCTGTATGCAATTAGCTGTTCTTGCAGTCTGCACACACACAAAAAAATCTTCCTTTTTCTTATAAGGTACCTTCAGCGCACACTGTGACACCCATGCTATTGGCCTTATTAACCCCTGGTGCTGGGAAAGTGTGTGGGTGAGTGCGTGTGGGTGTACATGTGCCCATGCTTTTAAGTCAACGCCAAGCGGGCCTGGAGGACACCCTGTCTCCATAGGATGGATAAATGACAAGAATTGTTTGGCATTTCCAGAGCTGGCCTCGGGCATGTGCATTTTGGGATGGTTGCCAGTAGGAGAAGGAAAGAACATTCTTTCCTCACTCACCTCCACTCCCATTCCATCTCATTCTTGGACCCTCCTCCAGAAGAAAACCTCCACCAAGGTTTCAGTTGCTAACGACAACACCATTTCTACCGAAGTAACGGTGGGCTCATGTTTACGGAGTGCTCACTGTGCAGCCAGAACTGCATTAACAGCTTTATGTCCATCGTCTAGCTGAATCTTCATAACAGCTTTATGAAGAAGAGACCATCTTGCCGATGAGGATACTGAGGATCAGAGAGGTCAGTTCATCTGCCTGAGGTTGCACAGCCAGCCACTGCCAGAGCCCCCTAGGAAATTAACCCATTGTTCTTTCTGCTCCCACATGTTTCCTCCTTTGTGTGCAGTTTCAAAACAACCAGGAAGCTGGTCACTGCTTGTGGGCTTGCGAGAGAGAATAGGAAACTAACCACAGGAGCCTCCAAATTCCAGTAGTCAGGTGCTCAGAGAAGCCCGAGAATTCTGGAATCTATTGTCTACGCTAAAGAGAAAGAAAAGAGAATGATAAAAGTGGGATGGCTTTCCTGACTTTTACCACCCAGTGCCAGCCTCCCCTGAAGGGAGCTGTGTTAGCACATGACCAATGTGCCCTCCGTCCCCATGGGCAAAGATGTCTCGACACTTCTGTCCCATTGTCCTGAAGCCCAGCTGGTCCCCGAGTACTGGTGGCCCCTGGCAGTGTTGGGGCAGAGAGCACCAGAGGCTAATTTCAGCCCAGGCTGCCCTGGAGAGGAACAGAGGAAACAGGCAGTGCTGCAAAAGGATGTAAGTGGAAGAAATCGGAGGGGCAGGCCAAGGCTCAAAGGCAGGCTCTGACCCAGTGTGTGGCCAATAGGAGTAACAGAACTTCTCTGAGCCATGGTGTGCCCACCTGTAACGCAGCGTGTGTGGAGGAAGCCACGCACCTCCCAGGGCCTCCGTGGGGATTCAAAGTGCTGCTGAACGAGAATCCCGTGTCCTAACAGTCTGCCTTTACCATCAGACATTGACCCCTGGGGGTGAACGGGTTCCACAGGGCCTGTCCGGTGTGATAGAGTGGGGGGCCAGCCTTGGTGATGGGGTGGAGAAGCCAGTCTGGAGTAGGAGTGCTGTCCAGGACAGGCCGATCTGGTGGAGAACCTTATGCTTAGGTCCTAAGGATGGAGAAGAATTGCAGGGGGAGGCCACATTTCATCCCCATCAGCCCCGTCACCCTATTCTGTGACCTGGAAGTCAGACATACCTGGCTTGAATTCTAGCTTCACCGCTTAGAAGTCACCTCACCTCTCTGAGTCTCAGATTCCTTATCCATGAAACAGGTTATATACATATTTCACAGGGTTGTGGGGGAATTAGCAAAATAAGCCATGGTTGAGCACTGGGGACTGCAAGGAAGTAAAGAAGGAAGGGAGAAGACAAGGAGAGATGGGCTGAGTTCTAGAAAGCCCCAACAGGAATGATGAGAACAGACCCGTCTTATTTTATTCAGTCTTATTAATAAGGAAATATATTAAAACCCAAGCACTAGAATTTACCTCCCCCATTAACCAGCCTCAACATCAGCAACATCTTCATTAATATAAGAAAACAATCATCGCTAACATGGTTTGAATGCACCATGCAAAGTTTATTACATATGTTATTACATCTGCTAGAATGTAGATGCTATTATCAATTACCCTCAAATTACCAAGAGGGATGCTGAGGCACAGAGAGGTTAAGTAACTTTCCTCAAGATCGCACAATGAGGTGATGGTGAGGCCAAGACCAGGTCCAACTCCAGAGTTTAGGCTTTGAGTCACTTTGCTGTATCAGATGAAACATTCCCAGCACACTGTAATCACTCAAGGTGTGTGGGCCCCTGGCCCAAAGGGTGAAAAACTAAGAAGAGATGGCATCCCCTCTTTGGATGGGGGACTCAGGGGTAGACGTTTGTGGAGGTCACCTGTCCCGTTACCCACAGCCATGTTCTCATCTCACCCTAAAGTACCTATTCATCATTGGAAGCCCTTTTCAAATGACTGGAGGAAGTCTTGCAGTCTTCGCTGGAACAATGAATTCTTTGTGGCGATGGAAAACATTTCCGAGAATGAAGGATATTCCCGCAATCTCTCAGGCTATGGGAACAGCATAGAGCACAGTCAAAGGGAGATGAGATCCAAGCTCTTGAATCTGCCTGGAGCTATTCATGTGAACTTTATATTCTTGTCCAAGAACCTCGAAGTTACTTTTTTTAAGGCAGAATATTTCCTGGGTCAGTAGAGAACTCTCTGAAGAATGCAGGACACCATGAAAGCTAAGATCCATCTGTGCATTTATTCAACAAATATTTATTCAAGGTCTTCTCTGTGCCAGGTACTGAGCAAGATATTTAATCTTATTTGACAAGGAATTTTGATGAAAAAGGAAAACTAATAAGTGCACATTTGAATTGTGTCCCCCCTCCCCCCAAAATATATGTTGAAGTCCTAACCCCCACTACCTCAGAATGTGACCTTATTTGGAAATAGGGTTTTTACAGAGATAATCAAGTTAAAACGAGGTCATTGGGGTGGGTCCTAATCCAGTATGACTGGCATCCTTATAAAAAGGGGGAAATTGGATGTAGAGACAGACATACAAAGAAGAAAGACAATATGAAGATACACAGGAAGAAGACAGCCATGTGAAGGTGAAGGCTGAGACCAGGGTTATGTTCCTATAAGCCAAGGAATGCCAAAGATGGCCAGGAAATGACCAGAAGCCAGGAGAGAGGCCCGGAAGAGATTCTCAGAGCTCTCATCAGGAACCAATCCTACCGACGCCTTGATCTTGGACTTGTAGCCTGCAGAACTGTGTGAGACAATACGTTTCCATTGTTTAAGCAACCAGGTACTGTGGCACCTTGGTGTGGCAGCCCTAGGAACCAATACAGCCTCTATCCTGTGCCTGTGCTTGCGACAGGCCCCTTAGCTGGGTTGCTTCAAGTTCAGCTAAATGACTTGCCCAGAGTCATATGGCACATACATAGCAATGTCAGGCTCAAAATCGAGTCTGACTGATTCCCAAGATTAATTCCTCACCCCCATTGTGTAGATAGGAAATCGAGGCTCAGAGAAGCCCTGTGATTTCCCCCCAGACAGAGCCCAATATGTCAGAGATGGAGCTGGAATCAGAGCCCACAGTTCCTAAATTATCCTTAATCTTAGCAACCACCATATGAGAATTACTGAGTTATTATCCCCATTTCACAGATTAAAGAGTTAAAACCCAAGTCATTAAGATACCTGACCTTCAGGTCACAAACGAGTAAGTGAGATACTAGAATTTGAACCTGCTGTTTGACTCTAAAGCTATGTCTGCACTTCCCACTGCCCCACACTGCTTCTTAGCACCCTGTCTGCATTGAGAAGCAGGAAAGTGTATCTTTCAGGATGCTTGAGGAACCCACCATAAGAGCCTGTACGCTCAAAGAGGGCAGGACTGAAGTGGACCTTCGTCTTGTTTCCTTTGATTGTCTTATATTCAGCTGGGCCCCCCTTGTTCCCCCACCTCCCTTACTGAGGAAACTGCCCTGTAGCTCATCTTGCCCAAGGGAGCATTCCACCAGCAACCACTACACCAGTTGGGGCGCTTGGTCCTTCCTCTACCCACCTCCCATTTCACCTGAAGCAGTCACATGATATATGTCATATGATCTTTTCCAGAACTGGAATCTGGAGCTAGTGATGAAGGAGAGATGAGTGTTTAAAGTGGCAGCAACATGGGACTTCCCTGGTGGTCTAGTGGCTAAGACTTCATGCTCCCAATGCAGGGGGCCCAGGTTTGACCCCTGGTCAGGGAACTAGATCCCACATGCCTCAACTAAAAGATCCCGCATGCCACAATTAAGATCCCAGCCCACATGCTGCAACCAAGAACCGATGCAGCCAAATAAATAAATAAATACATAGTTTTTACATTTAAAATAAATAAAGTGGCAGCAACAGAGCAGATGGTCCCCATAGCTTTTGGTCCTTGAGGGTCAGTAAACCCTCAGGTTCCTTCCCCACAATTATTATTTTTTTCTTTAGATAGCCAGAATCAGTTTCTGTTGCTTGCAACCAACATTCGTGACCTAATACAGGAGCTGTCCACGCTCCTGCTTGCTGAAAAATCCCACCATGAACTTCAGCCCCTCCAAAGACTGGGAAAGGAAAGCTGCAATGCCACAGGCCAGGGAGCGGAAGCCCTCTGGTACCCCCACCCTCAGCCCTCCTGAGAGCCAGCCTGACCTCGTGCCGAGGCTGCCCTGATATCAGGCCCAGGAGAACGGTGCCCAGGTCAGCTCTGCTCAGACGTGGGGTCAGACGGGAAAACACGGCATTGGATCTCAGGCCAGCCACTTTGGGAGGAGGCTGGTCTCTGGTCTATTGGCCTCAGAATCCCCAGAAGAAACAAGCTCTAGTAGACAATCAGCCAGAGGTCCTTCACTGGAGTCAGATTGCAAAAGAAAACAGCCTGCAAAGTAGCTGTGGGTGCAGCAGTTCCAAAACAACTGCAGCAACCATCCTGGCTAATGTTTATCAAGTGCTTACTACATTCAGGCTACTGTTCTCAGAGCTTCCTTAACCCTTCTGTTCTTCACAACAACCCTGTTATTCTTTATGCTAGACATTTGACGTGTCATCTCAGTGACTTGACACAGAGCTCCTATTTAGGTAGGCAGCTGAGGCAGAGAGAAGGTAAGGAACTTGCTTAAGCGGCAGAGCTAGGGTTTGAACGCAGGCAGTCTAATCCAGCTCTGCCTTATTCAGTCACTGCATTTACCATCCCCCTCCTACCCTCACCTCTCTCCCTTGCTTCCTCACCTTCCCTGCCCCAATCAAAATGTACCAAAAGAAAAGAAGGAAGAAAAAGAAAAAAAAAGAAAAGAAAAGAAGGGCCCTCAGTAACAGACACACCTGGGTTCAAAACCAAGTCCCTCCATTTATTCTCTGTGTGACCTTGGGTGTGATACATGCCTTCCCTGAACCTTAGTTTCCTTGTTTGGAAATGCAAGCTAATCAAACCTACCTGAGGGAAGTTCTGTGACAATTCAATGAGATAATGCGTAAAACACCTGGCACAGTTCCCAACATAGAGTAGGTGCTCGCCCATTCCAGTCAACCTGTCAACAAATGTGTGTGAGCACTTATTACTCACCTGGCAAGTGGGGGAAGCAATAAAATACAGGGGAAGTGATGGTCCTTACCAGCAACACCCCTGTCAGCCTCTCCCTAGCTGGGGAAAGAAGATATGCACATAGGTGCTAAAATCAGACCCCAGCGTGAGATCTGGACCGTCTAAGACAAAGGGTAGCCCTAGAGGAGGTGGTTCTCCCTGCGGAGAGGCAGCCAGTGGGGCTCTGGAATGCTGCTCATGTTCTATTTCTGGACTTAGGCGATAGTTACACAGATGAGACTTATTTTCTAATTATTTATAAACAGTGCCTACATCTTGGATGTGCTTTTCTGTACATATTTCATAGTGAAAAAATAAAACTTTAAACCTAACTTAACAACGCTACAGAGTCTAAGCAGCTTGAGGGCAAAGGCCGGGCCTGAGGCTGGTACCCAGCGCTAATCCCGCATTCGGATGCCTGCCCCATCCACAACCAATTCACCCCGGGTTTTAGAGCTTTGTGGGTTGCTCTGTCGATGGTCTGTCTGGTTTGAATCCTGACTCTGCTACTTACTGGCTGTATGAATCAGTCTCTCAAACTCCCTAATCCTCGTTCTCACACCTATAAAATGGGGAAATAATGATGGAGTTATGAGCATCAAAAGAGATCACCTGTAGAGACCATTTAGCACCATGTACCAGCACACAGGATGTGCCCAAGAAACACTAGCTGCCCAAGTTAGGCAAAAAGATGAACGTATTGGCTCATTTAACCAAATGGTGGCAAAGGCAGTTTCCTGTTGGGTTTTGGCAACGATGAAACTAAGGTATGGGGCTTCATTCAGACTGTTTCTCTCCATTTCCATCTCCTGTTCTCTCTGCATTTGAGTCTTGTTCTCACTGACCAGCTTTGTCCATGAGATTGGAAACTTGGCCAGCTCCTACTCATGTCTTCCTAGCTTCACCTCCAGAAAGAAATGAGCAGACGTTCTTCCTTTGGTCAAATGATGAAAAATCCCAAGGAAGGAGTCTGATTGGTCATCTCGGGTCACATGCCCCTCCTCTGTGATCAGCAGGGCTGTGACTAGCAGCCCCAAGAGAATCTTGTGATTAGGAAGGAGAAGGACCTCAAACAAAGGAGAATGCTATTTACAGAAGAACGAGAGGTGTTGAGTAGAGAGAGCAGCAGGTGTGAGTCAATCCCCACCCCGCCACAGCTAATTAGAGATGAGCTCCAACTTGATTGGGTCTCTCTTTGAGAGGCCTGCCTCCTCCCCACCCGATCTCAGTCCAAGTGGGTTCTGATAGTAACAATACCATATTCGTCTCTTATGGGTAGAGCATGTGTACCAAACCTGCCAATCAAAGCATCATGTCACCTGGCCACAAGGTCTGGTTCAAAGCTAAGCCAATGTCAGCTCTACCCAAGAATATTACTGGAGCTACCTGGAGGAAGTATTTTCTCTGCCAGAGCTGCTAGGCTGGTAGAATGTTTGGACTTTCCGGTTACCGTCTTTCCCCACCAAGGGAAGGATTTTTCTATGGGTGAAGCCAACCCAGAGCAAAGCTGAGCCCAGTGATAGAGAGAGGTTCCTAATCATATTATTTGAGTACCTAGATCTGGCCACACGTGAAACCTGACTTTCCTCTGAACTTCATAGTTACATGGGTCAACAAATTCTTTTTCTTTGCTTAAACCCTTTTGACCATGTCGTCTCACTTCCAGGCAAAGGAGCACTGAATCACTCGTGGGTGCTTGAGTTATGAGGTCATAGAGAGGGAAAGCTAAGATAGCCAGTCCAGAGCCAGATTTATGTCACAGTACAATAGAGAGCTGGATGTGAGTGATGAATGAAGCTGATACAGAGGCAGACAAGAGGGGGCCCGTGTCCTCTGAGAGGCAAAGAGAAAAGCCTCAGGTCCTGATATCCCAAGTCGCCAGTCTCAGTGAGGCCTGGCCATTCGCCAGCCTTGTCCTGCCTGTCCACGAGACCGCCTGTCATATCCTTCAATACCCCTCTTTTAAATAAGCTAGCTAGGGCTTCCCTGATGGCGTCATGGTTAAGAATCTACCTGCCAATGCAGGGTACATAGGTTCAAGCCCTGGTCCAGGAAGATCCCACGTGCCACGGAGCAACTAGGCCTGTTCGCCACAACTACCGAGCCTACGCTCTAGAGCCCACACACCACAACTACTGAGCCCACGCGTCACAGCTACTGAAGCCCGTGCATCTAGAGCCCGTGCCCCACAGCAAGGTAAGCCACCGCACTGAGAAGCCTGCGCACGGCAACGGAGACCCAACGCAGCCAAACATATACAAATAAAATAAATTTTTAAAAATAAATAAATAAATAAGATAGCTACCCAGAGGATTCCGGTACCTCCTCATCCCCTCCCCTAAGACCCGGTGCTCTGTGAGGTCTACAACCTCTGTTGAATGTTAAATGGAAGAGTGCCCCAGGGCAGGACATGGCATATGTGAACTCCTAGGGAAGACATAAGGAAGGGGGTTTTGGTGGCCAGGGCAAGCCTCAGGAAGGATGTGGGAACTGGCTGGGTCTTCAAGGAAAGGTTGGATTTGAACAGACAGCAAGAATGGGGTGAATGAGGGTATTGCAGGAATAGTATGAGAAAAGTATGGAAGTTGGAAAATACAGAGTCTATTCAGGGACAGAGAGTGGGCCTGTCTAGGTCAGGAATTTGTCAGGAACAGGGAAGAAAGCTGGGCCTGGCGGCAGAGGGTCCGGTGTACCAGGCTGTGGGGTCCACTACGGCACATGAAAGGCTTAGCATGGAAGTGCTGAGTCATCCAGCAGCACTGAAACTCTGAAACAGCAACAGCAGACTCTCGCTGGCAGACCCTGCAGCTGTCCACCGGAGGTGAGCAGGGTAGTGAGTCGGGGTGCAGTGGGAACGGTGTCCAGAGTGCTGGGGTTTGCTCTGCTACAGACCCCAGATAAACTTCCTTGGGACTTGGCCTCCAACAGCATCCATCCCTGTGGGAGGGGATGCAGGACAATTTCAAGTGGTACTAACACAGATATCCATTCATTCACTCACTTATTCAATCAGTAAGCATGTATTAAACACCTACCATACACTAGGCATTAGGTTAGGTCCTAGGGAGATGAGGGTCAATAAAACATAAGACCCCTGGTCCCACTGAGCTCACACTGGGGCACTAAGGGCTGTCTTCTCAATAGCCATTCCACCTTCTCCTTCAGAGAAACCTGATTTTATCTGTGCAGCAATGCGCCCCATTAATACCGGCGAGAGCAGTCTCTGCTCTGGGCCCCATCCTTTAGGGGGCCCCCCCTGGCCTCTTCCATCCTGATGGAGAGAGAAGCCTACGAGGCCAAGAGGATGTGCCCACCTAAGCCCACACTCTGGGTGCCTGGTACCCCAATATTCCCTGTCCAAACTGCCCCAAATCCACTTCCAGACTGCAGGAGTGAACCTCTCCCCTGACCCATTCTCCTAAGGGTGCAGCCACTACACACATTCCTAGGTTTGAGGAGTGGCCAAGTGGCAGCTCTTTGCAGGAGGGGTATTCAGATCTTGGATGCCTGGGCTGCAGTGTCCACACACCTGTGTGGGAGACCTCATGTGGTATGGGATGGAATTGGGGCTGGGAAGAGAAGGAAGATGGGCAGTAAACCAGGAGCCACATCATGGCGTGGAACTCTGAGGGGCTGAAGGATTTCTAAATTCACACCTGATATTCCATGTGGCTTGAAGGTGTATCTGTCTGGTTGGAAGGTTAGGACATGTTTTTTTTTTATCACTTTGTGTTCTTGCCCTGAGCTCTGCAAATGTTAGGACTGGCCTGAGCCAATCCCCTTTGCCAGATTCCTTGCTTTCCCAGACTCCCTTGCATCCACGGGTGATCATGTGATCCAGATATGTGATCCCAGCAAAAGGGCTTCTGGGAAATCATTTCCACCTTGACCATGGGAGAGAAACCATGAGGAAAGTCTCATGAGGAGAGCTCCCTTTTTCTCTTTTCTGCGTTTGAACACAACTGCTTAGCAATGCTTGACGCTGAGGGAGCCATTTGGGCCACAGCATGACACAGTGAAGGGCAACAGCCAACATGCTGAGGACGATGAAAGATGGAAAGGTCTTTGAGCTTTGGGGCCAACTCTGGAACCATCTACCTCCGGATTTTATGTTCCATAAATCATCAGTGTCATTATGATTTTGGCCACACATTGGGAAGCGCTGGATACAACAGTGGCCAGACATCCTAATGGAAACATGCATTCTATTTTTTTTTTTTTTTGGCCGCTCTGCATGGCTTGCTGTATCTTAGTTCCCCGACCAGGGATCAAACCCAGGCCCCTGGCAGTGGAAACACAAAGTCTAACCACTGGACCACCAGGGAATTCCCAGAAACATACATTCTAATGACTAGTGAGAGAAACCAATCTGGCCATCTTGACAGCCTATGGGGAGGATTTTCCCATGGGTGAAGTCAACCCAGAGGAAACAGAATTTTTTGCTACATCTGCATGTTACTTTTACTATTACTGTCTTTCTAAAGGAATCTCATTTTGTTTAATGTTTTAAAATGGTGTCTCTGTCATAAAGAAAAAGCCAAGGTCATTTGCTGTTGCAGAAAGTAATAAAAAGATTTTTGGGGACTTCCCTGGTGGTGCAGTGGTTAAGAAACCGCCCACCAATGCAGGGAACACAGGTTCGAGCCCTGGTCTGGGAAGATCCCACATGCCGCGGAGCAACTAAGCCTGTGAGCCACAACTACTGAGCCCACGTGCCACAACTACTGAAGCCCGCATGCCTAGAGCCCGTGCTCCTCAATAAGAGAAGCAATGAGAAGCCTACACACCACAGCGAAGAGTAGCTCCCGCTCGTCACAGCTAGAGAAATCTCGTGCACAGCAACAAAGACCCAACGCAGCCAAAAGTAAATTAAATTTAAAAAAAAAAAAGATTTTTAAAGTGAAATCAATGCTGAGAACAAACAAACAAACAAACAAAAACATTAAGTGCATTGTGGTATCCCAGATGGGATTCTGGGACTGTAAAAGGACAATAGTAGAAAAACCAATGAATAAAGTCTATACTTTAGTTAACAGTAATGTACCAATGTTGTTACCAAGTCCAAGTTCGTACTGCTCACAGCACAACAGGCCAATAAATTGAGAGACAAGTTGTTGGGGCAGGGAATGGTGACTTTATTCGGAAAGCCAGCAAACCAAGAAGATGGTGGACTCGTGTCCCAAAGACCCATTTACCGGAGGTAGAATTCAGGCTTCTTTTATACTAAAAGGGGAGGGGGTGTGCCTGGTTGCTGCAAACTTCTTGGTGTCAGAATCCTTTATTCTTGCAGCTGTCCACATAGGATAGATCACCATGTTTCTGTAAACCTCCAACAAGGCAAATGTTATTCTCTGCTCTGCAACTTTTTATCTCTGTATGAATGCAAAAGCGTTAGACCTTTAAAGGTCAGAGCCTCCGGAATGGGCTATCCTGTGTATTTCAAGCTATAGGCAACATTCTTAACTTGTAGCAAAAGCAATAGAATACAAAGCTTAAAGTAAAAGAAACAGATCCAATACAGAGTCAGATTTGTTCTTCCCTATTACAACATTGGTTTCTCAGTCTTGAAACATGTACCATGGTTATGTAAGATGTTAACATTGGGGAAACAAGGTGAAGCATTATATGATTCTTAGGTAAGAATTCTGTACTGTCTTTGGAACTTTTCTGTCAATCTAAAATTCTTCCAGAATAAAAAGGTTATTAAATAAATAAATAACAGGATGTTTAAATCCTAACTCAATATTTTGGAGAGTCGAAGACTCTGAGCTGAGGCCCGTTCTCCTTTTGTTAAAAAGGAAGATCAGCAAATGTTACAGGAGTACAATGGCATACTATTCAGCCTTAAAAAAAGAAGGAAATTGCCTCACTTGCAACAACGTGGATGAACCTGGAGGACCTTGTGCTCAGTGAAATATGCCAGACACAGAAAGACAAATACTGTATGATCTCACTTATGTGTGTAATCTAAAATAGTCAAACTCATAGTGGCAGAGCGTAGAATGGTAGTTGCCAGGGTTTGCGTGGAGGGAGAAGGGAGATATGAGGACATGTTGGTCAAAGGGTACAAAGTCTCAGTTATGCAAGATGAATGACTATGAGTTCTGGAAATCTAATATACAGCATGGTGACCACAGGTAACAATACTATACTGTATACTTGAAATTTGCTAAGAAGATAGATCTTAAAGCAAATCTTCTCGACACACGCGCGCGCGCGCACACACACACAAATGATAACTACGTACACATGATGGATTAAGTTATTTAGCTTGACAGGGATGATCTTTTACAAGGTATACAAATACTATCAAAAATTCAAATTGTATACCTCAAATATATATAATTTTGTAAGTCAAAGATATCTCAATAAAGTTGTTTTTAAAAAAGAAATATATATACTTTTTGTGTGTTTGTGAACCTGTAAGTCACAAAGAAAAATGGTTTAAATATGAGTTTAATTAATGGCCTTGATTATTAATTTATCAGAAACAAATAAAAATTGTACCTCAACAACAACAAAAAAGATTCCATAGCATCAAACTGTGTTCTCAATAGAATAAGGATTAAAGGGAATAACTTTCTCATGCATCATTCAAGGTGATTTAATGCAAGTTCATGTACCAGCTGAAGATATCTGTGTACCACCAGTGATATGGGTCTCATGCACTGAGATCCATATCAGTGCAGATCAGTTCAGGGGTAAGTGCAAAGCATTCTTAGATGAGAAGCAGGTAGAGGGTCATCACTCAAACTTCTGTGTAAGAGATAAGGCAGAAGACTACAAAATTATTACCTAACAGACAAGAACAATGGGGGAAAATACTAACCCAAGTGTCTTTGACCCTAAATGCTGCCGCTTAGATTGGCCAATTCTAGTTGATAGTCCCATTAACAGACAGATGTTTAGTTCTTTGGGTCAAAGACACCTTAGAACAAACAAGAAACTGCTCAGCGATGTAACAATAGCCATAGTAACCAGAAACCATCCACAGCACCCTCCACCCTGACCTTCCTCTGTGGTTGTGTGCAGTCCCTCCCCATGGTAGCCCTGCTTATTTGAGCGCCATTAGGAAAGAAGTGACCATAAACGAGCTTCTGTGTCGTTCAGTCTCAAGTTCAGCACAACGGCATCATAAGGATATTCTACGGGAAGGGATGTGGGGTTGCTTTCAGTGACGTCACCCCCAGAATTCAGTACCATTCAACAAAGGCTCATGCCAGGCCAGCCCCCACTCACATCCCGGAAGGACAGACATTAATGGAGCATAGCAAAGGAGCCTCCTTCTTTTGGGGAGCCATCATCCAAAAGCCATCTAAGTATCTTTGAACCTGTACTGATGTTTGAGCCTATGGGATGGCAGGATAGCAGAGTCAACCAGATCTGGGATTAAATCCTGGCTCTGCCATCTTGTAGCTCGGTGACCCTGCCCAAGTTATTTAACCCCGCTGAGCCTCAGTTCTTTCCTCTGTGAAGTGGGGCTAATAATAGCACAGGATTAAATGATATAAAGTGTGTATGTATGGGACATGAAGAACCAGCCACAAGGATAATGGTCCCTGAACAATATTCACGGTTATTTCTGTAATTTCTGGAAGAATCAAATCCAATCAACTGGTTCTTCTAAACCTGATTGAACACCAGAATCACCAGGGCAACTTGTTAAAAATATAAACTTCTAGGCTTCCACACCCCTGAGAAATTCTAAACTGGTTTGGTGAGGGGCAGGACCCAGGAACCTATGCCTCCATGATATACTTTTATTGTGCCTAGCCCATAGTAGGCACTCAACAAATACAGGTCCCTTCCCCGACCTGGACCGTTGAAACAGCTTCCGAAGCAGTCACCCGTGCCCACTCTTATCCATTAGTCCACCACCAGGAGCCAGTGGGATCCTTTGAAAAGGTGAAAATATGTCACATTGCTGCCCCAAACCTATACAACTCTCCATTTCATACAGAATAAAATCCATAAACAAGGCCCTACATCAGTGGCTCCTGGGCACACGTTAGAAATACCTGGTGAGCTTGTGAACAATAACTAGGCCTGGCCTGACCCCAGACCAACAGAATCAGAATCTCTAGGGGTGGGGCCCAAGCAGGGTTGCCAGATAAAACAGAGGACACCCAGTTACATTGAAATTTCAGATACCCAATGAATAACTTTTTAGTATAAGTATGCCCTGGGAAATAGTGGGAGATACTTGTACTAAAGAAGTATTTATTTCTTGTGTTTCTGAAATTCCAGTGTCACTGGGTATCCTGCATCTTCATTTGCTAAGCCTCGCAACCCTAGGCCCAAGCATCAGCCTTTTTATAAAGCTCACAGTGACATGGCCCTCGTTGCCTCTCTAAGCTCATCTATTCCTCTCCCCCAGCTCTCTCCACTCCAGCCTTTTCCTTGAAAGTGTCAACCACCTTCCTCCTCTCCACAGCTTTGCAGTTGCTGGCTGCTTGTGAGACAGGCTGGGACCTGGGACCTGGGACCCTTTGCTGCAGTGCTTGCACCTGGACAAATGTCTCCTCAAGGAGCAAAATACAAAGAAACTATAAGGGACTAAAAATAACTGCATGCCTGTGCAGTTGGGGGAAATTCTGGACAACAAGATACAAAAAGACCAAAAAGACCAACCGCCACTTCTGAAGAGCTGGGAGCAAAAGCAGGGTACTGTTCATGCCCCCAGCACACACCACCACCAAAGGGCTTTTCCTTCCAGCACAAACCCCTAACCATTCCTTCCGGAGGAGCTGACAGAAGACTTCTTAGCAGAAGTATCTTTTACCAAGAATGAAAGCAGCTAATTCTTACTGAGCATGTCCTGTGTGCCAGACACCATTCAAAGCACTTTACCTGCATGTCCTCATTTCATCCTCATGACAGCACTTGAAGGGGTCATAATTATCCTCATTTTACAGAGGAGGAGAGTAAATTCTTCAGTGTCTAACACCAAACCTCAAAAATCTCAAAGGCATACACCAGAGGGGTAAATATACTTTCTCCACTTTTCCTTCCTGTAGCCTTGATTCCGGATTAGCTCCCGTGTGCTGTTCAGTGGCGGGGACTGAGGGGAGGGATGGGCACTGGGCAGGGCTGTAACAGATCCAAAGTCTGGAGTCAACAGTGTTTAACACAGAACCTCTCTCGAACTAGAGACGGGGCAAGGCTGTTGTGCAAAATGGTGCCTGGTCCCACAGAGCCAATCTGGCTAGAAGGGGCCACCAGACACTGAGCGAAGGAGGGATGGCTGGAGGTTTTCTGCTGGCGTCCACTTCCATGTGGTTATTAATACTGCAATTGACAAGACCCATGTGCTCAGATATACCCCCTATGCCCCTGAAGGGTGCATGCTATTAACCCATTTGACCCTCACAATGGCCTTGTAGGTAGGTAGAGCTGCTGTTCTTGGTCCTGAGTGGCCAGTGGAGAGACGAGGAGACAGAGGCCTAGTGCATTCCACAAGAAGCATGAGTCACAGACTTTGTATTGGAAGCTGGTCTCTGACCCTGGCCAGTGCCTTTTCTGTTTACGGTACTGGGCTGTCTTTACCTGGAGAAACAGTAACAACCTTGTGGCCACAATGATTCACACTCCAGCTCTGGCACTCATCATTAGTTCTGTGGCTTCTGCACAGCCTCGACCTGAGCCTCGGTTTCCTTTCGTGTAGCACAGTTGTGATGAGATTCACAGGATTGCTATAGGAATGAGATGCATTCATGCATTCATTATACGATTCTGAGCACTTATCAAGTGCCAGGCACGGTCCCTGGGGCTGGGCACACAGCAGAGGACTCTCCAGGCTTTTAAATTCTAGTGGGGATGGCAGGCAATCAACTGCCAACAGGAAGATAAACCAAACAATTCCACAGAGTGAGAAGTACTGCGATTGACACAGAACAGGACTGTGAGCCTGGAGTGGGATTCCCCAGAACTTAGAACAGTACCTGGCACATAGTAGGTGCTCAGGAAGTATTTGTTCTCTGGCTGAACGTGCTGGGTGGTCAGGGAAGCCTCACAGATGCCACCCTGCGTGGACACCGGAGTGGAGAGCTGGGGCCACAGGGCCAGGCACGGGAACCTCAAACGCAAAGGCCCTGAGACCAGACCAAACTTGGCGTTAAAGAAACTGAAAGAAAACTCAGGGAGCGCATGGATATCTCATCACTCAGTAAACTTCCAAGCACTGTATACACATGCGGGAAGACTGTTTCTGTGCCTGGTTCTTTGATTGCACCTGATTTAATTTTGACGACCGAGCCCCTGGCAAGCAGTTTCCGCAGAGCCGAAGCCCTGTGGCTTCCCCGAAGGCGAACAGACCCACAAACCGAGTTTCGCGCCGGGCTGGCCGGTCACTTCCTGAAGCCGGCACCCTCTGGCGGGGTGGCGGCGGGGCGAGCGGCTTGGGACACGCGTTTCGGAGCCCGGAGCCCGGAGCCCGGAAGGACCAGGCGCGCACGGGGCGGGCGGCGCGGCGTCAGGACCAGTCGGGACCCGCGCGGGGGGAGGGAGGGAGGAAGGGAAGGAGGGGCGGGGCCGGGGCAGCCTGGCCGCCTTCGCCGTCGCCTTCGCCGCCACCTTCAGGTAAGAGGCCCGCTCCCCGCCGCCACCGCGCCGGCTCCGCGCGGGGAGCCCCAGCCCCGGCTGGCTCGGCCTGCGGACTCTTTGCCCCCGCCCCGCCCTCCGCGCCGACCTCCCCGGAGTCAAGGCCTCCGTGTGGTTGCTTGTTTTCCTTCCGAGCCGGAAGTGCACGTAGGAACCACACGCCCGGGCAGCAGATGGGGAAACTGAGGCCGGGTGCAGCACTCGGGCGTCCGCTGCCTCCCTTGATAAATGAGGACGCTGGTCCGGGCCAGGGAGGGGAAGGGACTTGCCCAAGGTCACCCGGGGTCAGTGGGCTTCCACTTGGCTCACGCGGCCCCTCCAGCGCCCCTCACCCCCCTCTCCTTGCCCCTCCAGACCTCTGAGCTCACAGGACACACCTAAACTGAGAATTCCCTGGGGGGCGGGGGAGGGAGGTTGGGAATAACCTCTGCAGAAAAGCCCCGGCCCCAGTGTCACAGGGAGACCAGGTCGCCTCATCCTGACCCCTGCTGTTAGAGGAGAATGAATTACTGCTACTAACTTTGGAGTGGATTTTACACTTGGGTAAGCTGAGGCTCAGAGACATGAGGGAATTTCCCCAAGACCACACCGCTGAGAAGGAGGTCACGATACGAACCTGGGTTCCCCGACTCCACAGCCTGACCCAGTGCCTGGCACAGAGGAGGCCAGCACAGTGCCCTCTCTCTGCCCTGCTCGGCCTGGCACAGGGAGTCGGGACCACAGCTGGGCTAGACTGGGGGCCTTGGTCCAGACACTACTGCCTAACATGGAGTAGGAGTCAGCAGTTAGTTCTCTTTTCCCCTAACTCGGTGTTCATTTCAGGGCAGAAACATGAAGCCTTCTAAGCTTTGGGGGCATCCAGCAAATATTTATTGAACACCTGCTGTGTGCCAGTGTGTGCAGTGTTTGTTTGTTTGTTTTAACATCTTTATTGGAGTATAATTGCTTTACAATGGTATGTTAGTTTCTGCTTTATAACAAAGTGAATCAGTTATACATATGCATATGTTCCCATATCTCTTCCCTCTCACGTCTCCCTCCCTCCCACCCTCCCTATCCCACCCCTCTAGGTGGTCACAGAGCACCGAGCTGATCTCCCTGGGCTTTGCGGCTGCTTCCCACTAGCTAGCTATTTTACGTTTGGTAGTGTATATATGTCCATGCCACTCTCTCACTTTGTCACAGCTTACCCTTCCCCCTCCCTGTATCTTCAAGTCCATTCTCTAGTAGGTCTGCGTCTTTATTCCCACTTCGCCCCTAGGTTCTTCATGACCATTTTTTTTGTGTTTTTTAGATTCCATATATATGTGTTAGTATATGGTATTTGTTTTTCTCTTTCTGACTTACTTCACTCTGTATGACAGACTCTAGGTCCATCCACTTCACTACAAATAACTCAATTGCATTTATTTTTATGGCTGAGTAATATTCCATTGTATCTATGTGCCACATCTTCTTTATCCATTCATCTGCTGATGGACACTTACGTTGCTTCCATCTCCTGGCTATTGTAAATAGAGGTGCAATGAACATTTTGGTACATGACTCTTTTTGAATTATGGTTTTCTCAGGGTGTATGCCCAGTAGTGGGATTGCTGGGTCGTATGGTAGTTCTATTTGTAGTTTTTTAAGGAACCTCCATACTGTTCTCCATAGTGGCTGTATCAATTTACATTCCCACCAGCAGTGCAAGAGGGTTCCCTTTTCTCCACACCCTCTCCAGCATTTATTGTTTCTAGATTTTTTGATGATGACCATTCTGGCCAGTGTGAGATGATATCTCATTGTAGTTTTGATTTGCATTTCTCTAATGATTAATGATGTTGAGCATTCTTTCATGTGTTCGTTGGCAGTCTGTATATCTTCTTTGGAGAAATGTCTATTTAGGTCTTCTGCCCATTTTTGGATTGGGTTGTTGGTTTTTTTGTTATTGAGCTGCTTGTAAATTTTGGAGATTAATCCTTTGTCAGTTGCTTCATTTGCAAATAATTTCTCCCATTCTGAGGGTTGTCTTTTGGTCTTGTTTATGGTTTACTTTGCTGTGCAAAAGCTTTGAAGTTTCATTAGGTCCCATTTGTTTACTTTTGTTTTTATTTCCATTTCTCTAGGAGGTGGGTCAAGAAGGATCTTGCTGTGATTTATGTCATAGAGTGTTCTGCCTATGTTTTCCTCTAAGAGTTTGATAGTTTCTGGCTTACATTTAGGTCTTTAATCCATTTTGAGCTTAGTTTTGTATATGGTGTTAGGGAGTGTTCTAATCTCATACTTTTACATGTACCTGTCCAGTTTTCCCAGCACCACTTATTGAAGAGGCTGTCTTTTCTCCACTGTATATTCTTGCCTCCTTTATCAAAGATAAGGTGACCATATGTGTGTGGGTTTATCTCTGGGCTTTCTATCCTGTTCCATTGATCTATCTTTCTGTTTTTGTGCCAGTACCATACTGTCTTGATTACTGTAGCTTTGTAGTATAGTCTGAAGTCAGGGAGCCTGACTCCTCCAGCTCCATTTTTTGTTCTCAAGATTGCTTTGGCTATTTGGGGTCTTTTGTGTTTCCATACAAATTGTGAAATTTTTTGGTCGAGAAGAGCTAACACCTATCCTTCTCAAACTCTTCCAAAATATAGCAGAGGGAGGAACACTCCCAAACTCATTCTACGAGGCCACCATCACCCTGATACCAGAACCAGGCAAAGATGTCACAAAGAAAGAAAACTACAGGCCAATATCACTGATGGACATAGATGCAAAAATCCTCAACAAAATACTAGCAAACAGAATCCAACAGCACATTAAAAGGATCATACACCATGATCAAGTGGGGTTTATTCCAGGAATGCAAGGATTCTTCAATATACGCAAATCAATCAACGTGATACACCATATTAATGAATTGAAGGAGAAAAACCATATGATCATCTCAATAGATGCAGAGAAAGCTTTCAACAAAATTCAACACCCATTTATGATAAAAACCCTGCAGAAAGTAGGCATAGAGGGAACTTTCCTCAACATAATAAAGGCCATATATGACAAACCCACAGCCAACGTCGTCCTCAATGGTGAAAAACTGAAAGCATTTCCACTAAGATCAGGAAGAAGACAAGGTTGTCCACTCTCACCAGTATTATTCAACATAGTTTTGGAAGTTTTAGCCTCAGCAATCAGAGAAGAAAAAGAAATAAAAGGAATCCAAATCGGAAAAGAAGAAGTAAAGCTGTCACTGTTTGCAGATGACATGATACTATACATAGGGAATCCTAAAGATGCTACCAGAAAACTACTAGAGCTAATCAATGAATTTGGTAGAGTAGCGGGATACAAAATTAATGCACAGAAATCTCTTGCATTCCTATACACTAATGATGAAAAATCTGAAAGTGAAATTAAGAAAACACTCCCATTTACCATTGCAACAAAAGGAATAAAATATCTAGGAATAAACCTACCTAAGGAGACAAAAGGCCTGTATGCAGAAAATTATAAGACACTGATGAGGGTTTCCCTGGTGGCGCAGTGATTGGGAGTCTGCCTGCCGATGCAGGGGACGCAAGTTCGTGCCCTGGTCCGGGAGGATCCCACATGCCACGGAGCGGCTGGGCCCGCGAGCCATGGCCGCTGAGCCTGCGCATCCGGAGCCTGTGCTCCGCAACGGGAGAGGCCACAGCAGTGAGAGGCCCGCGTACCGAAAAAAAAAAAAAAAAAAGACACTGATGAAAGAAATTAAAGATGATACAAATAGATGGAGAAATATACCATGTTCTTGGATTGGAAGAATCAGCATTGTGAAAATGACTCTACTACCCAAAGCAATCTACAGATTCAATGCAATGCCTATCAAACTGCCACTGGCATTTTTCACAGAACTAGAACATTTCAACTTTTAGAACCCTTGCCATCACATGTACTGCATCAGACAGATGTGGCTAACTTTGCAGCTTCCTGAGTCATCTTGAACAACCTAAGTGACCTGTGCCTCATCTATAAAATACCTGTCCCCAAGGTTGTCATGGGGGTGAAAGCGGCCAAAGCCACAAACAGCCCTGTGTAGAGCTGCCACTCTGGGAGCCTTTTCAGTTTTTAAGCCCAAGGCCTAGGAGTGGTTGGATGGGCACAGTTGACTGCATAGGTTGCCATAGCTCAGCATGTCCCAGCATGAGCACTGTTTAGACGCTGGAGGTACAAGCGGTCAACAAGACAAGTGTTGGCCTGGTTAGGGTGACGGGGAGGTATATCAGGGTCAGAGCCTGGAGAATTTCTCACGAGCCTGAAACCATCTCTCCCTGCACTGGTACCACCAGGCTACAAGTGGCTGGATCAGGCTCCTGGGCCCACACATGTGGGACCTGAAAAATGTCATTAGGTGGTTTATCATCACTCTGTCCTTTATGACCTGAAGGTTTTGTAAACATTGCCATACGCTTTAAACTGGGGCTACAGATGAAACAGGAGCCTCGCTGCCATGTGTTACAACCAGCAGAAGGGGACTGGGGACAGGATATTACCCACTTGCCACTCAGCCACCCTCCACTTGGCAGCCAGACCCATCTTTGGTACCACCATCCACTCAAAATCCTTCTGTGGTTTCCCACTTTCTAAGCATAAAGAACAAAAACCTTAACAGGGCCCATAAGGCCCTGCAGTCTGGTCCCCACCTACACCTGGCCTCCTCCTCCAGCTGCATCTCTGATCACTTTATCAGCAGCCCTCCTCAGGGCCTTTGCACGTGCTCTTCTAGACCATTCCTCCTCCCTCATCTCCCTATTCCCAGGTTAACACCTGCTCATCCATCAGATCTGAGCCCAGCCTAGACTTGCATTCCAAGTTCCTCAGGCCACAGGACATCCCCAGGTTTGTGGGAGGTTTAGCTCAAGGTGGAATTATACACTGTATATTTCTGGGATTAATTTCAGCCTGTACCCTGTCACCACCCCCGCCACAAACACACCTCTTGCAACTGTAACCCTCATGACTTCCGGGACTGGTCTGAGTTTGCTCAGAGGTGCTCAGTCATGAAGTCTACTTTTGGGAGTAGCTCTTGAGCAAATATGGGGACCTGGCTTTGTATAAAACCGTATTGTCCTTCATCAAAAAAACAAAACGCTGAAGTCACTTCTTAGTTTTGGGGGTAAGTGTTCATTCATTCATCCTTTCACTTACTCTGCCAGGCACTGTTCTAGGAGCCATCAGGGAATGTGCCACAAAAGCCACTGCCCTCACGGAGCTTTCTCTAGTGGGACCACAAACAAATAAACCTGTAACCCATTGTCAGGTGATAGCAAATTTGATAAAGAAAAGTCACGCAGGGTCTGGTGGGAGCAGGCAGTGGTGGCACCTGCTGTCTTAGACCTGGATGAATAAGGAGGGAACTCTGCTGGGGAGGTGGGGAAGCACAGATGTCCTGAGTGGCATCCACTCCCACCCTGAGCCTCCTTGTCGGGGAGGCAGGCACAGGGGCAACCAGCCGTTATACCTGAGAGGAGGTGAGGCAGAGAAAGCCTGGTGGGAAGTTGGAGGTGGCTTCAGAGGTGGCAGGCTGGACAAATCCAGGAAGCCTCATGGCAGCTCCTGAGACCCTTTACTAAAGTGAAGAAGAACTTGGGTTTGAAGTCACACATGCCTGTGGAGGGTATGTCCTACCTGGTCATGCCATTTGCCAGCTGTGTGGCCCTCACCTCTATGAGCCTCAGTTTTCTTGTCTGTAAGATGGGGACAGTGTTAGTCTCTTCCTTGTAAGGCTGTTGTGAGGCTGAAATGGGATCAGGATGCTTTTGAAGAAGGGCACCATTTGGACATGAGGACCCACATCAAGAAAAAAACAGCATGAGGTGAGGCCCTAGATGAGAAACCCAGCATGGGCTGGAAGCAGCAGATGGTTCAATTTGGGGCAAGGCTGGCTGGAAGAAGGGAAGTGGAAGAAAACAAAGTGAAAAAGTAGGGTTGTTACTGAACCAAGCTCAGCTCCGCTCACCCACACGTAGTAAAGCCAATCTACTGACACCGGGTTGTGGTGAAGTAAAGCTCAACGTTTATTGTAAGGCTCTAGACAAGGAGTCTGGGGAAGTCAATGCTCAGAAAAAGCCAAACTCCCCGTTGGGTTTCCGGGAAACTTTTTTTTTTTTTTTGATATATAGTTGATTTACGATGTTGTTAGTTTTTGGTGTATAGCAAAGTGATTCAGTTATACATATATATATGTATATATATATATATACATATATATATATATATTCTTTTTTATATTCTTTTCCATTATGGTTTATTACAGGATATTGAACATAGTTCCCTGTTATAGTAGTACCTTGTTGTTTATCTCTTTTATATATAGTAGTTTGTATCTGCTAATCCCAAACACCTAATTTATCCCTCTCCCATGCCCATTCCCCTTTGGTAACCTTAAGTTTGCTTTCTACGTCTGTGAGTCTGTTTCTGTGTCGTAAATAAGTTCATTTTAATCATATTTTAGATTCCATGTATAAGTGATACCACATGGTATTTGGCTTTCTCTGTCTGACTTATTTCACTTAATATGATAATCTCTAGGCTATCCATGTTGCTGCAAATGGCATTATTTCATTTTTTATGGCTGAGTAGTATTCCGTTGTGTAGATATATCACATCTTCTTTATCCATTCATCTGTTGATGGATGTCTAGGTTGCTTCCATGTCTTGGCTATTGTAAATAATGCTGCTATGAACATTGGGGTGCATGTGTCTTTTTTAATTATAGTTTTCTCCAGATATATGCCCATGAATGAGTTTGCTGGATCATATGGCTACTCTGTTTTTAGGTGTTTTTTTTTTTTTTTTTTTGGCCACACCATGCAGCATGTGGGATCTTAGTTCCCTGACCAGGGATCAAACCCACACCTCCTACAGTGGGAGTGTATAGTCTTAACCACTGGACCACCAGAGAGTCCTATTTTTAGTTTTTTAAGGAACCTCCATGCTCTTTTCCGTAGTGGCTGCATCAATTTACGGAGAAGGATTTTTGAAGGCAAATGAGGAAGGGGAGTCACAGGGTGTGTTATCAGCTCGAGCACAGTTCTCTGATTGGTTGATGGTGAGGTAATGGGGTGTCACAGGTGTCAACGTTGTCAGTCCTCAGGCTCCAGTGGGTCTGGGGGGCTACATGCTCATGGTCATCAAGTAGTTAACTTCTTCCATTTGGTGGGGGTTTTAGCATCTGTAAAACAGCTCAGGAACTGTACATCAGATACTGTTATCCAGGTACTTTAGAGAGGAACTAAAGATTCTGTGACTGCCATATGGCTGATTTACTGTTTAAATTATTACCAGTTCTCCAGGCACAACTGCTACATTTGTCACTACAGTCCTTTCAATCACTAATTCCTGAGCCAGGCTTTTGTGACTCGGGGGAGGCCTGGGAGACTACCACTTTTCCATAAACGAGAGGCAGGCAGAGGACATGGGGGAAGGTGTCTATCGCAGGAAAGCCCCACGGGGTCCTGCTCGGTTCAGGTTGTTAACCTGTGGACAGACGGAGCTAGTGAGATTCTAATTCGGAGGTTTTCAAATTGTGTTTGAAATCTTTTGGGCCACCTCCATGTATAAACTAGACCAAAGAGGAGCAGTGTGCCATCATAGTTAAGATGGCTGCCCTCGGGCTAAGACCCAGGTACAAGTTTAAATCCCACATCACTCACCCAGTGACCTTGACATCCATTTCTCAGGGCCTCTTTCTCCACCTGTAAAACAGAGATAATAGCACCTACCTGGTAGGATTATTGGGAGGAAATGAGATGATGCATGGAAAGGGGTGGCATTTACTAACATTGACCAAGTATTGACTGGTACGATTTTTTTAATTAAAAAAATTTTTAATGGTGATGAAATAGACACGACATAAAATTTGCCATCTTAGCCATTTTGAAGTGTGCACGTCAGAAGTGTGAGGTATAATCACAGCATTTTGCAGTGGATCTCCAGACCATTTCACCCTGCAAATCTGAAACTCTGTACCCACTAAACAACACCTCCCCATTCCCCCTCCCCCAGCCCCTGGCAGCCCCCACTTTACTTTCTGTCTCTACAATGTTGCTTACTCTGAGTACCTCATATAAGTGGAGTCATACGGTATTTGTCTTTCTGGGACTGGTTGATTTCACTTAGCATAATGTCCTCAAGGTTCAGCCATGTTGCAGCGTGTGAGAATTTCCTTCCTTTTTTAAGGCTGAATAATGTTCCATTGTATGTATATAACATTTTGTTTATCCAGTCATCCATGGATGGACACTTGGGTTGCCTCCACCTTTTAGCTATTATGAATAATGCCGCTATGAATATGGGTATACAGGTATCTTTTTGAGACCCTGCTTTCAGTGCTTTGGGGTGTGTAGCCAGAAGTGGCATTGCTGGGGCATTCACTGTTGAAATTTGGAGGTGGGCATGGATGGCTCCCCACTGTCTCTCCTCTTGCCCATCAGAGTAAGAGAGGTCCCTGGGACCTTGTGGAGCAGTTTGAAAACCAGTAAGTCAAATGAACCATTAGAGATTTTGCCATTTCTCCCCCTTCCTTCCCAGGAAGACTTCCCTCTTGAATTGTTTTTTAATTATCCCTAGTGGAAACCACCCTTCGCTCAGCAAATGTTTATGAGTGCCTGCTATGCTTCCACGTGGGCAGAGGGAGAGATAAACAGTAAGCAATAAGCATAAACAAGGAAAGGATATAGTGTGTCAGACAGCGATGCGTGCTCTGGACCAAGCAGAGGAGCCAGTTAAAAGCGATTGGGAGGAGAGGCTGGGGGCAGCATGGCTTCCCTGAGCTGTGAGATTTGAGCAAAGACTGGAAGGAGATAAGGGAGTTGGTCATGTGGTTATCGGGGGAAGAGCACTTCCGGCAGAGGGAACAGCCAGTGCAAAGGCCTTGAGGTGGGAGCATGCATGGTGGGATCCAGGAGCAGCAAGGAGGATGGTGTGTCTGGAGCAGAATGAGTGGAGGGGAGGGGAGGAGAAGGGTGCGCTACATATGGCCCGGGTGCCTTGATGGTGACTGTGGGTGAGAAGGGAGTCACTGAAGGTTTGGATCAGGGAAGGCACATGATCTGATTCTAGTTTGAGGTGGAACTTTCTGGATGCTGTGGGGTGGATAGCTAGGGGTGAGGGCAGAAAGAGGCGGGAGACTGGTGAGGAGGCTCCTGCCAGAGAGATGATGGCAGCTTGTACGAGGATGGGAGTCAGGGAGGAAGGGCGCAATGATAAATGTGGACAAAACGTCCTGCAGCCTGGGCATCCACCCCAATAGCACACTGTTACCCTCCCTGCGCCAGCACCCCGCCCTTCCTCCAGGCTGCTGAAGTGAGGTTGGGATGGGAACTTGCCCTCCATGCCAACATCCCTTTTTTTTCTTTTGGTCTGTAGTGGGATTGTCCAAAACCCTCTGGGTTCTTCTTTGTTGGAACTGTTGCCATGGAAACCTCCTGAGATGCTGCAGTTACCACTGACCTCCAGTTTAACTTCCAGATAGAGGTACAGAACGAATGGGTTTGTCTCCTAAAATGCTGAGAGTGGGAAGTAAATTGGGCCTGCGTAGAATCTCCACTTCTAGGACCATGTCAAGATTGTCTTACTGTGTGTGTGTGTGTGTGTGTGTGTGTGTGTGTGTGTGTGTGTTTTAACTTTGGACTACAATCTTCAGAGTTTCTGGCTTAAGAACAGTGCTGTAGCTGTATTTGTTATAAAGGATTTCTTCAGCCAGATGTTCTTCCTTCTCCTTGGCTCCAGAATAATTAGTCCTCAGCCTTCCTGTGACAGGGTAGCTATCTCTCTGGTAATGACTATCTCACGGTACTGCAGACTCATTAAAAAATGCAGCTGTGGCCAGTTAACTCAGAAAAAGAGGAAGAGAGAGAGAAAAAGAACGTCACCCCCGACCCCCACTGGGCTCCCCTCCCCTCTGCAACACACACACACACACACACACACACACACACACACACACACACACATCAAATTTGACCTTGGCCTTTACTGACTGCTCCAAGTTAAAAAAAAAAAAAAAAAAAAAAAGCCACAGCTGACTCACGTGTAAGAAAAACAAAAAAAGTTCATTCTTGCATGAGATCTTCTAAAGACCCAGGTCCCAGAGTTTTAAGGATGATTTAAAGGATTTTCAAGGATGATTCTGACCACATTTGATTTTCTCCTTGGTGCCGACTTTGGAATTTTTTCTTGTTCCAAGAAGAAATCCCACTGCATCGTTTATGGTGTCCGTCAACAAATGTGGGTTGAGCACCTCCTGTGGGTGCCTGCAGAACCCAGGTCAGATGTTTGGGAATGACCGTCTACCTCCACTACTGACAGAAATAACCCAGTCCGTGTTTTCTTTGGTGACAGATAACGTGACTGGTGAGAGAAAAATTGTGATTGTGGTGCCTCAAAACGTGGTCCCACTCCAGACTAACCGTTTCCGTCCCACTTCTGAGCCTAGCCGTCGACTGGTGTCCTCCCTGGGGTCCTCACCATGTACATGTTGTTTCCCTGAGAGTTGGGGCTCTCCTGGGTCAGGTGTGGACCTTTCTCAGGGTTCCTTGGTGTCTTCACGGCACTTGGGCAGAGGCAAGACCCCCAGGGAGTTGGGACTTACTCCATCCATTAGGGATGTCCTGAGCCCAGGGTGCTGCTGGACTGGCCCTGTGCACATGAGGTGGCCCCAGGCACACAGACACTGCTAGCCCTGACTAGCGGGGTCTTTTTCTCACCACAGGAACCCAGCTCACTCTCTCAGAATCAGTCCAGCTTCTCAGACATATTTGAGAATATCAGACTGGATCCTGGTCCCTAATCAGAACAAGGGGTGGAGGCCCCCGAGGACCAGCATACACAGCTTAGGTGGCACTCCACCCACGGCTGCCACCACACTCCCTCAGCTGGAAGAGTTTGGGGCCCATCCCTTCCGCCTGGACAGTCCATGGCGTTGGAACCCTGGACTCCTCCATCCCACCGGCATGGATGGCCGAGAATTGCCCTTGTCCATCTTGTTGATGACAAGACCTGTTGGTCAGAGGAATGGGACTTAACTGTGACAAGACCTGTGGCTTGGCTGGGCCACGTGGGGCCAGGGCTTTCTGAGACTAAGCACTCCCCTTCTAGGGATCAAGAACACAACTGTTGGGCTTCCCTGGTGGCGCAGTGGTTGAGAGTCCGCCTGCCGATGCAGGGGACACAGGTTCGTGCCCCGGTCCTGGAGGATCCCACATGCCGTGGAGCGGCTGGGCCCGTGAGCCATGGCCACTGAACCTGCGTGTCCGGAGCCTGTGCTCCGCAACGGGAGAGGCCGCAGCAGTGAGAGGCCCATGTGCCGCAAAAAAAAAAAAAAAAACACAACTGTTTTTAATTCTTTAAAAAAAATGTTTTTATTATAAAGGCTCTAATAAGCTCACGACAGAAAATGTTAAAAATTCAGAAAAATAGAAAGAATAAAAATCGATTACTTCTAGGCCCACAGCCCCACCACCATGAGACAAGGATCATTAACATTTTGATGTACTGCCTTGTGATCGTTTTGCTCTGTGAAACATTTTTTAAAAACATAACTGGAGGGCTTCCCTGGTGACACAGTGGTTAAGAATCCACCTGACAGTGCAGGGGACACGGGTTGGAGCCCTGGTCCGGGAGGATCCCACATGCCGCGGAGCAACTAGGCCCATGTGCCACAACTACTGAGCCTGCACCCTAGAGCCCGTGAGCCACAACTACTGAGCCCATGCGCCACAATACTGAAGCCCGTGGGCCTAGAGCCCACGCTGTACAACAAGAGAAGCCACCGCAATGAGAAGCCCACGCACCACAACAAAGAGTACCCCCCGCTCGCCGCAACTAGAGAAAGCCCGCGCGCGGCAGTGAAGACCCAACACAGCCAAAAATAAAAATAAAACATAACTGGAATCGTACTGTATATCCAGTGGTGTACTGTTAACCACCTCCCTGGAAAATAGAATCCCTTTGTTTGTAGCACTTTCCATTTCTGTGGTGGAAATACGCCCTCTTGGCCCATTTCAGGCTCCCAGCATCACTGAACACAGAGCTGGGAAGAGATGCCAGTATGAACCGGCATCAGTACACCATATTATAATTTAAAATCGTATCTATTTGTTCCGATCTTGTAATCAATACACAGTCATTATTGAAAATTCATACAACTTGAACATATAAAGAAAAAATTAAAATCATCCAGAATGGGACAACCACCGCCCCACCCCCTGGCTTAGAGACAGTCACTGTCACCATCCCAGCGTAAGTCCAGCAGTCCCCTCTGTACAGATGGAGATATAAACAAAATAACTGTCTTCAGAGTTGAAAAGCAATACGTATCTGTGACAGAATATTGGGGAAATCCAGAAAAGTCTCTGGTATCTCACCTTTCAGAGATCACTATAGAGGCTATTCATCTCGACATTTTTCTTCTCTGTGTCTTTTTAATATGGGTGGACTTGTGGCTTGAATCTCCTGGTTTGCAGGCATAGTATATACATTCTCGTGCCTCATAAGAAGGTAACATCCAGGGGAAGGGTGTTATCACTACTGATTGATTAAACACCCTACAGAAGCTTGAGAGGCAGAAAATATTCTGGTTCCTTGAACATGGCAAATGGCCCATTAGGATGAAGCTCAGGTTATTTGAGGTAGTCCCTGAGCATCTTTCTGGCTCTTCAGAAGCATCTTCTCTCTTCTCCTGCCGGGCTCTGGGACATCCCTGGGTAATTCCAGATGCTTGGCCCTTGTTCCAGTCTCCCTTTCTCATCTGATGCTTGATGGGAGGGTAAGAATAGGAGTGCCTTTCTGGAGGGAATAACCTAGCTCTTGCTTAAGCCTGAACACTAGTTCATTTGTTCGTGTCACAGGCAATTTCTGAGCACTCACCCTGTGGCAGGTAAGAGGTTGGGCAGCAGAATACTGATATGGAGTAGATCCAGTGCCTGCCCTCTACTGCCAGGCTAACCAAGGAGCCAGTGCAGCACCCACGGCTCAGGGTACAAGGACTTAGAACCGACAATCCACGCACAGCACCAGGGCTGTGCCCAGTGAATGGTAGCTGACTGCAAACCTTCGGGGGCAAAGGCCCAGAAGAGTGGTAGTGGTGGTAGTAGGGTTAGCCCTGAGCCCCGGGCTAACCGATCCCTCTTTCCCACAGGCCTCCTCCAGATCCCACACCCTATGGACCCATGGGCTTCTTTTTCTGGTTTGTTCCTCCAGGGAAATTTGCATATTTCTCCAAAGAACCTTCAAGAACCTGGACAGCCTGTTTTCAGACTTAGAGGGGAAGCCCACGGTTGTTTCTTGAAATCTGGGTAAGTATTATTTAAGGTTTCTTTCTCTTCAGAACCCTTGTCATTACTTAAAATGATATTAATTTAAATGTCATGAGTTTACATGTTATCTGTCTCCCCGACTAGAATTTATCTCTATGGTGGAAGGTGGTTGTCTGTTTGTCTTAGTCACTGCTGTGTCCCCAGCATGTAAGACAGCACCTGGTACATATTTATTGTACGTATCTGGTACATATTTGTTTCTTTATTTATTTATTGGTTTTTGTGGGGGGTTTTAGCTGTGCTGTGGGGCATGTGGGATCTTAGTTCCCCGACCAGGGATTGGACCTGTGCCCTGGAAGTAGTGGAAGCGTGGAGTCCTAACCACTGGACCTCCAGGGAAGTCCCTGGTAGATGTTTATTAAATTAACTAACTGGTTGGTTTGGAGTGGAGGCGAATATCTATTTTAGATTTACTTAGAACTTAAGGTTTTCATATTCTCTAGTGACATCCCACCTTTCCTTTTTAAATAATTATAGATTTCACAGGCAGTTGCCAAAGTCATACCAAGGGGTCCCGTGGTATGTCATACTCAGCTCCCCGCATGGCCATTGCCTTTGAGGTTAAGTCGGACTCAGCTGGGAGGACTTGGTCCTGCAGGGCGTAGCCCCTGGCAGCTTCCCCTCCAGCCTCATTTCTTCCCTCCCAACCTCTACACCGACCCATTGTCCAAGCCCTGACTACACTGAGCATCCTTTTCGTTCTTCAAAAGCGTCCTCTCTCTTCTCCCTCTGGGACTTGACAGATGCTATCCCCTCTGCCTAGAACATTCTCTTCCCACTGACCCCACCCCTGTCTGATGTCACCTTCTCTGGGAAGCCAATTCTGGGTTCCCCTCTTTGTATCCCTCTATCTGTGTTTTCTCCATCACAGCATTTATCCCACTGGGTTATCATCATCTGTTTACTTGTCCATCTAGCTCTACCACTGTCCTGTTTCTTCTACTGGAATACCCTGTCCCATCCATCTGCAGCGCTGTCCCCCTTACTTCCTGCAGGCCTCTGCTGGAGTGGCACCTTTCATCCGATACTGTTGTCACCCCCCGCCATCCTGATCACTGCATATCACCGTCTCCCTAACTGTTCACTGCCCAACTGAATGTTTATATATTTATTTATTTACTTACTTACTTATTTAGTGGACTGTTACATCCAGATCCTCTGAGTGTGAATCTCAGTTCCACCACTTAATAGCTATGTGATCGTGGCAAGTACTTAAATGATTATGATCATGATGTATTAGTGTATTATCTCCTGTCTCCCACCAGAATGTAAGCCCCTTGAGAGCAGGGAATTTGTCAGTTTTGTCCCCTGATTGGCCTCAAGGCCCCCTTCATTCATCCAGCAAGTAGTTATTGAATGCCTGCAATACTCCAGGGCCTGTTCAGAAAGCTAGGGTTACAGCAGTGAAAAAACAACCAGGGGCTGCCTCGAGAAGTTTATGTTTTACTTGTTTACACAAGTAAACAATACAATTTAAAAATATATTATTTAAGACAGGAGTAAGTCTTATAGAAAGAGAACAGGGTGCTAGGATAGAGAGGCAGAGTACATGGCCTGGGGAATCAGGGAAGGCCTCTCAGAGGAGGTGACATTCAGGCTAAGGCCAGAATGATGTGAAGGTCAAATGTAAAGTGTCCCAGGCTGGGGGGAATGGCAGGTGCGTAGGCCCAGAGGGAGGACCAGCTTGCGTATTTGAGGAGCAGAAAGACAGCCAGCATGGCTATAGTGTAGTGAACAAGGCGGGTGTGGGGGGCGTGAGCTGGAGTTGAGAGGCGGGCAGGGGCCAGATCAGGACTCTGTAGACTATCATGAAAGGATTGGTATTCATCCTGGGGTGATGGGAGGCCTTCGGAGGCCTTTAAGCAGGTGAGTGACATGATTGGTATATAGGACAGCAAGGCCGCTCAGGCTACTGTGTAGAGAATGGATTATAGGGCATCAGGAGAGTATTCTGTTGAACGGATGAATGAATGAATTTGGCCTGAGCTGAGCTCTTCGTGCACTCAGTGCAACCCCCCGTCCCCTGTGGTTAGAGACAGGCCAGCTCATGCTTCTCTGATTAGAAGGCCGTTTCTTCTTGAGCTGAGAACTAACATGGGGCTCCCCAAATACCAGCCCAATAAAATACCATCTTGGGTTCTTCTGGGTAATAGGGACAATTACCCCAGCTGCCAAGTGGCACAAGGTAGTAGAAATTGCTAAGCCTGCTGGCATCAAGGCCAGGCGCTGCCCCCGGTGACGTCCTTAGTTCTTGGCTTGTTGCTGTCCTCTTGGTCCACCGACATGGTCTGCACTGATTATCTGAGCCAGGGAAATCTACAAACAGATCTCCAACTTGGGTTCCTGGAGCAACCATTGGAGGCCAGTCTTGCTGGGTGACATTGGGCATGGTCTTAACCTCTCTGGGCCTCAATTTCTCCATCTGAAACAAGGGAAGGAGAATCCCTGTGCGGGTGTAGAGGAGAGAACATGGGGTTTAGAACCAAAGTCTGGTTTGACTTTTCGTCACATACTTACTGTGTAACTGTGGGGAAATCGCTTGGCCTCTCTGAAGCTTATAGTTAAAGGAGAGAATCTCATAACGCCTCACGTCCTACTTAACCTTACGTGGTAGTTGTAAGAATTAAATGGATTTAAAGTGCTCTGTAAACTGTTATGTGCTGTCCAGATGTTGGTTTGTGGCTTTTAACTACCTCAGAGTTATTTTGAAAAACTGATGGCAATATTAGTTGTGGACAGATTTTTAAATAATCCCTCCATGGAGGTGATACTTTGAGAACAAAAGATTTTATTGCTCAGCTGGATGAGAAAAAATTTGTGGACCAAAGTCAGTGTGGAGTATGGGTATTAGACTAGAAATCTCTTGGCGATAAGACGAGTGTTCGAAACAGAGATGGTGGCCCAGAGCTCTGGCTTTGGGCTCTGGTCTGCCATGTACTGGCATGTGACCTGGGCCCAGTTCTTCTCTGAGCCTGTTCCCCTCCGGTTTGAAAACTGGATGCTATGGTATCAATAGTACCTGGCTCGTAGAGTTGGCTGGGACCATGCCTGTTAAAAACTGTAGCCCCAGGGCCTGGCATCCAGCAATGGCTCAATAATGTTGCCTCTTACTATTATTTATACACCTTTGCTGTGTGCCAGGCACTGTGCGGAGCATCTTAGTTACTTGTCTGTTGATTCTTTTTATGCATTTATTTCTTCACGGCCATGTCATTTATTGCTTACACAGCTCTTCCAGACACGTACTGTTATAGTCCATTTTTAGGCAAAGGAATCTCAGTGCAGAGAGTTTGAGTTGCCCAAGGTCCCACATCTATGAGTTGGAGGCACTTAGATTCACACCCTGTCTGTCTGGTCCTGAGCCTGCATTCATATCCACAGTGCCCTATGGTCACGGCTGGTACCCTTCCCAGTACCCGCTCCCAGGGCCCTTGGATGCCTGACTTGGCTTGGTTTATCCCTTCCCCACTCCTCCCCACCCATCCCTTCCCTTCTTCCCCTTCTGCCCCTGGGAAGGAAAGAGAATAAAGGGAGGGACAGAGGAAGGGGAAGGAGACCTTGCTCCCTCCCTTCCTCCCTTTCACGGACGTATAACATACATAGAGTACACAAATCGTAAGTGTACAGCTCAGTGAATTTTTAAAATATATTTATGCCCATGTAATCACCACCTGAGTCAAGATATAGAACATTTCCATCACCCAGAAGCCTTGCTGTCCCCCTTCTAAGCCAATATTCCCTCCCACTGGCAGCCTCTCTTCTGACTCTTCTCACAATAGATTGGTTTAACCTATTCTTCAAGTTCATATAAACGTAATCCTACAGTATATATTCTCTGGTGAATGACCATCTGCTTACCATTGAGATTCACTCATGTTGTGGTGAGCCAAACTTCATTCTTTTCATTGCTGTGTAATATTCCATGGTATAAATCTGCATAGGTTGTCCATTCTGCTGTGGGTGAATGTGTGGGTTGTTTCATTTGGGACTATTATGAGTGAAGCTCCTATGAGCATTCGTGTCTTTTGGGAGACATAAACCTTCATTTCTCAGGAGTGGAGTTGCTGGGGTGTAGGGAAGACACATGTTTAAATTTAGTGGATAAAGTCAAACCATCTTTCACAGGGTTGTACCAATTTACACTCCCACCAGCAGTGTATGAAAGTTCTATTTGCTCCTTATTCTCTTAGTATTGTAGGTCTTTTTAATTTTAACCTTTCTGATATGTGAATGGTAGTATCTCATTGGAGTTTTAATTTCCATGTCTCAGATGGCTAATTTACACTCGCACCAGCAGTATATGGAAGTTCTATTTGTCCCTTATCTTCGTCAGCACTTGGTATTGTCAGTCTTTTAATTTTAGCCATTCTGATGGGTGAGTAGCCGTGTCTCATTGGGGTTTTAATTTCTGTTTCTCTGATGCCCAGTGATGTTGAACACCTCTGCATGTGCTTATTGGCCATTGGATATCTTTTGTGAAGTACCTATTTAAGTCTTTTGCCCATCTTAAATTTGCCTTGTTTCTTTTTCTTAGTGACTTGTAGGAGTTGTTTTTACACTATGGATACAAATCCTTTGTGATATACACATTGAAAATATCTCCCCCAGCCCCAGTCTCTTAAAGATGATGAATAGAAGTTTTTAATTTGAATGAGGGCTAATTTGTCTACCTTTTCTTTTATGATGTGGTAGTTTTTGTGTCCCATTTAAGGAAGCTTTGCCTACCTGCTGAAAGCATTTTTCACTGGGATTTCTCCCTGCAGGGCTGGAAATGGCCACAGGGGACGGGTCGAGCCAGAGGCTGCCCCAGGTGGCCGAGCCAGGTGTGGAAGGGGAGCCGCATCTGCCCACAGGCCGGGAGCTGACCGAGACCAACCGTTTTGCCTATGCCGCCCTCTGTGGCATCTCCCTGTCCCAGCTCTTTCCAGAACCTGAGCAAAGGTGAGTGCTTTTATCTCACAGAGGGATGGTCATGATTCTTCAGGGAGATGATTCTTGGCAGCCTGCCAGGTGTTACTGGACACTACAAAGAGGAGAAAGCCATTGTCCTTGCTTTCAAGGAGCTCACAATGTGGTAGGGGGCTAGGGCATCCCTCATTCAGTACCCACTTATTTATACCTTCACCAAGCATTTAAGGAGCACCTACAAGCATTTCACCAGGCACCGTTTGAAGTACATGGAAAGTGGACATGAGTAAGACAAACAAGGCCGGGGCTTCCCTGGTGGTGCAGTGGTTGAGAATCTGCCTGCTAATGTAAGGGACATGGGTTCGAGCCCTGGTCTGGGAGGATCCCACATGCCGCGGAGCAAGTAGGCCTGTGAGCCACAACTACTGAGCCTGCCCGTCTGGAGCTTGTGCTCTGCAACAAGAGAGGCTGCGATAGTGAGAGGCCTGCGCACCACGATGAAGAGTGGCCCCTGCTTGCCACAGTTAGAGAGAGCCCTCACACAGAAACGATGACCCAACACAGCAAAGATAAATAAATTAATTATCTCCTACCCCCAACATAAAAAAAAAAAAAGAAGACAAACAAGGCCGACACTATCCCTGCCCTCAAGTAGGACACACCCTAATAGGGGGATAAGATATCTACATTCAGTGAGCACTTACTATGTGCTGAGTGTAGTACAAGGCCCTGTGGAGAAAACAAGGAAAAGCAAGGCCTGGCTTCTACCCTCCTGGTGCTTACAATCTGGTGGGGGGCGGGCACCCAAATGAGTGATTTTAACAGTGGACAAGTGGGCTAAGTGCCACGATGCATATCAGGTTCAGTGACACTCAGTATATGGAGTCGGAATAGTAGAGTGGCTAAGAGCTTGGGCTTGGCCTTCAAGCCCTTTAAGGATTTTGCGGGGAGAGAGTTTGGAGACCAGAGGAGGGAGTTGTTTGGAGAAACCAGGACAGTGACCCAGAGATGGAGGGACACAGGTGAGATGGAGGGACACACGCAGTTTTTCTCAGGGAGAATGCAGTTGACTTGGAGACAGCTTGGGTGCTGTGGGTGGGCCAGAGGGAGGAGCTAACTTTGGCCCCAAAGGTCCAGATGGGGAGGGGTCCTGGGAGGACAGAGATATCATTCCTGAGACAGGGAGTGATGGGTTGGGGGCAGGAGATTTTTGCATCTGCAGTGTTTTCAAGAACCGCAGCCCCCAACCCCAGCCATGGTCCCCATGAGTAAACTTCCCCGTGCCTTGGGTCTTAGCTGGGTTTTTGTTTGTTTCGCTTTTTTTCTTTGTCCCTCCCACTGGCCCGAACCTTGAGCGTTTTCATCTCCTTGGGGGTCACTTCCAGGAAGCCTTTCCAGACCCTCCTCAGCCCCCCAGACAGGAAGCTTCTCCACCTGTCTGTCCAGTGACCTGTCACCACAGCCACCATGCTGCACTCTAACTCTTCCCCGAAGGGCGGAGCTGCCTCGTTCGTCTCTGAGTCCCCAGTGCCTGGCACACAGCTTGGTGTAACACACACCCTCGGTAAAGGTCTGTGAAAAGAAGGGATGGATAAATACTGACTTTCTTGGCACAGGAGACATTCCACGGGATTTGGACTTAGATCTGGGTTCGAGTCCTACCCCTGCCACTTTCCAGTTACATGTGGCCTTAGGCAGTTTATTTAACTTCCCTATGCATCAGTGTCTTCATCTGTAGAATAGGGCTAGTGATACCCACCTGCTGAGTGATTACAAGAATCAAATGAGATGATATAGTTAAAGCACATAGCATAGTGTTTGGCCCACAGTAGATGCTCAATAAATGGCGGTGCTTGCTGAGTCTGTGACTTACTTTATTTGTTCAATTTCCTCATCTGTACAATGAAGACAATCCTGGAACTTACCCCTACCATTCAGGGTACTTTGGGCTGCAAGTAACAGTACATTGTACTAAAAGAGATTTAAATAATAAAAGTTACAATGGCCATCATCAAAAAATCTAGAAACAATAAATGCTGGAGAGGGTGTGGAGAAAAAGGAACCCTCCTGCACTGTTGGTGGGAATGTAAATTGATAACAGCCACTATGGAGAACAGCATGGAGGTTCCTTCAAAAACTAAAAATAGAACTACCATACGGCCCAGCAATCCCACTACTGGGCATATACCCTGAGAAAACCATAACTCAAAAAGATACATGTAGGGACTTCCCTGGTGGTGCAGTGGTTAAGAATCCGCCTGCCAATGCAGGGCACAACGGGTTTGAGCCCTGGTCCAGGAAGATCCCACATGCCGCGGAGCGACTAAGGCCGTGCGCCACAACTACTGAGCCTGCGCTCTAGGGCCTGCAGGCCACAACTACTGAAACAGGCGTGCCTAGGGCCTGTGCTCCACAACAAAGACAAGCCTCCACGATGAGAAGCCCGCACGCCGCAACGAAGAGTAGCCCCCGCTCACCGCAGCTAGAGAAAGCGTGTGCGCAGCAATGCAGACCCAACACAGCCAAAAATAAATACATAAATAAATTTATTTAAAAAAAAAGATACTGTACCACAATATTCATTGCAGCACTATTTACAATACCCAGAACATGGAAGCAACCTAAATGTCCATCAACGGATGAATGGATAAAGAAGATGCGGCACATACATACAATGGAATATTACTCAGCCATAAAAAGGAATGAAATTGAATTATTTGTAGTGAGGTGGATGGACCTAGAATCTGTCACACAGAGTAAAGGAGGTCAGAAAGAGAAAAACAAATACCGTATGCTAACGCATATATATGGAATTTTAAAAAGCGGTACTGATGAACCTAGTGGCAGGGCAGGAATAAAGAGGCAGACATAGAGAACAGACTAGAGGGCACAGGGTGGGAAGGAGAAGCTGGGATGAAGTGAGAGAGTAGCATTGACATATATACACTACCAAATGTATAATGGATGGCTAGTGGGAAGCTGCTGCATAGCACAGGGAGATCAGCACAAAGCTTTGTGATGACCTAGAGGGATGGGATAGGGAGGGTGGGAAGGAGGTTCAAGAGGGAAGGGATATGGGGACATGTGTATACATGTAGCTGATTCACTTTGTTGTACAGTAGAAATTAACACAACATTGTAAAGCATTTATATTCCAATAAAGATGTGAAACAAATTTTAAAATTTAAAAATAAATAAACAATAAGAGATTTGTTTTTCTCACTTAACAAAAAATCAAAAGGAAGAGAGTTCCAGCATTGATACAGCACCTCAAAAAGCCTTTGGGCTGGCTTTTCTGCAGTTCTTAGCCTCCCCCTCCTGATCATAAAATGGCTGCTGCAGTGCCATACATCACAGAACAAGACCCAAGGCAAAGGAAGGAAGGCCCAAGGAAGAGGAGGACAGGGATTCTCTTCAAGTCTCTCATCAGGGAGGAACTCTTTCCCGGGATACCCTGAGAAGGCTTCCCCTTTTGTGTCATTGGCTAGGTCTAGTCAAATGCCCTCACTTCACCTGCAAGGGAGGCAGGGAAAAAAATAAAGGCACTTGACGTACTCTGTCTCCGTCATGGGAGGGGGCTTCTACTGGTCAGGAAGAAGGGGCTGGGGAATCACTGCTGCTGAGAAACGGCCATCCATCAGAGAGGGTGGTCCTGAGGAAGGAACGTGTTGATGGCCCTGCAGAGCCTGGCACAGAGCTACTGCCAAACAAACGTTGGATGTTCTCATTATTAATAATGAAACCACGTTCTCTATCTAGAGGTTAGAATACATCTCGTTGGATGTTCTGTTCCTAAGCAAGCCAGGGTCCCATCTCCTGCAAGGGTCCAGCTCTCTCCCTGCTCTAGCCCATACCTGTGCCATGCATGGGAAGCTCTGTCTTTCCAGAAGCTTCTCAGATCTGATAAATCCCTACCTGATAAGCTGGTAGATAGGTGGGGGAAGAGTTCTGCATACTTTGTTCACATAAACAAATATTTATGAATCTGAACTGTGTGCCAGGCCTGTGCTGGGCACTGCCTGGGAGGGCACGTGGAGAAGTTGTTCTGTGTCCCCCACAAAATCCAAGTATGGTGTTAAGCACATGTGGCTGAGGCGGAAGCATCTGCCTTGGGGGCAATTTCCTTCCTGAAAGTTACAATGCTCTATGCCACCTCTTTCCGCTTGGTTGATCTCAGTCTTCTTAAGGCCCAAAACACATTTTAAAACCAGCCTCAATCTGGGTTGTAAATCCCAGATATGCTGTTGGTTTCAGTAATCTTTAGAAAACTTTCTGTGTTTATGTCCACATGAGGCATAAAAGCAAGCCTTTATTTATCTCTCTTCCATGCTGTAAGCGTCACAGATGCTGTTCCTTACAATGAACTCTGTTTATTAAACTTGGAGATATTAATGGTGTAGAGCAGGGGTCAGTAAGCTTTGTCTGTGAAGGTCTAGATACTTTAGGCTTGCAAACCCTGTGGTCTCTGTTGCAGTCACCCAGCTTTGCTGTTGCATGTAGGCTAAAAGCAGCCGGGAGACAGCATGTAAAGGAATGGGCGTGCTGTGTTCCAATAAAACTTAGTTTCAGAAAAAAAAAGGGGGCTGCAGCCCCCTGGTGTAGTTTTCCAGCCCCTAGTGAATAGGAGGAGCTTTGGACTAGGAGTCGGGAACCTGGATTCCAGATGAGGCTTTGCCCTTTCCCAGCCAGGAGACCCTTGATATGGTGTTTAACCTCCATAGCCCAGGGCCTCCGTCTCAAGACATGGCAAGGATGAGAGGGGAGATGGATGCACCAGCCTAGCCGGTGCCCAGCACTCGGTGGGTGCCAAGGAATGTGATTGCTGGAGAGGGACGATCTCTGCAGTGGTGAAGCATGACCTCTGGAGTCAGAGAGAACCCTGGACCCTGGAGCTGTCACTTAACCTCTCTGGGGAATACCCTGGCAGTCCTGTGGTCAGGACTCCGCGATTTCACTTGAGTGACCTAAGATCCCACAAGCCATGTAGCATGGCCAAAAAACACAAACTAACAAAAAAACACCTTTCTGGTTCCGGGTGTCTTTATCTCTAGAATGGGGGTAAAAATAGTACCTCCCTCCCTCATGGGGCTGTAATGAGAAGTAAATGAGTCCGTGTGTATGAAGCACTAAGTACAGGGACTGACAGATAGTTGCTCTGTGATGACCATTTATTATCATCATTGCTATTGATTTTTATGTGGTTCAGCTAGATCACCAGTCACGTTAGAAGCATTTACCAAGGCCCTGCCATTCTACGATGCTATTTCTAATTTCATAGATTGCTGTCCTGGCACTTTACATATATATTTATTAATTCATTTGTTCATTTAAAGAAACACCTATATAGGGCTTTATATGTGCCAGGTTTTGCTCTAAGCACATGACAAATGTTAACTTAGCTTTCAACAACCCTATGCAATAGGTTTCATCGTTATCGCCACCGTTTTACAGACAAAGAAACAGAGGCACAGAGAGGCTAAGTAACTTGTCCAAGATCACACAGCTTGTGGCACAGCTGGGATTTGAGCTGGAGTTCGTGCTCTTCACTCCTCCACTCTTGTTCTGAGATGCTTCTCTACATCCAGGACTTCCTTCATGGACACAGGGCCAGGCCGTGCCGCTGCCCTCGGCACTACGTATATGTTTACCCCGAAGTAATGCTCAATTCACTTAGTCATCCCTCCCTGCATATACACTCACACATCATCCCAGGGTAATCCCAGTAACTGTAGCGGGGTAAGTTACAGTAATTGTTACAGCAGTAGGTAACATTTATTGAAGGTTTTCAGGCACTATTATCATGTCATTTAATCTTTCCAGCCAATCTATGAGACAGGCCCTATTATCATCCTCATTTTACAGCAGAGGAGAGTAAAACTAAGAGAGGTGAAGTAGGGCATGAAGCCAGTCACCGAGGGAGCCAGGACTCCCCCAAGGGGTCAGACATTAGAGCCCGGCTCAACCCTCTTCTCCACTGCCTCTCTTGGTCACCTTGTAAATAAAATAGTGATGCTAACTAACATTAGTTGAGTATCTACTGCATGCCAAGCCCTGCTCGGGCTGCTTTATATGTATCAACTCATTTAATCCTCAGACAATTTTATGAAGTTGGTTTCTTAGACCCATTTGCAGATAAGGAAACTGAGGCACAGAGAGGTCGAGTTACTCGCTCAGATGTCCTTCAGGAGTGAAGGACTTTTCCTGGGACTTCCCTGGCGCTCCAGTGTTTAAGACTCCACGCTTCTACGGCAGGGGGCGCAGGTTTGATCCCTGGTCAGGAAACTAAGATCCCTCATGCCGTGGCATGGCCAAAAAAAAAAAAAAGGAGTGAAGGACGTTCCCCCAGCTACTGAGAGGGCTTTCCGGCACAGCCTGGGTCTGCCTCAGCTGAAGAGAGCCACTTCACCCAAGGTTCTGCCGCCTTCCTGGGGCAGCCTTTGTCCGATGACTGTCTGAAATAAGGGTATAAAGGCCCAGCCCTGTTGCCCCACTGGGGGCAGTTCTCAAGGGTCACCCCATCTTCAGATCTCCCCACAGGGTCAGCTGAGGATTCTGTTGAGACTGGACCTCCCTGCCCAGTCCTGTATCCTCCCTGCCCATTCACAGACGTTGACCCCAACAGAATCCCCAGTAATCATTTCAGAGCTGCTTCCCGGGGACCTGGACCAAAACAGTGGTAGGGCCAGGATTTGAACCTGAGTCCTGCACTGCTCCTGTCACAGGCCCGGCCTGCAGAGATCTCTCTACTTGGGCTTTGGCAGCAGCAGCTCTAAAGAATGGGTTGGGTGGGCTGCCTGGGATCCACAGGAACCGGAGCCGGGCGGTGCAAGTGGGGAGCTTCCTGAGGTCGCCCTCTCTACCAGGGAGCTCTCCTTGTCTCTGGGAAGCCTTTTCTCTGCACTGGCCTAATCCCCTCTGATCTGATTCCCTTTTCCGCATCCCAGTGGTGGCTTGGAATCAAAGCCTTATATGGACTCTTCTGGGGTCCCCAAGATGCCATGTGTTTCCTGTAGCTCCTGGGGTCCCTCCTCTCCTGGAGCACCCCATCCATCCCCCACCCAGGGACCCCCTCAAATGACTGCTGCAGACAGAGCCCGCATGGTGGTGGTGGGCACGGCTGGAGGACAGACTTCTCTGCACTTTATCCACTTCTACAGCAGCCATTGTGTCTCCAGAAAGCATGTCCGTGGCCATTTCCAACAGCAGCCAATCTCCATGTGTGGGAACCTTTTCTGGTCACTGCCTCTCACCTCACAGGTGGATTTGGGGCTCCCTCTCGACTCATCGGGGCTTGATTCCTGCCCCTGTCCTAGCATATCCCACGGCCCTGGATCAGTTAGTTCCGCCCAAGTCTCCATCCCGCTGCGAGCTTCTCATCCGAGGCCCATCTTGCTCATTTTTGATTCCACAGCGCCAGGGCAGGCCGGCCTCAGGGCGCATGGTCAGTAACTTCTCGTTAGCCCCGTTCGTGTGGTTTATCAGCCCTGTGGTCAAAGTTTTGGTGGAGGAAGAAGCCTAAGTCCACACACCTGAAATCAGGTTTTGGCTCTTCCGTATTCCCTGGGCCACAGTCGCTGTGGTTTTTTGTAAGTGCCAGGTCTTCACATCCCTGCACACGCCTCATATCGTGAGATGCACGGTCCAGGATCTCAGCTGCGTCTGTCTTTCAGATCCTTCTGCACGGACTTTGTGGCTGGCCTGGTGAAGTGGCTGGACTTGTCCGAAGCTGTCTTGCCAACCATGACTGCTTTTGCCAGCGGCCTGGGAGGCGAAGGAGCAGACACGTTTGCTCAGATTTTATTGAAGGACCCCATCTTGAAGGACGACCCACTGGTGATCACTCAGGTACACCCACCGCCCAGGTGGTGGCTGCCAGGGAAAGTAGAACAGATAATTTCCTCTCAAAGTCAGCCTGAATATCGCTTCTAGTGGCGTGGGGGGAATTGAAAGATTAAATATTGCATCATAATTTCATATGATGATGACGACCATAGCTAATGTTGAATTATCATTATTGAATATTTACTATCGATTTATTACTTAAACAGTACTTATTATATGCTAATACCTTACTAATATGAACTCATTTAATTCTCAAAGCAATTTTATTAGATAGGTAGGATGATAAATGGAGGCACAGAGACGTTAGGTAACTTGTTCAAGGTCACACAGCTGATTTGAACCTTGGCAGTCTTACTCCAGAGCCCGTGCTCCTGACTGCTAAGCTGTGGTGCCTCCTTTTGGAAGTAGCAGCTTTGCTGTGTGCCCTTGGGCATGTCACTCACCTGCTCTGTATGCATTTGAAGCAGGCAGAAGCTTGACACAGGCTATCGATGGGTACAGCCCTTCCCCTCCTTCATCTGACTCCCTGAAATTCTCACGCATTTATTCAGTTATCTGCTTACTTGTTTGTCTGGCTCGCCCCTCGAATGTACGCCAGAGGTATTTTGTCTGCCTTGTTCTCCCACTTTTTAAGGGTCAATAAACATTTGTCAAGTGAGCAGGCTGGTTACAAATCAACCTATTGCTAATTCCTGTTACTCTTCCCTCAGGACCTTCTGAGCTTCTCACTCAAGGATGGTGAGTTGATTTCATAAGTTGTGGGGCACGTATCTGCACCTCAGCCAGTGAAGCCAGTGGTAGGTGTTGCCCCTGCGGTCCCGTCCCCAGTGGCCTTTTTGGTGCAAGAAAGGAAAGGGGGCTTCCCTGGTGGTGCAGTGGTTGAGAGTCCGCCTGCCGATGCAGGGGACACGGGTTCGTGCCCCGGTCCAGGAAGATCCCACATGCCACAGAGCGGCTGGGCCCGTGAGCCGTGGCCGCTGAGCCTGCGCGTCCGGAGCCTGTGCTCCGCAACGGGAGAGGCCACGACAGTGAGAGGCCCGCATACCGCAAAAAAAAAAAGAAAGGAAAGGAAAGCCAGTAGAGCTGGGCCACGAGCCCAGCGAGCCACGTTCATCCTAGCCTACTTCCTGCCCCTGCCTGCCAATCACAAGCCCTCCTGAGCTCCCAGGAGCACCCAGGACACTTTAACTTACCCCCTTTGCTGTGGGTGACCTTGGCCTGGCTCTCACAGAATAATTGGAGTGGGTTTGAAACAGTCTGTCTAATGTCATCACCTGGTACTTCATTCCCTCCCGGGGGTGTTCTCATAGGCAGCCTCTAAACCGGCATTGCCTTTGAAATGTCTCTTGAGAATAACCACCACTTATGAAGCACCTGTTAACGCTGGTCATGGTACCCGACCCTTGTCGGGCATTGTTTCACATCATCCTCATAGACATCCTTTCATGTAGACACTCCCACTTTCCAGACGAGCAAACTGAGGCCCAGAGAGGTGAAGTAACTGGCCTAAGCTGGTAATGGCAGAGCTGGACATTCTAAAACAAGTGCTATTAACAAAAACCGTAGCAGATTTTACCCACAGGGGTTGAGGACTGTGGCAGCATCCCCACGGGAATATAGTAGTACCTCGTATCTAAAGAATACCAGTCTCTGACAACATCTGGGGGGTGCCTTTGGTTTATCTCAAAGCCCCACCAGATGCCGGCATCTACAAACAGGAGGAACTTCACTGGCACGCCGGGACCCCAATGGGAGTGGGTGCTAGGGCTCAAAATTTCCCCAGAGGTCAGAGGTAGGTGGCCCCTCAAACCATCTAGACGACCCTCTCATGAGACACAGGCAGACCTCGGAGATATTGCGGGTTCCGTTCCAGACCACCGCAGTAAAGCCAGTCACGTGAATGTTTTTGGTTTCTCAGTGCATATAAAAGTTATATTTACACTATACTGTAGTCTATTAAGTGTACAGTAACGCTGTGTCTAAAAAAACAATGGATATACCTTCATTTAAAAATGCTGTTGGAAAAATGGCACTGATGGACCTGCTGGATGCAGGGTTGCCACAGACAAGGCAAAGAGCAGTAAAACGAGCTCCGCCTGTAGATGAGAAAAGGAGGCCCGGAGTGGGAGTGGCTACAGTTGTCATGTCCAACTCTGTCCTTATTAATGAAGAACCAGGGACCAAGAACTGGGTACATCTGGGGATCAGGCTGCCTGGTGTTAAGATTCAAGCTCTACTTTGGCAAGGTCCTGAATGTCTCTGTGTCTCGGTTTTCTCAGGTGTTAAATGGGAACAAACAGTACTTTTTACCTTATAGGGCAGTGGTGAGGATTAAATGAAATAATCCAGGTAAAGTGCTCAGAACAGAGCTGGCGGGCAGGAAGCAGGCCATGAGTGCCACTGGGGCACGGTGGTGGTGGTGGTGAAATGGGAAAACCCTGGGAACCAGAAAACCTTGACTGTCATCCTGTCTCTCAGACTCCCATTGTGTGACCTTGATCAAGTCACTTAACTTCTCTGAACTTCAACTTCAAATACAAATGAAAGGCAAGAGCCAGATGCTACTTCAGAGCAAAACAAAACTGTCTTTGGTCCCAAGAACACAGTCAAGGATCTTGTAAGGAGAAGGTCAGTGTCATAGTTGGGCCGGTTGTTCAGGGCCTTTCCCATAAGCTCCATGAGAGTAGGGCCCTTGTCTGGCTTGTTCACCATCATATCCCAGTGTCTGCAACACTGATGGACACGTGGCGGGCATTTAGTACTTGTTGGGTGAATGGATGGATGGATGAAGGGATGGAGGAATGGATGAAGGGATGGAGGGACGGATGGATAAATGGCTAGAAGGTTGGATGGCTAGAAATAAGGATGGATGTCCTTTCCTTAGAGCACAAGCTCAGATACTAGCAAGATGGTTTGTCTGAACTTGAGGGTTAAAACATCTTTTTTCTACAGAGACTGATGGGGTAGGACACACAGCACAGAAGGCTCTCTGTGCTACTGCATTTCTCTCTGGGTGTGACACAGGGTGATTAATCATGGAATCAGCCCAAGACATCAACACAAAAAGCCGCACGTCTCTGAACTTCCTGGAAGGTTGACCCATACTGACAATATTGGGATGTTAGTCACAAAACAATGCCATCTTGGCGGCTGGGTGGAATTTTTTATGCATGCTAATCATTTTCTTCTCATCCAGTAACAACCCATGAAGCTTCTTGCCCACACAACTGGAAAAAATAAGCCTTTTATATGTTGAAGGTTAAACTAAATCTGAGCCAACTCTAGACTGGGTTTCACAACTGTAGCACTATTGACATTTGGGACTGGATAATTCTTTGTTGTGGGACCACCCCGTGCCATGTAGGAGATTTAGCTGAATCCCTGGCCTCTACTCACTAGATGCCAGTAGCACTTCCTGAGTTGTGATAACCAGAAATGTCTCCATGCTTTGCCAGATATCCTCGGGGGGCAAAAACATCCCCGGTTGAGAACCATGGGTTCAGGACCCCAAATTTGGCCGTCTCAGGTGGGGCTGGTTTATTTGTAGTTGGTAATCTTTATAAGTTACCTAGTTGCTCTCCTAGGTCCTGTACACAGATGGTGAATTATTGCATCGTATATAATCCTCAAATCATCTGCTAGAGTAGATACTGTTATCCCCACTGGTAGGAAATTAGGCTCAGGAGGTTAAGTAACCCGAGGTGGCATTTCCAAGTAAGTGTCAAATTCCATTTAAGGCAGTGAGTCTCGTGGTGAACATGCGCGGGACACTTAAGCTGAAGCATGGTTCTTGCCCTCTGTACTCTGAATCCAAAGATAACATTGACTCCAGGCCGTGGAACCCGACGACATGCAGCCACATGAGATATAACAACCTTCACCGCAAACTTGGCTCTACTTTCTGACCTGGTCTTTATTACTGAGTTGCAAACCCTACCTCCCCAATGAATCAGAAAGGTTTGAGAGGTTGGTCGTTGATCGTGGTGGAACGCGCTGTCAGCTGGTGGCGAGGTTCTTCATCAGGATCCTCAAGGTTCGTAAAGCTTGCTATCAGTATTGAAGCTGGCTGTTCATCCATTCAGCAAATGAGAACGGAGCCCGCACTGTGTGTGCCAGGCCGTCTGCTAGGTGCTGGGAGTAGTTCTAACCAGGGCCGATGCTCATTGAGTGCCTACTGTGTGCAGGCCCTGAGAAAAATGCTTTACAATTTGTTTAAACCCCTCAACAGCCCTGGGAGGTAGATGCTATTCCTGTCCCTCATTTTACAAAAGAGGCAGCTGCGGCCCAGAAAGTGAAATCACCTGCCCAAGGTCACACAGCAAGGATTCAAACCCAGGCAGTATGGTTCCAGAGTCCATGCTTAACTGCTGTTCTGCTTCCTACATGGAGATAAAATGATAAAATCCTCATCCTTACAGCTGACTTTAAGGGGATTTGATGAGGCCAGAATGAAGCGTGGGCACCCCATGTGGTAGAGGCCAGAGGAGGCCAATCTTGCCAGCAGCTGAGAGGGTGGAGCTGGAGGAGGGCCTCAGATGGGCCCCCTTTGCTCCCATGACCACCGGCCTTGAAGTAAGCTTGTTGCCACGTTGAACACCCTTAACTGTCCCCCCAAAATGAGCCGTGAAGAGAAAAGGCAGGAGTCATACCTGAAATCATCTGAGTTCGAGTCCTGCCCTGAGACAGGGTGCATCTTAGAAGTCCTGTCCCTTGGGACTTCCCTGGTGGAGCAATGGTTAAGAATCCAACTGCCATTGCAGGGGACACGGATTTGATCCCTGGTCCAAGAAGATCCCACAGGCCGCAGAGCGACTAAGCCCGTGCACTACAACAACTGAGCCTGTGCTCTAGAGCCCGCGAGACACAACTACTGAGCCCACATGCCACAACTACTGAAGCCCGCACGCCTAGAGCCCATGCTCCGAAACAAGAGAAGCCACCACAATGAGAAGTATGCACATTGTGACAAAGAGTAGCCCCTGCTCACCACAACTAGAGAAAGCCCACACGCAGCAACGAAGACCCAATGCAGCCAAAAATTAATTAATTAAATTTAAAAAGAAAAAAAAAGTCCCGTGCCTCCAGCCACACTCTGCCCACCAAAGTGAAGACCCTGGGAAGACTTGTAAGTCAGCCCAGTGCCCGTGGGGGAGGTGGGGGGAGGACCGTGGGACTAGAGTAAGGTGTGGTTTCCTTTATATGAAAAAAAAAAAAATCATTGAGGGTGAAATTGGGTATAAATATTCTAAATGTTACATAAAATGTACAATTAGAAAAGTTGGGGGAATTCCCTTGTTGTTCAGTGGTTAGGACTTGGTGCTTTCACTGCCAGGTCCTGGGTTCAGTCCCTGGTCGGGAAACTAAGATCCCACAAGGCACGCAGCACGGCCAAAAAAAAAAAGTCGGTCCATCGAGGGATGGCAGTGCAGTAGGCTGGGTAATCAGTTGAATGAATATGGCCTGAGAGTGTCCTCAGACCGCAGGGAAAGGCGAGACGAAGGTTCCCCGTGCTGACACAGCAGCAGCAGCTCACAGCCTCACCCCAGCAGCCCTGGCTTCTTAGCATCTAAGGATAGAGGAAATTTGACAATTTACCATAAAAAGAGTACTATTAACCACCCTTTCTTGATCACTTACTGCATCCCAGGTGCTGGCCAGTCTCATCACATGCATCTTCTCTGTATCTCAACAAACGCCAGATTAAAAGGGTATTCTTGCCCCCATTGTACAGATGAGGAAACTGAGGCTCAGAGAGGTCAAGAAACTTGCCAGAAGCCATTCAGCTAGTAGGTAGTCAGATGAAAATTCAAACCCCAGTCTGTGTCCCAACAAAGGCTGAAGTTTCTGCCTCTGAATTCCTTTTTCCTTTGGTCTGGAGGGCAGTCCCCAAAGGGAAGGGATTGGCCGTGATCTCTTCTCAAAGGTCTGGGATTCTGCTGCTCTCCGAGGAGAGGCAAGCTCAACCCCAGGCAGGTCCTTCTGGCTCCCGAACTCAGATCCATAGTGAGAACAGAGGCTGGTTCAGTGCCTGGCAATGGAGGTTGTACTGCTCCCTGAGGAGGTGCATTTGGAAATGCAGGGCAGGTGGTGGTTGTTGCCACAGCGCCTGGGGTGCACCTGGCGTTTAGTGTCAAGCTCCAAGGACGCTGTTCATCCTTTAATGCACAGCACAGTGTTGGATGGTGAAGTGCAAAGTGCATCAACTTCTCTATTGAGATGCTGGTGAGAAAAGGAGCCCAGAAGTGTTTGTTCTGCCCCCGGGTCTGTCCAAACACACTGAGTGACTTTGGACATGTCCCTTGTTCTTCCTAGGCCAGAAGGACCAGTTGGGCTCCAAGGGTGGAGTCTGGGTGGGTGCTGGGGCTGCCCAGCAGTTGGAGGCTGGCATACTCCTGCCCCCTGGGGGCAGAGCCAAGATCCCTGAGCCTGCCCCCCCACCAGGATTTTCCAAAGAACAGGCTGCCGGGTGATGGGTCCTGTGTGTGCACCTTTGGCCCATGGCCTAGGGCTATGCCTGGGATTGTGGGTGCACCCCACATATCCCATGCACCCAGAAGGTAGGATTCACAGCTGACCACATGGGATTGACCTGGAATCACAAAACTTCACTTGAGTAGATTTGCCTTATTCTAGTCTTTTTTTTTTTTTTTGGCTGTACTGCTCAGCTTGTGGGATTTTAGTTCCCTGACCAGTGATCGAACCTGGGCCCTCCACAATGAGAGCTCGGAGTCCTAACCACTGGACCTCCAGGGAATTCCCTCAATTAGATTTGCCTTTAAAAGGCAGCCACAGTGAAATGAACAGAAACTTTGGCATCCTGGGTTTTAAGCCAAATTCCACGGCTCTCTCAGCTGTGTGATTTAGAACAGCGGTCCCCAACCTTTTTGGCACCAGGGACTGGTTTCGTGGAAGACAGTTTTTCTGCAGACTCGGGTGGGGGAGATGGTTCAGGCGGTGATGCTAACGACAGGGAGCGATGGGAGCGGCCAATGAAGCTTCACGCCTCGCCCACAGCTCACCTCCTGCTGTGCGGCCCGGCTCCTAACAGGCTCCTAACAGGCCACGGACCAGTACCGGTCTGTGGACTGGGGGCTGGGGACCCCTGATTTAGGAAGTTTCTTAGCCTTTCTGCACCCTTTCTTCCCTCTTGTGCAAAATGAGGCATCATAATACCAGCTTCCCAGGACCACTGGGAAGATTAGCAATCAGGAATGCAAGCTTCTTGAGTGGTGCCCAGCATTTGTTAGGAGCACCGTGGATGCTGATTTCCTTCCCTGCAGAGGTAGCAGGAGGAGGAGTCATCTTGATTACACCACTTCCTCCAGGCATGAATGCACCCAGACCTTCTCAGATCAGGAACTTGCTAGTTAGAACAAGTGCAAAGGCCCTGGGGCAGGAATGAGCTTGGCTTCTTGGTGGGACAAATACTTGTGGAAACAGGGACCAGTAGAAAGTGAGGTGGTAGAGAGTGGCAGGAAGGGGTTAGAAAATGTACAGTCTTGCAGACCATGGGAAGAAATGTGGATTTTATTCTAAGTGCATTGGGGAGTTTTGTTGTTTTTTTTTTTTCATTGGGGAGTTTTAAGTTGGGGAAGAGAACCCCAATCAGATTTATGACTTCAGCCTTCAAGCTGCTGCGTGGCAAATAGAGTGTGGGGCAGGAGGAACCAGGGCAATGGCTGGTCCTTGAAGAGCGATGGCAGTCACAGTGGCCGCGCGGCAGAGATGGGGAGCCGTGGTCAGACTCAGGATACATTTTGGAGGTGCAGCTGTCACCATTAGCTGGTAGATTGGATGTCTGAGGAGGGGCAATGAGAAAAAATCAAGAACGATGCCCAGGCTTTTGGCCTGAACCCCAAGTTGGGCTTTTTATTGAGACAGGATGGATTGGCCCTTGAGGAGTGAGTTGGCTACCTGGCAAGTTGTCCTGGGTAGCCCAGGACTCCTGCCCCTCCTCCACCACTCACCACCTGCCTTAAATAGAACCTCAGCTCCAAGTCCAGCAGCCTGGCTGTCAAGGTCCTTGAAATGACCCTTACACGAGGCTGACATTCCAGAGTCCCATGCCCGAGAATACCTTGGGAGGTTTTAACCACCTGTGCACCTGGCAGTCTGTATTCCAGAAACTGAATCACGGCAGCCTTGACCAATGGAGTATGAATTAGTGGCTGATAATAACTGCCATCAGTTAATCACCACGGCCAAGGCTTGTTAATTGCCACAGGTCGATTACGGCCTACGCGCAATAGTCTGTGAGCCTAGGAGGGAGCTCCTTTATTTGTGGAACATTAGCTGATCAATAACCCCAAGACATGGCCTGTGGTATCTGTTTCCCGACACACAGGTCCTCATCCAGGGAGGCGGCCGAGGGCAGCTGGGCAAGCGCTGCTAGACCACGGCTCGCTCTAAGGACCCTCGTTAGAGGAAGGAACTGGCTTATCTTGCAGAAGCTGAGGTTATCGTAGCTACTATGACCTTAGTATAAAATTACCATGCAGCATTGCAGACACCCAGCAGAGGAGGCCGGTTCTGCATCATTCATTAAGAACCCGTCATGGACCCAGAGTCCTCTCCTCAAAGCTTTGTGAGGGCTTCCCTGGTGGCGCAGTGGTTGAGAGTCCGCCTGCCGATGCAGGGGACACGGGTTCGTGCCCCGGTCCAGGAAAATCCCACATGCTGCGGAGCGGCTGGGTTCGTGAGCCCTGGCCACTGAGCCTGCGCGTCCAGAGCCTGTGCTCCGCAACGGGAGAGGCCACAGCAGTGAGAGGCCCACGTACCGCCAAAAAAAGAAACTTTGTGAGATGACTGTTACTATTTCCACTTCCACCTGAGCGGGGATGAGCTTTGCCCAAGGTTAGACACAAATAGCATCCGTACCCAGGTCTGTCAGGTCATTAATTGAACATTTATTCTTTGCGCCGAGCACTGTCCTAAGGACTGGAGATAAAGCAGTGTAGAGTTTATACTTATAAAGTTTATACTTCACGGGGAGAGACAAACGAGAGTAAATGGATATGATGTCAGAGCAGGGCAAGCTCTGTGTGGAACAAAATGCAGAGTAAAGGGGTAAAGTAATGGGGGCCGGGGGTCAGGAAGGCCTCTGTGAGCAGGAGGCGTCTGAACAGAGACTTGAGTGAGGGGGAGGAGCCTCCCAAGAAGATCTGGGGAATGAGCCTTCCCGGTGGTGGAAACAAAACAAGTGCAAAGGCTCCACAGCAGGAACATTCTAGAAGGTGAGGTCGTGGAGTTGGCCAGGGGCCTTGTATGTCATGATGGAGTTGGATTTCCTTCTGATCGTGATATCACGTCCTTAACAGCTTTGGGATGTGAAAATTTGATCTTTGCTGATTTGGTGAAACACGCCACCTTTCTTCCGATCCGTGTGGGTAATGGTTGCACACGGTTCCGCCCCAGAAGCTGTTTCCTTGCTCAGCTGACTGGTTCTCGGGGCTGTGCACTTCGGAGGTATCTGGGGTTTGGGTTTCATCCGTTGCGCTGCTGTTAACATGTCTGTGCTTGGAAGCTGAACTGACCCTGTGCTCTTTCTCTCTTTCCAGGGCGCTACGATGCTCGGGCCCGAGTCCTCATTTGCCACATGACCTCCCTCCTCCAAGTGCCCTTGGAGGAGCTGGACCTCCTCGAAGAGACGTTCCTCGAGAGCCTGAAGGAAACCAAAGAGGAGGAATCTGAGTAAGTGTGCCCTGCGACCCTGGCCACCCTGTCAGGAATCAAGGACTTCCACTCTTCAGATAACAGCATCCTGTGTGTCCCCTCCCCCCATTAAGAGATGGTGCTCTGAGGTGGGAAGAGCACTGGACAGACAGTCACAGTGCAGCCCTGACTCGCTGTGTGGCCTTATCAAGTCACTTCCCGTCTCTGGGCCTCCATCCTCATTTGTAGGAAGGGAGTATTGAATGGATGAATGCTAAGGGCCATGAGTTTGTGACTTTAACATTCTGTGGCCCCAACACCCCACTCCCCCTCAGTTCTTGTGACACCTTGTCTGTGGGCCAGAGTGGCCTGGGTTCAAATCCCACCTCTGACACCTGTTTGCTTTTTGACCTTGGGCAGGTGCCCCCCCACCCCCTGTTCTCTAAGCCATAATATTCTTATCTGTAAAATAGGAATGAGAATAGCATCCTCCTAGGGTCATTGTGGAAAACAAATGCAATTGTATTATCAAGTGCTTGGCCCAGGGCTGGCATGTAGCAAGGGCTCAGTAAGTATGAGTCCTTCCCTTCCCCCACATTCCCCCATACCTGCCAGCTGTCAAGAGGCTTTGCTATCTGTGTATGGTCAGGTGTGTGTCGAGGGAAATTTTCCTGGTAACTTGGCCAGAGCTCAGCTCTTTGCAGAACACCTTACACAGGATCTAATCCCAGGGTAATAAATCGATCCCAGTCACAGCCTAACTGCGGGCTCCTTGCACCATTGCACCAGGCACATCTCCTAGCCTTGGGTTTTGTTCAGCCACGAAGGCTTTCTTTGAGCAGCCAGGCTGTGCCAGTTCAGCCCAGCTGGGAATCTAGCTTTGAAGCCAAGTTCAGAACTGGAGCCGCCCTCCCCCCAGGGTTTATAGGGCAAAGGGAGGGGGTTGATTCCTTCAGAAAGAAGGAAACTTGGTCTATTGAAATAACCTGAAAATAGACTTGTTTTGACTCCCAGAGCTGTGTCAATAAAGAAACAGCTGGATCCAGGCCAACACCTGGATCCCTCAAGTATGTCTTGAAATGAAGGAAACTCTTAAGTATTGTCTGGAAATCTATTGTCAGAAAGAAACACATTACCCAGAGGGTCTGTTCTGATAATACCAGTAATGCCAGATCAGAGAATGTGTAAAACAGAGCCCAGCTCTGCCACTTACCAGCTGTGTGATCCTGGGCAAGTTATTTAACTTCTCTGGGCCGCAGTTTCCCCAGCTACAAATGGGGATAATAATAGCACCCTCTTCATAGGGTTCTTGTGGGGCTCAAATGGGTTTGTACACATAAAGCGCTTCGAGCAGGACTTGCACAGAGTTTCTAGTTGTTAAATATCAACATTTGCTATAGTACTGTTATCATTGCTGTTATTACTGCGTGGACCATTTCCTCAGAATAATACTCCACAGGTGTCATTTTTTAACTCAATTTTAGGGACTTTGGCAACCTCTCAGATTCTATCTATGGTCTCTGGAGGGGTCTGAGACGCAGGGAAAGCATAGGGACTGGTCAGCCAAGGGACCTGGTTCTCTGTTTGATTCTGCTGCTAAGTCCCTGTGTGGCCCTGGGCACGTTGCTTTCCCTGTCCGGACACCAGCACCAGTTTTTTCACCTGTACAAGTAGAGTATCGAGTTGTATGTAGGTTTCTTTTAACTCTAAGGTTTTGTGTTTCTGCAAGGTGAGCTTCTCACTCAGCACCCCAAGGCGATCCTTTGCAACTGGAGTTCAGGGTGTGATGTACCACCTTTCTGTTCTTGGGTCCCCATTTGAGCCCTGAGGCCGTCCAAGCTTCCCCTACTTGTTTGGTGACTTCACTTCTCTGTGCCTCAGTTTCTTCATCTCTAGCACAGGGACAGTGGTAGTATCTCCATCATAGGGCTGTCAAGAGGGTTAAATTAATTAATACATATCAAAGGCTTGGAAGAGCACCTGACACATAGTAAATGTTAGCAAATGCGGTGCTGGACGTTGATACTGATCCCATCATAATAACATGGTCAACATCTAACCTTTATTGAGCGCTCTGTAGATGCAGGTACAAGATACCATCTCATTGGGTTCTCATTACAATCCCCTGAGGCTTTTGCAGAGGAAGAAACAGAATGTCAGAAGGGTGACGTAATTCACCCGAGGCCACCCAGCTGGTCAGTGGCACCATCTGATTCAACCTCCTTATCCAGTCTGAACATTGCTTACTGCGTCCCTCAAGGCATGGCTGAGAATCCGAGGTTTCATTCTTAATTCTGAGAAAGGCGGTGAAGATAATTCTTTTATGGGGCTTTCTGAGCTTTTACTAGGAATGTGTCTCTAGACTCCCCAGAGATAAGCACTCCCTCTCTATCTACTGGAGAAGGTGATTAAAAAAAAAGAAAAGGGTGGTGGTGAGGGCAGTAAAGGTAAGGAACACCCTCTCATGGGAGATAAGGTGGCAGTGAGGGAAATTTCTTTGTGGACCCATGAGATAAGCAGTGCGGGTGTCTCTGCTCTTCTCAAGGTATCTGTGACCTCTGCCTGGGATTTGGCCCAAATCTGCATTTTGGCTTCAGCCTCTGTCTTTGGGAAGCTGACATGGAATGTCCGCTCAAGGTCACTTCTGACATCCCAGGTCATGAGTATGGCCAGAGGCTATGTGATGACATAGATTGCCATGGTGCCTAGTCAGCAGGCAAAGTCAGTAATAGGAACAGGGCTTCACTTGGATTTAGTGTCGTGCTCTGAATTCTCACTTCCCAATATAGGAAGCATCATAGATATAACTCAGAGCCAGCCTCTCCTCTTGTGCTTTAGAGGTTGAAATTCAATCAGACAACTGAAGTTATTGCAGGAGTGAAATGCTGTGATAATTAATGATTACCGGGAAAGCTGTTCGTTTTGTGTACAAAACAGTTACTAAGAGCGTTCAAGTACTTAAATAAGGAAATCGATTGGCAGTTCAGGTGTACATTAAGAGAGAGTGCCTTGGGCTTCCCTGGTGGCGCAGTGGTTGGGAGTCCGCCTGCCGATGCGGGGGACACGGGTTCGTGCCCCGGTCTGGGAGGATCCCACATGCCGCGGAGCGGCTGGGCCCGTGAGCCATGGCCGCTGGGCCTGCGCGTCCGGAGCCTGTGTTCCGCCACGGGAGAGGCCACAGCAGTGAGAGGCCCGCATACCGCAAAAAAAAAAAAAAAAAAAAAAAAAGAGAGAGTGCCTTAGCTAAACAACTTTTAGGGAAAATATTATATTCTTTTTTTTGTAAACATTCAAATAATAATACAAAGCAGGGACTTCCTGGTGGCGCAGTGGTTAAGAATCCACCTGCCAATGCAGGGGACACGGGTTCGCAGCCCTGGTCCAGGAAGATCCCACATGCTGCAGATCAACTAAGCCCGTGTGCCACAACTACTGAGCCTGTGTGCCACAACTACTGAAGCCTGTGCGCCTAGAGCCCGTGCTCCACAACAAGAGAAGCCACCGCAATGAGAAGCCCGCGCACCGCAACAAAGAGTAGCCCCCGCTCACCACAACTAGAGAAAGCCCGCGTGCAGCAACAAAGACCCAACACAGCCCCCCCAAAAAATTTTTTAATAATAATAATAATACAAAGCAGAATACTAGAGATTAGAGTATATCATCAATCCAATCTTTATAAAATTGATCTGATATACTAGCATTTATGCATTTAAATAAAACAGCTTCAAGAACGATATTTACTCTTCAGTTATTTTATTCCCTTTAGGCTATGAGTTTCCCCCTCCATAAGCTCAGCTAAAAGTGATGACTGTCTAGTATCCCAGATGTGCAGGTGTCACTGCAGGAACAATCTAGAAGCAGACTATGCTAAGAAATGTCAAGGGCACCCACTCAAGAATTTGACTATGTTCTTAATAGTAAATCTGTACTAATCATGAAAATGTTGTAACATCCTAGATTTGTTCTACTATCCCAGAAATTTCATTCTTGATGGTGATTGGCTAAATAAATATTTTATTTAGCCAAAATGTATGTGCCCCCTGGTTTTCATAGAAATGGACAGTGAGTGGGAGAAAAGATCACTGCAGCAAGATATTCACATCCAATTCTTGCTGTGGAATGAGTAGGTTCTTTTCAAAAAACGTCTTCTGAGCCCCATCCAGGTGCCAATCCCAGGGCCAGCGGCTGAGGGTGGAACACAGGAAAGGCTTTATCTGTGTCCCGAAGGTTCAGCCCTGTGATTCTCAAACTTGAGATAATTGGAGAGCTTGTTACAGGTGGTTTCCTCACCCAGGAAGTAGTGCTTTTAACAGCTACCCCCTGGGGATTCTGATGCAGTTGATCCAAAGCCCACCCTTTGAAAATCAATGGTCTAGAATTCCAGGCTAATACAGTACAGAGGGTTAGGGAGGCCCAGAGTCGGAGCTCGTAGGCAGCCTGGAGGCTCAGGCAGGCGAGGAGGTGACTCTGGAACGATGAGTAATGTTTAGCCAGGCAAAGGAAGGTGAGAAGGTCCTTGGCAGCCGAGGGCCAGCAGGAACACAGGACTGAGGCGTGGGCAGTGTGCCTGCAGGCAGTTCAGTGTTTCTGGAGGGTAGAGTGTAAGTTAGGAATTGATGAACGATGAGGCTGTGCATGAGGCAGGGACCGGGTCATGGGGGCGGGGGGGGGGGGCCTGAGTGTCCTGCTGGAGAGGTGACTCTATCCTCAAGGCAGAGGGAGGACCAGGATGGGGGGGGGGGGGGACGGACAGTTGTGATTGTACTTTCCCGCTTGACACTGGTCACGTGGTGGTGCTCGCATCATCCTCCCGTTTCCAGTCCCTAAGTGAGAAAATTGAGGCTCAGAAAAATCAGGGGAGCCAGCGAGATCACGGCGGAGCTGGGCTCAAAGACCTCACCCCGAATTTGCAGACTATTTCCCAGGCAGTGTTTGTCGAACAATTTGCTGCTGGTTCACGGAGCCAGCTGCTCGTAGCCCCTGTGCGTTCCTCTCGTAGGCCCTCAGCAGCTGGAATTTCTCCTCAGGCCTTGAACTCTGCTGAAAGCAACTAATTTCCAGCCTTCCTGTTTGCCCCGATTGGTACTAGCAATTAAGGGCCAAAGTATATCTCCAGCCTGTGGAGGAGATTGTCATAACCATGGAAGGAATGATGATAGCAGTAAACATACTGAACGATTACGGTATGCCAGTCACCATAGGTTCAGCCCTCCTAGTACCCCTGGAAATTCAGCGCTATTATCATTCCCACTTCATGGATGAGGAAACTCAGGACAAGTCATTTGTACATAGTCCCAAGGTTAGTAACTGGCCCTGTCCAGCAGGATAGCCTAGGTTTTGCTGCGGTAACAAATGACCTCCACGTCTCGATGGCTTACAGCAACAAAAGTGCATTTCTTGCAAGTTGGCTGTGGCTTTAGTCCACACTTTCTTGGTTCTGGGTCCCAGTTGACAGGGTGACCCCTATTGGGAGTGTTGCTGGTCTCGGGGCAGAGCAAAAGGAGACTTACCAGGCGCTGCACTGACTCATAAAGATTTTGCCAGAAGTGACTCTGTCCTTTCCAGCTACTGGCTAAAGCAGATCATGGAACCACTCAGCTCAGCAGGGCAGAGATGTGTAATTGTTCCATAGGGAGGACCAGTGCAGGAGGGAGAACTGCCCACCTGGAGGATTGTCACACACCACCACAGCAGAGGGAGGATTCAAGCCTAGTTTACAGGATTTGAAACCTGACACCAGAACCCATGCCCTTCATCGCCGTCCTGCCTTCCACTTTGCTAAATGCACGCGGTTCGGCCTCTTCCCGCACATCTGAGGGCGTGAATTTCAGTCATGAAAAACCAGCACCTGTGATCATGGAGAATTGGTTTCCGCTCAGTAGTGAAGCAACCGAGAAGTGCTGTGCTGTACCCCCAGGAGGTGCTTAGGGGAAGGATGGTTGAGGTGAGCGGGCAGACAACCAAAAAGCATAGCGGGTCTCCGAAAGCCCGTCTCAAATCCAACTTCTTTTCACTGACCGGAGGATGAACTGTTTCTTGCTATCATGTATGGTTCAGGAGGCAAGAGATGCGAAGGAAACGGCTCCGGTTGAGTACTGCGTTGTTCTGCTCGCCGACACACAGAAGTTCCAGCCTGCTGTCCATTCTCCATAAAAGTTTGTTGATCAAAGGGATGAAGAAGGAATTAATTTAAGCTTTACAAACCAACAGCCTTTTGAGGGAGATGTTATCATCCCCATTTTTACAAAAGGGGGAACTGAGTTTCAGGGAGATGGAGTTTCATGGCAACAGCCACTGTCTTGGTCCCCGCTCGCAGGGCCAACTGTCAAGCTCTGCACTTGACAGACATTGTTTTTGCTGATCCCCACTGCCACTCAGGAGGAGGGTACTCTTATCCGTGACCTCGTCTGTGATATGCAGACAATAATAAAACTGCTTCTAGGATAAGATAAACCATTCGAAGTGCAAAGCACAGTGGCAGACATGTTGGAAGTCCTCAGTAAACATTAACCCTTCTTTTATCATCATCGTCATCGGCCATCGCTCTGTCAGTTGAGTTGTCCAAACTCCAAGTTCAGTTCAGAGTTCCCACTGGTAGTGACCGCACTGCCCCACCCTTGTCTCCCATCCTTCTCCTTATTGCCCCAAAGCACCGGGGGCCAGATGTTGGACAGGAAAGTTGGGTTTAGTGACTCTCCTGGGCCATTCTCAGGATTCACCTGACCCCAGTTTACTCCATATGCTTCCCTTTTGCTACATTTTGTCCCTTTCAAATTTCAAGTCTGAAGGGTTCTAGCTATTGCCCCAAGGCCAAGGTCTCCAGTACAGACATTTCTCTAACCCCTCTTTGAAAAGATAAATCTGAAGGAAATTGGTTCCCAAATTCCTTCCAGAGGGAGGTGGGCTCAGATGGCGGAGTGGGGGGAGGGGAAGGAAGGAGTGAGGTGATGATGTCTGTGACTCTATCTGGTACTCATTCTGGGTCCATCTGTATAAAGATAGTTTTGTGCTTCTTTTGCCACTATTATTATTATTTTTTTGTCTTTTCATTATTCAAATTGCAACCCTGTTAGGATGGATTCGTTGGGTAAGTAGCACATCCCACGTACTGGGATTCCCCAGCTGGGTTTTAGAATGTTTTCAGCTTTTTAAAACCATAGATGGGTCCAAGGTTACCTCGCTCTGCATGACAGAGCACCCAGCACTGATCCCAGTTTGGGGCTTGGTGAGGCGGGGAGGTGTCAAGGGATCCCAGACACAGCCAGTCCCAGAGAGCAACCTCTCCCCCACCCCACCCCCAGAACGGCCGAGGCATCCCGGAAGAAGAAAGAAAACCGGAGGAAGTGGAAGCGCTATCTCCTGATAGGCCTGGCGACGCTGGGAGGCGGGACAGTGATCGGTAAGATGAGATGGTGGCCCTGGCCAGGGCAGCACGGAGTGAGGGATGATGCCAGGCTGGGAGCAAGAGTGGGGAGTGCAGGGGGATCAGCTGGGAGCCCACCCCAACTCGCATGCGCGTAGTAGGTGTGCTCAGAGGCAGTGGGAGGGAGGCCGGTGGAGGAAGAGCGCAGCAGGCCCCGTCCGCACTCCCACCTCTACCCACCACGGGCCGCTTTCCTTGCAGGCGTGACCGGGGGTCTGGCTGCCCCTCTTGTTGCTGCCGGAGCCGCGACAATCATTGGCAGTGCCGGGGCAGCGGCTCTGGGCTCAGCGGCCGGCATAGCTGTCATGACCTCGCTGTTCGGTGCAGCTGGAGCTGGCCTGACAGGTAAGGTTCCAAAGGAGTGGTGGCCCAGATTCTCACCAGTGAGGGCTCCCTGGGAGACGGAGGAAGAGGACATGGCTTTTCTCACTCTGAGTCCTAGCACTGCCAGAACTTATAGCGAGCTTCACAGAGAACTGGGTGGATGGCTTGGCATGGCTCGGGAGAAGGCTGAGTTTGAGAAACTGCACCTGGTGTAGACTTCTTAGAAAGGGTCTGATTGGACCTGCTTGTCACCATCTAAGAAGTTTCCAGGCAGGCTGCCTCAGAGACGGTTGAGCTTCTTCTTGTAAGAGGACACATGGCTACCCCTCATTTACCAGCATCCCGTGGGGGAGTGTTTCCAAATCATATGTGTCAGTAGCTCCCCAGTCACACAGAGTTTCCTGTTAAGTGGCATGTTGCTTCGCACATTGAGAATCTTGATCAGCTCAAACCGCTTTCACTGAGAGGAGTGTGTTACACTCCTGAAGTTCGTGGGCGGGAAAAAGATGTAGTACCCATTGAATCAGGCCAGAGCGGTGGTTATGAGCTTGGGCTCTGAGTTTCAACCCCAGCTCTGCCAGTTGGGGGCTAGCCAGCCTTTGGAAACCTGTTACCTTCATCTGTAGTCAGGACGATAATGGCACCGACCTTAATGAGTTCAAAAACGAGACGTTTGTCAAGGGACAGGGCACACGGTTGGCAGTCACTGTGAGTGTGTGAGTACACAGAGCCACTCTAACATTCCCCAGGGTCCCCAGTGACCCCCATTCTCACTTTTGTATCTGGGTCTTTAGGATACAAGATGAAGAAGCGTGTCGGGGCCATTGAAGAGTTCACGTTTCTGCCTCTGACAGAAGGCAGGCAGCTACACATCACCATCGCCATCACGGGATGGCTGGCATCTGGCAAATACCGTGAGGACCAGGGGCAGAAAAGAATGTAGAAGCGGGTGGATGTTGGCTGAGCTGGGTCTGTTGCTGTGGGCCAGACCCTGGCCTAGGCTCTTGCCTGTGTATGTCTTTAGGGGGTGGGTAGGGGGGACCTATTCTTCAGAGGAGGAAACTGAGACTCGGAGAGGTGAGATGACTTTATCCCACATCTGTCTTCCCATCCACCCATCCATCATCTGTTCATCCATCCATCCAACTATCCATCCATCTATCCATCCATCCATCCATTCACCCATGCAGCTACCTATCTATCCATCCATCCATTCACCCATTTAACCACCCACCTACCCACCCATCAACCCATCCTTTCCACAGAGTTTATAGAGCATGTACCAGACACTGAGCCAGGTCCTAGGAAATCAGTGGTGAGCAGCACAGTCATGGCCTCTGCTCCCGTGGAACATATGGTCCAAGGCAGAAGACAGATCATTGAGCAAGTAATTACAGGGAAGCTTTATGGAAGGCACGATAGGGGAAGCACAGAGAGCTTCTGGGGAGTGAGGGAAAAGTTATTGGAGGAAGTGGCATTTAGGCTAAGGACTGGCTGGGAAGTAGCCAGAGAAGGAAGGAGAAAGAAGTGAATACCAAGCAAAAGGGCAGCATGTAGAAAGGCCTAGTGGTGCAAGAGAAGCACAGGATGGCTTGAGCAAGGAGCTAGAAGACAGGAGTGTGGGTGACACCGGATCACACAGGAGCATGTGAGCTGTGGCGAGGAGTTTGAGTTTATCCTCAGAGCAAGTGGAAAATAGCAAAGGAGTTTCAACACATAGGTGAGAAATCAGTACATCTTGGCTGTGTGACCTCAAGCAATTTACTTCACCTCTCTGTGCCTTGGCTGCTTCATTTGTAAAGTAGAACAAATTATCCTTGCCTTTCAGGGCACTTACAAAGATTAAATTAAACGAGGTAACGTGTGGAAAGCACCTGGTTTTTAGTGACATTCCACAAACGTTATTTCCCTTTACTGCTCTAATTTGAACGTGTGTGTTTTGGGGGGATTCTAACCAGGGTGGCACTGAGGAATAAGGTCATGGTCCGCTTACTGTTGGCTCACTTTTGCAAGTGCTCAATGTGAGGCTCAGCAAGCAGGTCGTCAATCAGAGAGAGAACAGGGTGGGCCGGGGAGTCTGGAGCGTCCTGACCAAATACACAAGCTCAGAGCCTCCTGGGTTCCCAAATTGCTGGGATCCGAGGGCAGAAGCCACAGCTTTTCTAAACAGCACAGGAGGAAGCAGGTGAGAAAATGCCCAGGCTCTGTTGAGAGGCATTACTGGGCGCCAGAGTCTTATTGGTATGTGCGCACCGGGGCCAGTCCCCAAACAGGGGACTCTCGAACAGTGACTGAGCACCTAGCACCATGAGTCAGGCATTTCACCCACACACTAGGAGCCTGATGTACGTTACCTCGAGTGACCCTCATCCATGCTCTGAGGTGAGGGCTGTTCTTATCCTGATCTGGACGAAGAGGAAACCTAGAGGGATCACATGGCAGACAGGTGGCACATGCAGGATTCGAACCCAGGTCTCCTGACCCAGAGTTCACGGGTTTCTCTTCATTTGTTTCATGATACCATCCATGCTACAGAAAGACTGAGACAGGAAGGAAGGAGCAAGAGTCTTAAGTGAAGGAATTTGCAGTTCTGACCAGTGTGGAAAGCAAAGCCCTTATGGTTGTTTTACCCACCCCCTTGCTGGGCTGGCCCCAGGGCAAAATCAAGTTCATTTGCGGTGGGGGCCGGGGGAGGGGGGGCGGGGGGGCCATTATCGTGCAATATGCTCCCTAGGCAGAGGCGGTGGTTACAAGAAATGTAACCAAGGTAGGTGAATGGAGTTCAGGAGGGAAATGAGTCACCTTGTCCTGCCTCCTTGATGGCCAGGAAAGAAGTCTCGTGTCATCACAGGCTTGCTTCTGTGTGCGATGGGAATGTATGGGCTTTCTTGGGCCCGCCCCTTTATTAAATAGGATTGTTTGTAATCATGATTATGGCTTTGTAGCTCACCACTAAGCCAGGCATTTTTGCACGCATTGGCTCACTTAGTCCCTCACTTCAAGCCACGGATGTGGGCATCATTATCACCCCCATTTTACAGATGAGGAAACCGAGGCTGATAAGGGCTGCCTAGGGTCGCCTCGCTAGTCAGGAACTGGGGCACGACTCACCCCCGTTCTGTCTGGCTCCGTAGCCCATGTTCTTGGCCACAGGGTGATAGAATGCAGTACTGCACTTTACAGTTTACATAATGCTTTTCGTGCAGCCTCTCACGTGATCCCCACAACACCTGTGAGTCAGATGCCTGCCATCATTCCATTTTAACAGGTGTAGAAACTGAGGCTCAGAAGGGCAGCGTGCTTTGCTTGTGAGTCTTGCAACCATAAAGCTGCCAAGCTGGGTCCAGAGCCCACCACACACACACACACATACACACACACACACACACACACACAAACACAATATCTGTGCCCACATCCTGTCTCGGGCTGGCCGTCTCCTCCTCCATAACTAGAGACAGTTAATCCCTGAGCTGCTGCAGACCTGTGACAGACTCTCTGCAGAGCGGGGAGCAGCCCCTCAGTGGTCTGCATGTCAGCAGAGCACCCTCGGGTAGGGACGAGGCCTTCGGGTTGGGCAGGTCGAGGCATGTGGCTGAGCCAGAACCCGAAGCCTCTGGGAAGCTGGCTCCACTGTTCATTCATTCATCCTGTTTTCATGAGGCTTTGGGAATCGAGTGCTTGGCAGACAGACTGCAGGACAGACGTGCACTAAACAGATGACACAAAAATAAATGGATAATTGCAGACTGTGACGAGAACTCAGGACGCAAAAGTGCAAGGTGCATTAGATCCCCCTTGCCAAAGGGGCCGGGAAGCTTCCCCGGGGATAAGGCGAGCGAGCTGGAAGCTCAGAGACAAGTAAGGGTGGAAGGTCACTCGGACCATGGGCAGAAATGCATGGGGCCCCTCGATGGTCCCACGGCCCAGAAATGAGTGACTACATGATGTTTGCATGGCCCTCTCTCTCCCCAGGCTGAGAGCACTTTATCTGGATGGCTCAGTCTCCTCAGCTATAAAATGAGGCTAATTGTGGGGCCCCATTTCAGAGGCTGTGTTGAGGTAAATCAGAGAGTGCATGGGAAATCCCTCAGCACAGAGCTGCCCAGCACTTAGTACTTGCTCACTAAACGTTTCCTACGATGATGGGTGTCTGTATCCTCAGGGTCAAGCGCCTGGCCTGGCATAGTCTAGGTGCTCAGTTAAGGTTTGTGGTATGAATGAATGAACGAGTGAACGAACAAAATCAAAAGCATGTGTTTCTGGAGGGTAACCTGATGGATGATGAGGCTGTGAAGGAGGCAGGGGCCAGGTCACAGGGGGCCTGAGAGTCCTGCTGGAGAGGTGACAACATCCTCAAGGCAGAGGGAGGACTAGGAGGGAGGGAGGGAGGGAGAGAGGGAGGCAGACAGTTATGGTTTTACTTTCCTGCTTGACGTTGGTCACGTGGTTAGTACTGTCATCATCCTCCCATTTCCAGTCCCTAAGTGAGAAAATTGAGGCTCAGAAAAATCGGGTGAGCCGGCAAGCTCATGGCAGAGCTGGGCTCAAACACCTCTGCTCCAGATTTGCAGACTATTTCCCAGGCAGTGTTTGTTGACTGAGATGCAGCCGGTTCAGGGAGCAAGCTGCTCGTGGCCCCGTGTGTTCCTCTTGTGTGCTCTTAGCATCCTCGATGCCAGAATTACTGCAGAGTGAGAGAAAATAACACTTTACACACACAGTAGTTGGAATACTTAGTTCTTATAACTACTCTATGAAAAGAGATAAATACTAGTCTGCTGACTTGACAGCTAAGCAAAGTGAGGCTTAGTGTGGGATAGTGACCCAGGGTGCCCGGTGTCGCCCAACTGCCAATGAATGCAGGAGCTGGGTCTCGAGCCCCAGCCTGCTGTCTCACAGCGCGGCCCTGTGCTCTGCCTGGGAGCGCGTCTGCTCTGCTATCAGCTGCCATTCAGTGGCGGGGGTGGGCCTCTTGTCTCCCCGCAAGGGTGAGTGGGCCCCTGTCGCCGACTCTCTGGGAAAGGGTGAGAGGCCTGCTCTGCCACAGGAGAGACCCCACCTACTTGTGCTCTCCCCAGGCACCTTCAGCGCCCCATGGGCTGCCCTGGCCCACAGCCGTGAGCAGTACTGTCTGGCTTGGGAGGCCACGTACCTGATGGAGCTTGGCAACGCCCTGGAGACCATCCTCAGTGGTCTTGCCAACATGGTGGCCCAGGAGGCCCTGAAATACACAGTGTTGTCTGGTAAGCCTCCCCTCACCCCCACCAGCAGCATTCCCACCACTCCCAAGCCACACTGGTTCTGTACCTTTGCATGTCTGAGGCCCCCAGTGAGCCAGGCACGGTGCTGGTCTCCAAGAACACAGAGAGGCGAAGTTTATGATCCTTATAGGGAGGAGACAGATAAACAGCCCATCACGTTATCACAGAGTGTGTCAGTTAGCAATTGCTGCATAACAAACAACCCCATAACCCAGTGACTTAAAATAACAACCACTTATCACAGTAGCTCAGAAGTGTTGAGGCTTCATTTGGCTGACCTCTGCTGGGCCTGCTTATGCATCTGTGGGTCAGCTGACTGTCCACTGATCTAGGCCAGCCTTGCCTGGGGCAACCAGGGCAACTCGGCTCTGCTCCATTTGTCTCTCCTCCCCGTCCTGGGATCGCAGGCTATCCCACACCCACAACAGAAGTGCAGTAGAGGCACAAGTCCATTTCAAGCCTCGCATCCAGTAACATCTCATTGGCCAAAGCAAGTCACATGATTGAGCCTAGAGTGGATGGGCAGGGCAGGAGCAGGGGACATTGCAGACAGAGTTATGAGGCCAAGTGGGAGGATACAGGGTGGAGTGACAAATTGGGGCCATCTCTGGAATCTCACACATGGCAGATACTTAAACATAAGGGATCTAGGCCATGTATCAGAAATGCGTGAGCTTCAGTTTTCTTCTGTACTACGTAGCAGTTTGACCACACGTGGAAAACTTACAGATTCCAAGTTAGAGACTCTGGATGTATTCACTCTGGCATCCATTAGCCAGCCAATCACTTCCCTAGAAGGACCCCCCCCCTCCGCCCCTGCCACCACGGCCTTCATCACCGATGTCCCTCCTCCCCAGGCCTTGTGGCTGCCCTGACCTGGCCAGCCTCACTCCTCAGTGTTGCCAATGTCATCGACAACCCCTGGGGGGTGTGTCTCCATCGATCAGCAGAGGTTGGCAAGCACCTGGCCCACATTCTGCTCTCCCGGCAGCAGGTACCTGGGAATAGCTGGGGCGGGGAGTGGGGGGAGCGGGCAGGGGGCGAGGAAGCAGGGAAGCATGGGGGCTGACTTGTGCACAGACGTCATACCTGAGACAAGCCCACGTGGGGGTAACCCAGTGGCTTTGGGGGGGGGGTCGTCATTGCTCCTCCAGTTCAAGTCATAAAAGCACCCTAGGGGGACTTCCCTGGCGGTCCAGTGGTTAAGACTCCATGCTTCCACTGCAGGGGCCACGGGTTCGATCCCTGGTCAGGGAACTAAGGTCCCACAAGCAGCGCAGCGTGGCCAAAAAGATAAAAAGTGTCCTAGGGTGGACCAGTAAGAATTACAGACCGTGCATCTCTAGCAAGCAATCAGGTGAAAGCTAACAGGCCTCTGCAGGTGTGGACAAGGCCAGCTCTTCCTTTCCCGAAGTATAGAGCTACCCTCTGAGCAGATCTCCAGTGGCCCAAATACCACGTAAAACGGTTAGGGTTCCATCCACATTCCAGACAGTCCGAGGCAGGAAAGTAGAAGTGAAGGGCCTTTCACATCCCTTGGCCGGGACTCAGCCCTGCAGCTATCCCTGGCTACAGGGCAGTTGGAGAAACTTCATTTTTGGCTGGGTAGCTGTGGGCCCAGAAAAACTCAGGTGTTCTGTTACCAAGGACAGAGGGAGAATGGGTGTAGGGTGATGACTGGTAGCCTTTGCCACAGAGTTCCTGCAGAATTGGAATATTGTTTAATGGAGGGTCTTCCATGGCAGTAGATGGATGTGGGGGGGAGGGTGGGTACATATACCGGCCCAAAAGCAAGGGAAAGGAATGGAGTACTGAGACCAGCTGGACCTTTGGAACTCATCTGCCCTCTCCCTCCACGTAGAAGTTGTACCCAAATACCTCTCATGACTTTCTTTTTCACGTTGCCTTTCCTACAAGTTCTTTTTTTTTTTTTTGTGGTACGCGGGCCTCTCACTGTCGTGGCCTCTCCCATTGCGGAGCACAGGCTCCGGACGCGCAGGCTCAGCAGCCATGGCTCATGGGCCTAGCCGCTCCGCGGCATGTGGGATCTTCCCGGACCAGGGCACGAACCCGTGTCCCCTGCATCGGCAGGCGGACTCTCAACCACTGCGCCACCAGGGAAGCCCCTCCTACAAGTTCTTGAGTCAGAAAACTCCTCTTTGCATCTAACTTACAACCTCCTCTTATAGCATAAGGCCAATATTTCATGTCCCCACTTCCTATCTAGGAACAGAACAGTTGTGTCCCCCCCACCATGTGACTCTTTGCCTTTTTCCCCCATCACACCCGGGGTACCTCCCGCCTCCTCTCTCGGCTCCAGAAGGGCCCCGCTTCACTGCAGTCATTTGCCACAGGTAGATGGGGAAGGAGCAACGGCCACTGGGTAGTGGTTTGAGATAAAACCAGGGAATTAACCCAGCCAGATGCTGCCTGTCAACCTGGGAAGAAGCCGGTTCTTGAGCAGGTGCCCTCCTGCATAAATGAAGGCCCAGACTCTCCTGATGGAGACATCAGAGCCTGGGGCCGGGAATAGCACAGGCGTGATTCATTAAGCGGGAGGCAGGTGCTGGGAAGTGTGCAAGGGCCACCGTCATCGGGGCTGATGTTTTTCTAGAACTGGCTGTGCACCATGCCCCCAACACCTGTGTCCTTTCTCCCCCAGGGCCAGCGGCCTGTCACCTTGATTGGCTTCAGCCTGGGAGCCAGAGTCATCTACTTCTGTCTGCAAGAGATGGCTCAGGAGAAAGGTAAGGCTGGCCCATTGTCACAGGTGAAAACACTTCCGGAGTCCTTCCCCCAGGCCAGAGGTTCTGCACTAGAGGTCACGAGTCTTGTGACCGTGTTCCCAGATCTTAGAGTTTAAAACAGCTTAAAAAGAAAAAACAGTCATTTGGAAAATTGTTTATTTCTTCTGTACATAAATTAGAGTGGGTGTGAGACAGTCTTATAAAAACGGCCTTTGCGTTCTGATGCGGGTTCTTGAGTGGGAGGGGAGTGGAAGAGTCCGAAATCGGGGTGTTGGCAGGGCTGCGCTCCCCCTGAAGGCTCTAGCGGAGAGCCGCGCCTCTTCCAGCTTCTGGTGGTGGCCGGCAGTCCTAGGCTTGCAGACGCCACGTTCCATCCTGCCTCGTCTTCACATCACCTTCTCCTTTGTGTCATCTCTTCTCACCTAAGGACAGTGTCAGTGGCTTTAGGGCCCGCTCAAATCCAGGATGACCTCATCTCAGGATCCCTCCCTAATTACATTTGTGTGATTTAATTACATCTGCAAAGATGCCTTTTCCAACACCTGTTACCAAGGACAGAGGGAGAATGGGTGTAGGGTGGTGACTGGTAGCCTTTGCCACAGAGCTCCTGCAGAAGTGGAATACTGTTTAGTGGAGGGTCTTTTCCAAGTAAGGTCTCACTCACAGGTTCTGAATGGACACATCTTTTGACGGGGCCACCATTCAACCCACTACAGACACCTTTGGGAGTGTGTCATGCCATCCGAACACATACTTTCAGTGTTGATGCAGCGGAAAACTTGAGGGCCCCTACCCTGCTCTCAGGTCGGTGAGGCCTCCAGGACCGAAGGCCGGTTTGGGGCAGATCTGTCACCAGGGGCTGCCATAGCAAGGGGTTGGGGTGAGGTGCAGAGCTCAGGGCACTTGGGGTGGTCCACCGTGCGTGGGACCCGGGCTAACCTCTCTCCTGGTGTAGCACAGCACTAGCAGAGAGAATTCCTTCTCTGGATGGGGGGAAGTAGCAAAGAATTTTCAGCAGTCTTTAACGCACATTTTGCTGGTCCAAGCAAGTGACAGCCAAGCCCTAGGCCAGTGGGGTGGGCAGTCCCCGCTGCCCCTTACGCTCCTTCTGTCCACAGCGGAGGACGAGGGGAGCAAACGTTTGCCAAATGGTGATCCAGACTCTGACTTGGGGATAAAGGAGGGCATGGGCTTTGCAGGCAGCCGAGACCTGGATCTGAGTCCTTCCCCTGCTCACCTGGGGAGCCTGGGTTGGGTAAGGACTCAGCCTCCCTGGACGTCGGTCTCTCCATTTGCAACAGGAGGTGCTTGTCACCTCTGGGCAGTGTCAAAGGCCAGAGAGCATGGAGGTCAGGCAGCCGGCCCAGTGCTGGGTCCTGGTCAACACATCCTGTAGCAGCTTTTAGGCTGAAGTATCTCTGCTGGTGTTGGGGGTAGCTGCACTCGCCCCCTGCGCTCTAAAGCTGTTGCCGCCAGGGAGGCCCCTGGAAAGTTGTCACGCTCTGCGCTGTCATCGTTTTGCTCCTTTCCTGGTCATCCTTCCCCCAGTCCACGCAGCAGACCCATCTGCCAGGCTCCTTATCATCTGGATGACGTGGTCTGGGGGACAAAGGCGTGTCTTTGGCTCCAGTTAGCATAAATTACATGTTAACTTCAGATCATTAATACAAGCCAAGTCTCCAGTTCCCCTCCTGAACGAATTAATTACCATTGATCATTTGGACACGGCCATTGGAATTGAGGTCGCCCATCAGCTGCCTCCAGCAAGTGAGGCCGGAAACTGATGGGAGGGAGATGTTCCTGCCCTCAGCCTTTGGCGGGGTGGTTCTCAAAGCAGCTTCCTTCCCGCCTCTTTCCTGGCCACTGCTCCCTCCCCTGGCTCTTCATAGCCCACCACTGAGAACTGGGGCTTTGGTATCAGGCAGACCTGGATCTGGGTCCCAGCTTCATCACTGACGAGCTGTGGCACCTTGGGCAAGTCACTTAACCTCTCTGAGCCTCAGCTTCCTCATCTGAACGTGGGACTTAGTACACTTACCTCGAAGGCTCTTCAAGAGATTAAAACGAGACGATGAATGTGAAAGTACCTGCTGCAATTTGGGTTCACTCAGTAAACGCTTCTTCCTCTAATCTGAGGACCTACTGTGCACGGGGAACTATGGTGAGTGTCGTGCAGATGGAGGCGCTTGTCATTTTGTGTCTACTTTCTGGCGCACACGTTAGATGGTGAATTCCAGGTAGGCGGGATCTGCCTGTGCCCCACCGTCTCTCTGGCACATGGCACGTTCTGAGAGCTCGGGAAAGTGGGTGGACTTGACTTCGGGCTGACAGGCTCAAGAGCCTGGTGCAGACTCCCCACGTGCCGGGCCGTGCACTATGCAGGATCTCGGTCTCCCGGCAACCCCCTGGGAGGTTGTTACTCTCCCTGCTTCTGGGATGAGAAACTGAATGAGGCTGCGAGGGAAAGCCAGGCGGATCCTAAGAGCCAGAGCCGGGATTCGACGCCCGGGTGTCCGGCTCCAGGGCCCTCGCTCGTAACAACTGTGCTATGCTTTGCAGAGGACCCAGACCTTGAACGTGGGTGGGGCTCCTCCAGAGGATCTAGAGGGAGGGGAATTCCAGAGAGTCCGGCCAGCAGGGAAGAGGAAGGGCTCTCAGAGTGTCTGAAAACGTTGAGTCTAGTTTTTCTGCAGCCTGTGAGAGGGGACCGAGGTGGAATATGGGAAATGGTTAGGACAGGAGCCTGGCACAGGTCTCGAATGCCGGGTTAAAGTGCTGGAACCGACTGGTTAGACGCTCGGCCTCTGAATTGTGGGACGAATGAACAGCTGAGCATAGTCCTGCAGAGGGAGGCAGTGGGGGCAGGGGGTGGGCAGTGCTGGGCAGCTTGTGGTTGACCCCCCTCCCCCCGTGCACACATTGTCTTGCATGCGCGCGCGCACACACACACACACACACACACACACACACACACACGGCAGCAACTCAGCCGACCCCAAGGGCCTCTCCTGAACGGATGGGAAGCTTCCCAAATAACAAGAATTGGGTAGGAATCTGAATAGAAGCCCAGCGGCCAAAAGCGCAGCTGGTTTTCTCCCCATCCAGTCACCTTCCGAAGGAGGAACTCACGGCCAGAAGACTCTGAACAAGAGTCTGTATTCTTGATCAGCCTGATAGTTTCCCCTACTTAATAACATCCCATCCCACCCTGTGTCTGGACAGGCGGTAATAAAGGACCCTGGTAACCCTTTGCCTTGACCTTGGTCAAGAACCCTCCAAGGAGGCGTCTGCCCCTCAGCTGGCTGAGGCTTATTCCAGATGTAAACATCAGCTGCTCTCACGTGGGGGGAGCTGGGGCCCGCTTTCTCTCTGGGGCAGAAGAAGGCTCCCCGTGCCATGGGGCACAGGCACACTGTCTAACCCTGCCTGCCCTGCTGGCCTTCTCAGCTCCTCCGGGTGGACGGCAAGCCCCTGATGCCAGGCCTCAGAGCCGTTTATTTCCCCAGTTTCCCTCTTCCTTTCCGGAGATTATGTAATGTAACTCCTGGTGGCTTATAGAAATGGGAAGTTGGAAACAAAACACACCCACGTGCAGAGGGGAACTGAGGGGTCCTGAACCTGGAGAGCTCGGCGCTTGTGCGTGGCCTCCCTGACGGCCCCCTGGGGGGCCCGGGCCCAAGGCCACCCAGACCACGAAGTAAAATGAATAAAAACATGGACGTACACACACTCATAAAGAGGCTCACATTCCTGCGTGTTGAGCGTGGCCCTCCTCTTCCTGTGTTCTCTTTCTCTGTCATCCCCCGTGTCCTCTTGCCAGCCATCCAGGGAGCCTCTGGCCTTCAGGGCTTTACCACTTACCACCCGGTCCCCACCCATCAAAAGACGGGGGACCAGACACAGCTCGAAGGATGGCACAGATGCAGGCCTTTGCGTCATTAGGCGACGGGGCCACACAGCTCTTCCCCACCGAGAAGATCCCAGCTCAGGTGCTGCAAATATGTGGGCTGTGGAGCCAGGGCATCTGGTTTGAATCCCACACGCACTGCTAGGTTCACCTACCCGCTCTGAACTCCAGGTGACTCGTGTGAAACACAGGGAATGATAATAGTATTGCCATCAAGGTTGTAAGGATTAAAGGCAATAGTGCATATAAATGTTGGCATATAAGAGCCTGGTAATTCTTACTGAGCATTTATATTATGCTAAAATCTGTCTTAAGCTTTAAAAAAGGGAGCTGGCTTGGAATTTCCTGGTGGTCCAGTGGTTAGGACTCCACGCTTTCACTGCCGAGCACCTGGGTTTGATCCCTGGTTGAGAACTAAGATCCCACAAGCCATGCACGGCACGGCCAGAAAAAAAAAGGGCGGGGAGCTGGCACCTAGAATTAGAGCACACACACACACACACATAGGTGACCTTGACCCTGGACCTTGTTGAGGGAAAATCAGCCTCCCACCAGAGTGGGGGCCCACAGTTTTGGTTCCTTTCTGTTCCTACACCCGCCTTGCCCCCTCTTCCTAGACAACCCCCTTCCAAGTCCTGGCCTTGTGTTACTGATGGCGCACCTTCAGGTCTCCAGCTGGCTGTCTGTGGTTGTGAATGAATTATTCACCCTTTGCCCGGAGCTGCTGTTTCACATCTAATTCATTCCAGCTCAGCTGTCTGGTTTCAGGCAGCCCTGCTTGTTTAACACCTTGGTGACCCTCTCCTAATTGCAGGAAAGCTGTCATTATCTGAGTTAGGAGAATGCAAAAGAGGAATTACTCTAATGCAGTTGAATCCACTAATTGTTTTCTGGGTTCCTTGAGACCAAGTAATGAAATGTAGCAATAAATCCTAGAGTCACACAGAGTACAGAATCCTTCAGCTAGCCTACCCCCACTCCCTGCCCCCTCCTAGCTGCAGCCCATCCTTTTTTCCCCTCCCCCAAGAAAAGCTGCCTGTAGCATTAACTATCTCACAACTTCATTTCCTTTTTGGGCCATGTTGCAAACAGCAGGGGGTTACTGCTTAGGGGATATGCAACCATTCACAAGGTGTCCCTCACCCGGGCCTGCCCCTCCCTCAAGTTCAGTGTGGGCAGCTTCCTTACAAATGGATGTCTAGACTACAAGCCCCTTGAGGGCAGAGATTGTGTCTGACCCACCTCTGTGCCTCCTGTACCTGGGATAAAGCCAACAGAGAGTGGTCTGTAAGTGAATTTTCTAACGTTATAAACATTCACATTGTATCAGTCAGGATAGGTGAGGTTATGCTGCAGTAACAAACATCCCCCAAATCTTAGCAGTGTAACACAGCAAAGGTTCATTTCTCACTTGTGCCATCTGTCCACTGTGGGTGGGCAGGGGGTTCTGATCTTTATAGTCACTCAGAGATCCAGGCCAATGGAGCCTCCTTCAGTAGGAGACACTGGCTCTTAAAACACTTTCACCTGGAAGTAACACATCACTTTCACTCATGTTTCATTGGCCAGAGCAAGGCACGTGGACATGTCTAACATCCATGAAGGGCCAGTGAATGTATTCCCACCATGTGCTCCAGCCAGAACATCTTATTTGGATTCTGGCCCCTGTAATTAATTCTCAGCTGAAGCCTCAGGTTCTTTATCTACAAACTAGGGACTTTTCTCTCTTCCTCCACGTTCCCTCACCGCTTGCAGGATAGACGTACACCTTGATGGAAAGCCAGAGTGTGGCAGAGGATGCTTGGGCGAGAGCCCCAGCGATTGATGGTACCCAGGAGCCCAGGAGCTCGGCCAAGGGGCCCACACACAGACAGAAGCAGCAAAGATTCCCCAGCCCGTTACCCACCAGAGGACCAGAGCTGGTTCCAGTCTGGCTGGGAGCAGGCTCCAGGCGGACAAAGCTCTGAGCTGTGTTGATGGTGATTGGCTCCAGACCGTGCCCAGGGCCCAGAGAATCAAGGGAGATGACCTGGTGAAAATGCCTTGAAAAGGTAGAGCTGCCCACAAATGGGAATGACTGTCATAGCGATAGTGTAGCAACGGATGCCACTTACGAAGGCCCAGCTCTCTGGCTGGTTCTTGCTCACGGATTTATGTACATTCTTGTCAACGCTCACAACAACCCCATAAGATAAGTGATCCTGCCCCGTTTTTCAGATGAGAGCAGTGAGATTTAGAGAAAGGTGGAGTAGCTTGCCCTAGAACTAAGATTTTGATACCTTTCTCGGACTCCAGAGCTCCTGTTCATATTGTTGTCTTGAGCCCTTCTGGCTGGATGTTTTCACTCAAAGCAGTATCTCAGATCAGACCTTCCCAACGGAGAGCTAGTCACAATCAAATTCACTCCATTAACTTGTATTCATGAAGCACCTACTGTGTGCCAGGCAACATGCTGCGCTTTGGGGAGATGACAACAAACTAGCCAGTGCAGCCCCCGTCCTCTTGGAGCTGACAGTCCAGTCTGTTAAATAATCTGCCCTCCCTGAGACATGAGTTGGGGGTCTTGCAGAATGGCTGTGGGGGTGGGCAGTGATGGATGTCAGTCATCTGAAAAGCACTTGGCATGTAGTAGGTGCTCAGTAAAGGGAGCCTTACTGTACTTGCATACCAAGTTCTAGGGTAGCCGCCTGGTTGGGGCTGACACCCTTAATGTGAACCTCCTGCCCTTAGGTGGAGACATCCGTCTCTACCACTTAAAGCCCGTAAGTACTTGGCTTACGAAATAGAGTCACAAGAAGCCAGCCCCCCCAGGACACAGTCAGCTGCTCAGCAAGGCTTCCAGACCTGCCATGCCCCTCGCACAGCCCAGGTAGGTGGTTTGGGCTTGCAGGGGTACCTCGGGGGCTGGACGCATCTGCCAGGCTTCCTCCGTCAGTTAATCGGATTCTCAGAGCAGTCTTACCACATACTCAGACGTGGGTGGTGGGAAGGACTGACTCCCAGTGGGAATCCCTTGCCTTCTGGGTATTTGAATGCTTCGTGTGGCTGAGGAATCTTCTCCGTGCAGAAATAGACCCAGGTTCAACAGGAGTTTACTGAGACCCCGCCTACCTGCTTCCATGATTGGTTCATTCTAATCGTCATCATCATCATCATCTCAACAGCTAACGATTATTGGGCACTTACTATGTACCAGGCACAGCTAAACACTTTGCATGCCTTATTTTATTTAATCCTTCCAATAACCCTATGAGGTTTTAATTAGCCCCATTTTACAGATGAGGAAACTGAGGCTTGCTTACAGAGGGGAAGTAATTAGCTCATGCTTACAGGATTAATAATGATGAAACTGGAATTTGAGTCCACAATGGCTGAGCCATGCCTCTTTCATGACATGTTCTCTAATTCTTACAGTAACCCAAGGTCAGGATAATTACCTCCATTTTACAGCTAAGGCTCAGTGCGAAGCAAAGCAATGTGCCCAAGCAGGTCCATTTGGTGTTTTTGGCTGCAGGTCCTGAGAGTTCCATCAACTGCCCTTCCTTCCGCCACACCCAGAGCTCTTCTCTCCCCAAGAATGAAAAAAGGGGGTTCAGGGTGACTCCTGTCTGCTAAGGTCCAAGCATCCCTTGCCTTTACACATGTTCTCGTGCCTTTACACTTGTTCTCGCTATCCAGAATGCTCTCCCCTCCCCTGACCCCAGGCATGGAGCCAGTTCAGACACATCCTTCAAAATGTGGCTCGCAAGTTCCCTCCTCCATACTCCGTGTGGAAGGAAGACTCAGACTCGGGAGCATTTAGGAAAGAAAAGTAGTTTTTGCAAAAAGGTGTAAACTAATTAGACTTTGGAAGGTCTGGTTTGCCAAATTACACACACGCACGCACACAGCAGGTTCTTAAAGGAAAACACACACCTCACAATCACCAGGGTTGCCAAGTTTTCATCAGTTTGTTCTTGATGGAAAAGCAGGCATTTCTCCTAACGTTATTCTTTCTCATGAAGCCACAGGGACACCCAGAATCTTCAGACATCAGCGTTCCAAACACTGGGGACAGGATTCTCATTGGGGAGTCAGCAACTTATGCGAAATGCTCCTTCATTTGGGAACTCACACCGGACAAGGTGCCCCTGTTATTCTTGCTTTATCTCAGAGGGTCAAGTGTGGGTTTGGTTTTGGTGTCGGTCGCCACAGATGGGATGCCTGTGCTGATGCCTAACGGTGACGGTTTCGTTAACTCTGATCCTCACAACATCCTCGTGGGGCAGGCATTTGATTCATCACATTTTACAGAGAGTCTCAGACAAGGACACTGAGACTCAGAGAGTCTAAGGGATTTGCCCAAAGTCGGAGCTGGGAGGTGGCAGAGCTGGAAGGTGACAGAGCTGGGATATGCGCCCAGCGCCCGGCCCCTAAATCTGGGTCATTCTTCTTCGTGCAGCCACCTCCCTGCGCCCTCCCTCACCCTTGCTCAGCTGTCTGTCTCCACACTCACTCACACCTCTGGGTCAGGCATTGTCTGTTGTACTCACCTCTGTATCACCAGCTCCTGGCCTAGGCTTGACACATACAAGGAACCCAGTACATGTCAGTAGTTGATGCATTAACGAGGGATGTGAAACCCATGAAGTTTGCCGTGAGCGCTGCCTGCAGAGAACGGCGCTGAGGCCTTTGGGTGATGAAGGGCTCGAGCTGCCTCATCACAGCGGACCCCACCAACTCCGAGACCCCGACCAGCTGATCGGTGTGTCGCCCAAGCCTCCTAGTGACCCAGGGCCACTCCACTCTCCAACTTCCCGGCAGGCATAATCAGCCAGCATGTTCACGGCCCGTGTAGGACCCCTGCCCACCCAGAACCAGGACAAAACGTGCACCTGCCAAACGTGATACTTTGGAGCAGGAAATGAACGTAGCCAGAATTCCCAGAGAGGAACAGTCCACTTCCGACAATGGTCCATCTGCCAGCCGACAGGATGAATTTGCTTTGGGAGTGACTGATCCTCTGACCAAGAGTATTTTTGGCCCCAGCAGGTGGCAAGAGTGGTGGGCAGTGCCTGATGCCAAGAACAGCCACAGTCCCAGTACTCACCAAGAGACTCTGGGCCCCAGATCAGGATTGTTCATCTTCCTATGTATTTACTTTCAAAGTTCTCAAAAATTGAGTAGTTGGAAAGAGAGCTCCATTCAGACTGACTCGTGGTAGCTGAGCCAGGAAATGGCCACGTGAACCGAAAAGTCAGTTCAGCTTCAGCTATCTATGCATCGATTCTCCCCCTCATCCCCAAAAGATGTGAAGGGAATTAATAGGCGACATTACATGTTGTCTCTGGCTGGTGGCCCTGTCCGTGCTGTTGGCGAGACATGATGAGACAAGCCAGCTCACCTGTGCCTGTTCTCACGCATCCAGTGAAAGCCTGCGGGGCCTGCTGCCCTCTGGGCACCGGAGCCCGTTCATGACATCGGTCCCGGTTCCCCCGTCCCTGCTCCATCTGTAAGCTGACGCCATTCGATTACTTCTCCTTGTGTCTTCAGGATGCAAGGGACTGTGACCTGAGTTCAGATCCAGCCCCTGCTAGCTACTGTCTAGGTGCCCTTAGGCAAATCACTTCACCTCTGAGCTTCAGGTTCATGAGTCAAGTGGGACCCTGAGGCCTTTGGGGCTTGCTCTGGACTTAATAACTACTGTTTATTGAACATACTATGTACCAGGCACTCTGCTAAGTGCTTTGCATATTTTCCGTTCTTTAATGTACAGACACCCCTAAGATGCAGGTATGGATATTCCTTTTGCTAATGAAGACGGTGAGTGCAGGGACTGTGTCCATTTCCTTCGCCCCTGCGTCCCCAGCACCTGGTATGGGATTTGGCACAGAGAAGAGGTATACAAATGTACGTATGTAGGGCCTGGGACCCAACTTGAGCCAGTCTGATGGCACAGCTGGCCTTGCGGTATGGTAGGTGTGACCACACAGTGCTTGGCGTGTGGCCAACCCTCAGTAAATTAGAGTCCCTTTCTCCCGCTCTCCATCAGTTTATCCAGATGGATTTTCCAGGACTGTGGCTCTCACTGCCTCTGAGCTCACTAAAAGACAGTAACATCTTCAGTCTGGCAGCTCCTGGGAGGAAATGGAGCAAAATGTGGGATTCATTTGCTGCTTTTTTTTTTTTTTTTTTGGCTGCTCTGTGGGGTTTGCGGGATACTAGCTCCCCGACCAGGGATCAAACCCGGGCCCCTGGCAGTGAGAATGCCAAGTTCTAACCGCTGGACTGCCAGGGAACTCCCTCATTTGCTGCTTTAATCTAAACTAACGGGGTCTTTCCGACAGGCCTGTAGCTGCAGACCATGCCAACCCCCTTTGGAAGGCATCTGCATCCCCTTGGTGATGCAGATATCCTTGACCTTAGCAGCCACACCTGCTGAAACGCATTTGCTCACACATGGAACCTGGGTCGTCTCAGCTGTGTAAAGGTGAGGATTCAGGAGCTTGCTCCGGCCTCTCGGGGGCCCGGCCTCGCTGCTCCACCATAAACCCTCAGGGCTCAGCCACCGGTTGACCCATGTCACCCTCCTCCCGCAGGTTGGCCGTCGACCCCCGTGCCTACTAGATAAATCCACTCAGCTTCCAGGGGCCCCAGGTCTGAGCTGGAAGAGCCTCCAGAAATGGCTTTGTTTAACATCTTCATCTTACAGGCAAGGAAAAGGAGACCGGGAAAACACGTGGTCTAAAGGCAGTGATGACCGGTGTTTGTGTTGGGAGTTTGATGTTGTTATGATAGAGGAACCCAGACATGCCCAGATCCTAGCCCTGGAAAAGATCCTGTCTCCCCACAGGATTCCCAAGAGTGATGAGCATGTAGACTCTAGCTAAATGTGGCCAGGGTACCTACCACTGACCACCACCTAGGCTGGCACCAGAAACCCCTGGGGAAGAACTTGGCTGAAGCTGTGCTGGGTTACACCGCAGGCTCAGCCCCCAAAAGCTCCACACCTGATCCAGGGACCTACCTCATCCTGGCCGGCGGCAGCATGGAGGAAGGGAGTCAAAGGAGAGAGGGAGACAAACGGGGTGGAGACAGGGCCACAGAGAGAATATGTGGGCCTGGTCCTCTTCGAGGGACTCAGCTTGGAGAGGCAGCAGAGCCGCAGTCTGACTTCCCGATGTACAGTGACCTGCCCACAAGTATATCAGTGTCCTTGCACTTGACCAGTCAGACCAGCACCCCCTCTTCCCTTGGGGGCAGTAGTGGGAGGCCTGGGAAGAAGTTGGGCAAAGATGTGCTGGTATAAAAGGAGGAAAGGTTGTGAATTTCACTGCTCCTGCAGCTGAGACCAGACAGAGCCCAGGTCCTTCACTCCAAGGCCAGAGCCTGTGCCCTCCATCCAGCCATCTCAGGACCATCGGCATGCTCTGGACCTGCTGTGCAGAAGCTCCCGTGGGCTTCTTTATTCCAAGACCTGTCTCCCTAACCTGCCTTTCCTACCACCTGTCTAGCCATCTATAGACACACTTCTTACTCCTAACTCAAATGTATACGGGGCGTGAGGAGTGGGTTAACCCCTCATTAGGAAAGTCATAGAAAAGTCTGCTAATAATTACCCAGAAAGCCACAATTCCCCACACCACGGGTGTCAAAAAGGCCTGGTTCAAATCTCAGTTCCACCATTTATGAGCTCTATGACCCTGTGCAAATTATATAAGTTCGTCAAGCCTCCCTCATAGTAAAAATAGATCTAATGACACCCACCCATCAAGATACTTAGGGGCTTCCCTGGTGGCACAGTGGTTGGCAGTCTGCCTGCTAATGCAGGGGACACGGGTTCGAGCCCTGGTCTGGGAGGATCCCACATGCCACAGAGCAACTAGGCCCATAAGCCACAACTACTGAGCCTGCGCGTCTGGAGCCTGCGCTCTGCAATAAGAGTGGCCGCGATAGTGAGAGGCCCGCGCACCACGATGAAGAGTGGTAGTGTAAGGACAGACAAAATAGCACGTGTAAGGCACCTAACACAGGGCCTGGCTCACAGTAAATGCTTGGTAATTGGCTAAGATCATTGCACAGCAGGTGGTTTGCAGTCTTGAAAGCATTAGAACACTGTAAAGGGCACTTAGCACTCAGTGTAATCACAGTTGGATGATCCAGAGACACTTCAAGAACATCACATTGGGGTCAGTCAATACGATGGGCCTCGGTTCATCCTTTTATCCCATGGACATCAGAAATTATGGAGTCTTAGACTCAGGGTTCCAACGGACATTTGGAATCATCTGATTCAGACCCCTACACATACAGGATCCCCTTAACATCATCCATCAGAGGTCTCTACTAGTGTCTGCTTACTTGCTTCCAGTGACAGGAAGCTTAGACTCTGCCCAGGGTAGTTAGGAACTTAAGAACAGATCGATTTAACCTGAGAGTCAGTGGCTTGTGGGCTGTGCACCATCAGGCCCTGCTCAGAGAGTCTGTTAAGGTGGCTCGTGTTCAGCTATTTCCAGGGAGGCCTCTGGCACCGCGACAGAGCCCCGAGTTCTTCAGTGCCTGCGCGGCCAGCATGTCCTCAGATCTGCTGTTGGCTTTTCAGAAACATGTTTTTATCCATTTTGAACTCAGAGCTGACCAGAGTCCCATTAAGTTCACAAAGAGTGTTGAGAACTGAATGCTGATTCATTTCAGTCCACCATAATTGTCACTTTCAAGCAGATGGAGCAGATGTCTGTGTTCACTGTCCGAGCTTCTGGGGAAACAGATTATCTGCCAAAGCTTCTCTCCACAGGGAGAGGAAGGGAATTCTTTTCCTGGCCATGGTGAGCCCTGATGACCCATAAACAGGTCCCTTGCATGAGTCCCAACTGATAGTAACTGAAGAATCCAGACCCTCTGCAGTGAAGGAGCATCCCTCTGGGGCTTTGAGGATTCCAGGAGGCGAAGAAATCATAAGTCTCCTTAATTTACATATTACTGAAGCATCTCAGTTCACAGCATTCTGTAATGGAAACTGTTGGGGTTTGTTTCCTTGTATCTAAGATATCCGTGACCATCGAGCCTACTTAGCCAATATCACCAAAACGGTTGTCTTTTAGAAAATTGCCAGGCCTGTTTTGCAGGACAGAAGATTAGAACATTCCTGCCTGTGGGTGGTATGTTCCCTATACTTTGTGTTTTAATGACAGGGTCTGAGTTTGGGGGCCTCCATCCCTGCCACCCCAGCACAGATGTCCCTGTGTGAAATCTGACCTTTCAGGTCTCTACTATGTTCCCCTTTATTCTTTGTGTCTTCCATCTCTGGTTCACTCATTTACTCAGACATCCATTTATTTATTTATGCAAAGCCCATCTCCTGGATTTGCAGAACTTCTCAGGAAATACGGATAAATATAAAACATCAGGACCAAAAAAACACAGATGTGAACAGGAGGCATGAGCCAGTTGGGAAGCCCAAATACAGCAGAGTGGACCCTGCAGCCAGGCCTGGACTTGAATCCCAGCTCCGCCACTTACTAGCTGAGCACATGTACCCAGTCACTGTGCCTCAGTCTCCTTGCCTGTGAAATGGGTCTAGTAATACCTTCTTCAGAGCTTGATTGAAAAGATTAAGTGGGATAATATATGTAATGCATTTAGCAGAATGGCTGGCAAGTAGTAGGCATTCAGTAACCACTATCTTTGTCCCTGGTACTGTCATTGCATATTCTGTTGTTATTACCCAGTTGCTATAACTGAGCTGTGACTTTAGCTACTCATTTCCTAGCAATCAAAGCAAAAGCAGAAAGCATTGACTGCCTGTTTCTCACTTCTGTGAGGGGATGTGGAGATGCCAGCTCCAGGGGTAACAAGACCTTCCATTTCAACCTGACTCACTCTGTCTGAGTGTTGCACCCTCTCCTTTTAGGAGCTAAGTGCCCAGGTTCAGGCTTAATTAGCCTGAAACAGCTCTGCCTTTGGCTAGCTAGAAAGGTTACAAACCCGGAACCATGAGGATGACGCCATGGCTGGGAATGACCTTTCCAAGTTGCTGCCTAATTGTCAGGAGGGTGGTAGCAGAGGCGTCTGCAGAAACTCAGACAGGAGATAATGATGTCTTCAGCTTTGAGCACCTGGGTACTTGGAAGAATGTTAAATAGGCAACAAGTCCCAAGTTGGAGTCTTATTTGGGGGATTTTACATTTTGTAATTTAGCAATTGCTGGAGATTGAGGCTTCAGGGGACTGTTGCCGAACCTGGCTCACAGCTTAGAGCGCAAGGTTTTTATTCTTCCTGCCACATTTCTCTGCAGAAGTTTGATGGAGAACAGCTGCTCATCTTCAAAATGAGAAGCCGTCGTTCCAAGATGGGGAGGGGGGAAGGGAGCTGATGTTTATTGAACACCTACTGTGTGCCAGGTAGGAACAGAATCCCCCTTGATCTTCTTCCCAGTCACCTTGAGAGGTGTGAGCATTACTACACCTGGACGCAGGTGTTCCATTTTCCATTTTTACGAATGAGGAATCAGATGCCCAGGGAGGTTTTGTGACTTGTCCAAAGGCACACAGCCAGTAATGAGCAAATCTGGGATTCTAACCCAGATGCGTCTGACTCTAAACCACTTCCTATTGACCCTTCTTTTCTGCTGCCTCTTATGATAAGCTTGCTACCCTCAAATTGCCTGTAATCTAGGTAAGAGAATGGAATCCAGCCTTAAAAAAAGGTAGACTAACAGTACCACATGCTTCACTGCAAGGGCCTAGACACTGAGCAGTTCAGAAGAGGGAGCCTTCTCCTTCCAGGTGGCAGGGAAGGCTTCAGGGAGGAGGTGGCAGGCCTTGAGGAACAGGTAAGCCTTGAGAGGCTGTGAGGGAGACAGGAGGCCTTAGAGCCTGAGTCTGGCAACAGCAAAGATCCAGAGAGAGGAAGTGAATGGTCTGGGGAGGGCAGGTGACCTGAGCCAAGATTGCTGCTGGGAAGTTGAGAGAAGTAAGCTGGGAGAGATGAACAGGATCCAGGATTCCAGGGCTCGACTGTTGAGCGGACGCAGGCTCTGACTTGAGTCTTTCATGTCAGCACTTTCTCCTAATGTATTTATCCATCAATCAGCAGACATCTTCTGAGGGCCTGCCAAGTGCCAGGACCTGTGCAGGGCACAGAGGGGTCAGAGATCAGCCAGACCCCATCCCCGCCTGCGGAGAATTCGGGTGGGGAGGGACTCCCTTCTGAGCGTGCTCCCCACTCCATCCCCAGCCATCCTGCCTGCAGCTGCGCAAACCCGCCCATCTGCTGGTCCCGGAGGCCTCTGTTCTCTCTCATTCTGCTTCCTGAGGCCAGGATCTCCAGCCCCCGGTTCGGCCCAGCCTCAGATGCCCCTTAAGAGGATTTGTTGAACTGCAGCAAATGAAGCCAGTTGATTGAGTGCCCTTCCTGCCAGGCCCTTCCCATGAAGTGTCTCTTTGATGGTCACAGCCAACCTGGGTAGGCCCTAGGCATGCCTGACTCCCCCAGCAGGGCTCTCTCCACTGCCCCATGAGGACCGCGGGCCTGTCCCTTTCATTGTACAGCTGAGTGTTTACCCAGCTGGTGTAGGCTGTACAGCTAGTAAAAGGCAGGGCCAGGGGGAAAAAAGGCAGAGTCAGGTCTGGAGCGGGCTTCTCTCAGGGACCCCGGGGAGCGGCGGGTGCTCTAGGCTGTGGTCAGCCCACCCCTTGGCAGGTGGCCTCCCAGAAAGGTCCTGGAGGAGTGCCAGGCCCAGGAGGCACCTGGAGCATTTGTGGTTGCCACAGCACCATCTTGTGGTCACTCTTGGGGCGTGCACGTCACAAGCCCAGCATGGAGTGGGTTTCCAGCAAGAGCTCGCTGGGGAGTGTCTACCGGCTGCCTTCCACTGAGGGCTTGTGAAGAACTGAGCAGCTGCTCCTGCTTTCTGAGAATTTCCATGTCACCCAGCTACATTCTCCTTGTTTGCATTTATTAGGCATCAAAGATACAAAGTGGGGGGTAGGGGAGTTCCCTGGCAGTCCAGTGGTTAGGGTTCGGCACTTTCACTGCCAGGGACCTGCCTGGTACGGGAACTAAGATCCCACACGCTGCATGTCATGGCCAAAAAAAAAAAAGAAAAGATACAAAAAGGAGGAGGAACTAATATTTACCAAGTACCTGCTGTCACAGGTGGTTCCAGGCATCATCCCATGGACCCTTCCCAACAGCCCTGCAAGTTAGCAATTCTTGGGCCAGTGTCCAGATGAGGAACTGGAGAGGCGTGGTCTGGCCCAGCCCAGGCAGTGCAGGGCCCATCAGACCCCTGCTCACATGTTACCAGAGCAGAAGTTCTGCCCGCCTCAGTATGGCTGGACCTTCCTGGCAGCCGCTGCCCAAAGTGTGCTGTTATTTCAATGAACTTTTTTATCCCCAGACGAAAATCAGGAGGAAATGATCTGAAAAAGAATTTCTTAAAAGAAAGAAAAATCAGATCCCATTAGTGATGTCATCTTTTTTTTTAATGACCAAAACTATACAAGATCACGGTCCTGTGGCACTTTTTTTTTTTTTTTTAAGATGGAAGGGAACTCAGATGGGGTTGTTTTTGAGAATTCCACAGCATCCCAGAGATCACTGGGGGGGCCCCTGCCATGTGGCAGACCTATGTGGAGAAAGTCATTGGCAGAGAAGAGGAAGAGCAATGACCAAGAGCAATGGGTATCTCTCGTTACCCGTCCGGGGACCTGGGCTCAGGCTAAGGAGGGCCATGGACACACACTCATCCTCATGGGGACATTCAAAGATGCAGGCTGCTGCCAGATCTGAGCCGCTTAGCGATCTAGGGCTCCACGGTTTGGCAGAGCTATTCATGCAAGGAGATGGCGGAGTTCCTGAGAAAGACATTACTATCAGCACCCTTATCAGTGATCTCTGCCCTGACTGTTCCTTACCAGCAGTCACTGTGCCGTCTGTTTCAGGAACAGAATAAAGAGTTGTAAAGCTTGGGAGGGGGTAAGAGGAAGCAACCATGGGGAAATCTTATTTTGTACCTGGATCCAGTCACATTAAGTAAATGACCCAGTTGAAACATGACCACCTTTTAAAATAACTGCTGTCAGAAAGCAAACCTGACACTGTAGCCCAGAGAACATCAAAAGTTAAGTGGACTCAGACTTGCTAAACTATAGCCAATGCTGTGGACACCAGGTTGTAACCGCTAGCAGAATGATAATAACCACTGTGGATTCACAACCAGGTTCCCAACCACAGGCATTATCATACAGGATCATGATTTGTGTTGTTTCTATTTAACATGGGTGTTCCAATTTAATATTTTTATATCAATTCATAATCTTTACCTAAATGTATTTATTTTGTAAGGAACCATTACCTCAGCTGGAAACCGAGTATTATCATACATGAAAAGAATCATTAAAAAATTAAAACATTAAAAATAAAACAATCATATTAAGATCTAGCATGATGTTATCACCTGCCAAAGGCCCTGAGCCTGAGACCTATCCTTTTTCTTTTAAAGAGGAGATGGTTAACATACAGTGGAGAAATATTATAGCTATATTAGCAATTTCTGGAGTGGCAATAGTGTGAACTAATCAGCCTGAAAATTCTCTCACTACAAATACTCCAGAAATGCTAGATGAACTATAGCAAATACCTCTTTAAATGCTTAGCTGGGCTCCCAAAAAGTAAAGGAAATCACCAGAGGTGAGGAACAAGGAGGGAGCAGAAAACCAGATTAATAAGCATGTCGCCCTGACTGGGGGAAAAAAATATGTCTCCTTGGGGAATTCAGAGACACAGGGCCATGCCTCACTCGGGTTTAGGGTTCACATTTATACCACCTGCATGATCCAGGAGTTCCCCAAGTCAAAAAATTGACACCAGACTAGTCTGGGGAAAAATAGGTCCTCAATCCAAACTACACAGATTCCCATGTAAGAGCAGCTTTAAAGATGAGCTCGTATTCCAGACTTAAAAAACACATGGGGGGGGGGGGAACCATGTGGGAAAGTCACAAACAAACATCAGGATTAGATGCTCAGTCTAATAGAACAGGCTGAAAGAGCTCCCCCTCAAAAAATAAGCAGGTTTACAATTATTAAAGATATAAATTAAAACATTGAAAAAATAAGTGGAAAGAGTAAGGCATTGAGAAAAGAACAGGGAGATTTTAAATCAAATGAAACTTTTAGAAATGAAAATACAGTCATTGAAATTAAAACCTTGGTGGATGAATTAAACAACAGATTAGACAAATCTAAAGAGAGACATAATGAACTGGAAGATTGATTTGAAGAAATTACAATGCATCACAGAGAGATAAAGAGATAGAAGATAGGAAAGGGAAGTTAAGTTCAACATTTGCCTAATACCAACTCCAAAAACAAGAGAGTAGGAGAGAGATACAGTTTATTGGCTGAGAGTTTTCCAGACTTGATTCCTGAGGTTCAAGGAACATGAGTCTTGAGAAGGATAAGTATTTTACACCTATGCACATCATAATGAAATTGCAGAACTCCAAAGATAAAGAGAAATTATTTAAATGATTACTTTAAAAATGATTTTTTAAAAATGAGTCTTACAACGAAAGCTCAACTAGACTGATGAGACTTCTCAAAACAATAGAAGCCAGAAAAGAAAGAAAAAGAACTGTCCATCTAAAATTCTATATCCAGCTAAACTATCATTCAAAATGGAAGCCAAAAGGTATTTTCAAAGACTGAGCAAGTTTACCTTTAAGAGACCCTTGCTGCAATACCTACTCAAAGATCTACTTCAAAAAGCAATGAATATTACTGTGATAACACAGAGAGAATAACACTGTTCCCAGAATCCAGGGCCATGCTGGTAAATACTAGCTGCCTTTATCATAATTGACTAAGAGCCTCCAGACCCTGTTCTGCAGCTGTGACCTCTGGCCCTCTGAATCTGGTGTTTGTGCTTGATCTTGAACTTGATCGAGATCAGTACTTGAACACCCCACCTTGATCTTGCCTAAAGGATTCTTTGGTCTACTTTTCCAGTTCTCTAGGTGGATCCTGCCTTCACTCAGGGTCCCCAAACCACATCCCTGAAAACAGCCACTTGGAAACAGCCTGGCTAGGCAACCCCAGCACCCTGGCATCGTTCCCACCCAGTGTTCTTCTCACTCCTTCCCCTCCTCACTAAGTGAGAATTCAGAGAAACATTCATCTAGTACTGGTATCATCGGGGATTTTTAACCCCTTGCTTATTGCACGTGACTATCAGTACTTCACAGTGTTTCAGGTATATTGTGTACATCTGTGGTAGACTGATCGCAAAAACTGGCCCTACTTCTCCACCCCTCCCTGTATCCACATCCTTTTCAATATGACCCTGAAGCTCTTCCCATCAAGAAGTGGAGTCAGTTTCTTCACCCCTTGAATCTGGGCTGGCCTGTGACTTGCATTCACTAAAAAAGGTAGAGGAAATGACATCATGTCAGTTTCAAGCCTAGGCCTCAGAAGGCCTTGCACATGGATTCCACCCTCCTAGAACCTTGCCATTGTCTTAAGAGCGAGTCAAGGCTAGCCCACTGGAGGATGGAGATTACATGGGGCAAAGCCAAGTTATCTTAGCCAGCCCCCAGCCTACCTACCAGCTGGTTGTAGACACATGAGTGAGCCCAATGGGATCAAGCATGCCTGGATAATCTCAGCAGAACTGCCTAGCCCACTGGTAGGATCATGAGAAATAACAAATGGTTACTTTAAGCCACTGAGTTTGGGGATGATTTGTTACACAACAATAGCTAGCTGATAGAACATATATGACATTTTATTTATGTATATGCATATATATAATGAAATTGCTTGTTTTATACTGGCTCACAGCCTACAGTTTACCAGCAGCTGTATTTCTAAGTTATGTCCTCTTAGTCAGTTTGACCTTTCTGATGGGGAATTGAGTTTAAGTGTTAGGGTGTAGGCGGATTGCCATAACTCTCCATCAAAAAACAGAAGGTGTGTCATCTTTCATGTGGACCCCTTTTTCCTTTTTCTTTGCATTATCTTTTCGCCCGCTTGGTTTGGCAGATGTTCCTGAGATTACCAAAGCACAAGGTCATGTGCCTTTGGTGTGGTGCCCACATCAGGATAAGAATCTTCTAGCAAAGTCTAGCCTGCTAGTGCATCTCTTGACTCAGCCAAATTGGAACTGTTCATCTTGGCAGGGTGTGTTGTTCTGTTTTTAATATACAATTTTAGAAGATGTCACAGTTATCAAAAGACATATGTTTTAAGTCAAGATTATGTTTCATAGCAAAGGGAAGTAGGACAGGAGAGTAGGAGAGAAAATGTAGGAATAACTGAATTCCACTCTGCCACTTACTCTGTGACCTTGGGCAAGTTACTTAGTGTCTCTGAGGCAAGCTTTTCCCGTCATAAAATGGGAGTAGTACTGCTTAACTCTTAGGATCATTATGAGAAGTAGATGAAATAACATATGTATAAAGCACTTAGCCTATCCCGAGGTAAGCTGTGATGATGGTGATGATGAAGATAAAGGAAAGGAGGGGGATTAAGAAATAGACTACCAGAACTTTGTTTTTAAAAAAAACAACTTTGCAGCAAGATCTCTCTCTCCAATTTCATTCCCAGCCCCTAAGAAGTTAGACCAACATTACTGTCCATGATGTTTGAAGGACAAAGCCAAGGCAAAAGAGTTTATCACTAAGCTCAGATACATTTAAACATCCTGACCCTTGAATTCCTAAACTCCCACTTAGCTGAAAACTATTTCTGAGCTGTCACTTAGATACCAGCTGAAATGCAGAACAGACTGTCATTCAGTCAACTGGCTCTTCTCATCTCCATGATAGCAGACATCGCATTTGATGGGATTTCTTTCCCTTCCATGGAATTGCATCTATCAGTTGCTTTGTCCTCGGACAGACCCGGCTTTAGCCCACCGCTCCCCCCACACCTCCAGGAGAGGTCAGGCATATGTGGATTAATTTTGTGGGTCCCGGGATGCTAGTAACAGCCTTACCACTTTGCCAGATGAAAGGGATGGAAATCAAAAGGGAGAGATGAAGGCTTACTCTTTCCATAAAGAATTCATCCCAAATCCTTATAATATATCCAAACGGGCTCCCTTAAACGATTCTTTCCAGTGTGAACCTCATTCCACTGGGGGCGTCGAGGGGTGGGGGACAGTCAAAGCCTCCCTCCCTTCATCTCCCTTTATGCCTGGTTCCTGCCCTCTCCCTCTCCCTTTGGCCACGTCTGTGTGTTTATCATGCGCGTGTATGTGTATTTTAGGAATGGATTTCGTTTGTGTTAGATGCAGTTCATATCATTTACTTCAAGGTCTGTTTTCTGGACTCGCAGTCGGGAGATCATTTCCTCCCTCGTTTCCCACCTTATCACTCACTGCACACATGACCCCCCGCCAGGAGGGAGAAAATCCTTCCTTTTCGCTTCTCAAACTTTGGTCTTTGCAGCCCGGGAGAATCTCATTATTGACAGTGTGATAGGCCTGTGGGAGTTTGTGATGTTGCCTTTCTGGCCGTTTGATGAGATTTCTTTGTAACTCCTAGAGGAGGGTGTTTGGAAAGACCTGGAAAGCACTGCCTGGGCCTGCCTCACCTCACTGTATGGAGAGGACAGAATGACAGAGGGGAAGCTGGGACTGGTTGTTCCCAGTGACACTTGGTCCTCCCTCATCGTACAAAAGGATTCTCCGTGGGACGCGTTGAAAGAGCTGGCCCTACTTGGTACATTTCAAGAATGTTTAGTTTCACAAAAACTCAGTTTATATATGATTTTCAAGGTCAAGGCTCTAGTGTAAAGGGACTCTTGCCGTTGTGAAGAACAGCCTATTCTCAACTCTTGGGTTTTCTTTTGAAAAGCTAAGACGATCTCCAGACCGCCAGGAGCGCCAGGTGGTAAAAGTGTCATATCAGGAATCTGGCGTGAACTACTGAAGGAGTGATAAGAGCAGTTGACAAGATAGAAACTGATTTATCTAAATTCTGATTGATAAAAGCAAGTGAGGATGGTTGCATAACCATGTGACTGTACTTAACGCTACTGAACTGTACGCTGGAAGATGGTTCAGATGGAAAACCTTATGTTAGGTGTATTTCACCACAATTTTTTTTTTTTTTTTTAATTTTGGGAATTCCCTGGCGGTCCAGTGGTTAGGACTCCGAGCTTTCACTGCCGAGGGTGTGGGTTCAATCCCTGGTCAAGGAACTAAGATCCCTCAAGCCGTGTGGCTCAGCTCCCAAAAAAAAAAAAAAAAAAAATTAAAGTAAACGAGGAAGTGTTTAACCATTGTTTACAGCTCTTCAGCTGCTTCTCTCTAGAGGCTGTGCTCTGAAGGAGACCGACGCTACTGTCCACTGCTACCAGGTGCCTGGCATCACCACTCCCCACCACAAACTCCTAAAATAGTGCCTGCAATTAGCAGCTGGCTAGAAACAGGCACGGTGACTATAACGGCTGAGCCATCTCCAAAGACAATGCCTCACGCCCACCATTTCTATCTAGTCGCCCAATTGATCATCTGCACGGGAATAACAGTGGACACCACTGACCAAGCCGTGTGCCAGACACTGCCCTGGACATATAACCTCACGCCAGCCCTGGGAAATCAGTATTATTATATTATCTCCATTTTAAAGATGAGGAAGCTGAGGCTCCAAGTTATTAAATAACCGACCTCAGTTCACGTAAAACCAAGATTTGAACACAGATCTCTCTTGTGCCAAAGGTCAAGCCGCTTCCCCTGGACTGGAGATTCCCAGCCTTTCTGAACCTGAGCCCTTTCTAATGGCAAACACGTCACAGCAGTCATCACACTTTCAACATCTCCTGGTGGAAAAAGCATGTAATGACCACAGACTACCTGAATCCAGGAATTCTGTGAGTTTCAACAGCATCTGATACGGTCTTAGAATCACGACACCCGCTGTGTGAGACGGGAGACATTTAATTGGACGACAGCAGTTTGCAACTGTGTAGTTTCTTAGGCCCTCGAAGTTGCTGGATCTTTGCCCCCAGAGATGGGGCACCCTGAGCTGTACCATGAAACATCTGAAGGGTCTGGAGACCCTGAGCCTTCTTATTACGTAGGCCAAGCCCAAGGGATTTTTTGTTAATACAGGTGATGTCGGGTGCTTCTTGGGAGGGTCACCGTGAGCCTCTGGGTCACACTGTCGGAAGCCAGCAGAGGAGACTGAGGCAGAGTCAGCTTTGGAAGGACCGGTCATTATTCTTGCCCACTGCAGACCGTAGTCAGTCACAGTATTACCTGTTCCCCTGGAGCAGAGCTCTGGAAACCAGCAGTTGAAGAGCTGAAAACCCTGGTTAAATACTCTTCCATTTACTTTCAGCCAAGTCAACACTCTTCATTTGCTTTTATCCAGTCCACAGAGATCCTCAACTAGAGCCTCTCGGAAGATGTTATACCGGGAGGAAAATTTTAAAAATTTTAAAAATAAACTTTTTGCATGTATTCTCAACATGAAGGGTTGCTGAGTCCCACAGCTTGCTTTCATTCATCCCACAAATACTTACTGAGCAGAGCATCTGTGCCAGTTGCTGTTCCAAGCACTGGGGATTCCCTGGCTCAACCCTGGAGGAGCTCACGTGTAGTAGGAGACACATCATAGGAGAGACTGTGAAAGTAAAATAGGTAGTAAGTCAGAGGGTCTCAAGTGCTATGGAGAAAAATACATCAGAGAAGGGAGATGGGGCACCTGGTAGGGGTGGGAGGTTGCATCTTCCTCCCTTTGGAGGGTGGAAGTTCAACAAAGAGGTGAAGGAGCAGGTCGGGGGGGTGAGGCTTGTGAATGTTCGAGGGAAGCGTATCAGGAGGAGAGGTCAGCAAGGGAAAGGCCTGGCATGTTCTGGAACAGCAAGGCCAGTGTGGCTGGAAGAGAGTGAGCAAGGGGAAGGTGTGGGGAAGGTCACGCAGGGCTTCGAGGGCTGTTGAAATGACTTTGACTCCATGAGAGATGGATCCCACAGGAGAGTTTTGAGCACAGGAGTGAAATGATCTGACTTTCCTGCAGTGTCATTTACATATTACACAATCCCCCCATTTTAAGTGTACAATTCAGTGATTATTAGCGAATGTGCAGAGTTGTACAAACCATCACCACGACCCAGCTGTAGAACATTTCCAGCACCCCCAAAAGGTACCTCATGCCTATGACTCAAATTTTAAAGGGATCTCTTTGGGTCCCGTGTTAAGAATAAAAAAAAGAGAGACTTCCCTGGCAGTCCAGTGGTTAGGACTCAGTGCTTTCACTGCCGTGGTCCCAGGTTCAATCCCTGGTCAGGAACTAAGATCCCACAGGCCACGGGGTGTGGCCAAAAAAAAAAAAAGGAATGAAAATAAGAGGTAAGAGCAAAGACAGTGTGGGAAGGTAATGTTTCTCACCATACGTGAGTGAAAAAAAGGACTGAAAGTGGAGGGATAAAGACAGGACTAATAAAGCTTTTCTTTTGAATTGCCCCAGGGATGGAGCCTCCTTAATGCCAAAGGCATAAGAATGAAAGGCCTCCAGCTTCAACAGTAAAAGTACTATATTAATAACATACACAAGACTGTTTAAAAAATGAGCAATCCAAGCCCAAAAGCTGAACCTGAACTTGAGTCCTGAACTTGAAGGTGACTGATGCACCTTGGATCCCTGACTATTTATAAAACTATGGAACTATATCTTAACACCTTAAAAATTCACAAGAAGAAAAGTTGGTGGTAGCAATATAGGAATAAATCCCAACATGTTTCAGCAAACATTCGTGGTCCCTGCAGGAAAAAGACAGTGAGGTCATCTTATGTTCGTTATTATTAAAATGTTAAATGCCAGTTTCTTGTGTTGGTCTTGAAAAGCGGGGGTATTCTGCGCTGAGCTCATGTCATGATGTGACGGATCATCTGTGCCCATGAAAGGGGACTGCTTGACACTAAAAGTGGTACCTGAGTGAGGATTCTCTGTATTTTACCTGGAAGGCTGAAATCTTCTGGTATTATAAGGTTTTGGACCAAACAGTGAATTTTGACATTTTTTCTCCAGCGTCTACTTCAACAGCCAGTTTTCCTAACTCAGGTTTCCCCTCCTGGACCGTCTCGTTCCGGGAACAGTACAGGATTCTCCCTTGGGTGGGTCTAAAATGATTCTCACCAACTTTCTTTAAGCTAACACCTGTGCATTACCAGGAGCCTGCCACGTGGCTTATCTCTAGGTATGCAGCCTCCTAGAGAGCAAACCATCTTTTAAAACATAAGACAGGCACATCTGACTGTGGCAGCAGTCTGAGGATAAAGGGGAAGAGGTCTAGAAAGGCAGTTTAAAGCCAGGCTTCAGAGATAGCTAAATGTGTTTCCAGCTCGCCGCCTACCCTGACTTGGTTTGACTGTGCTCTGGACTGTTTTGTGAGATTCAGCTCCTAGTCTCAGCTCAGCAAAAGACACCTACCTTTGTTTGCTTTTCATAACACCTGTCTGATCGCTAGTCACAGGATCCTGACAGTTGCTCAGGGTAACCTGATAGGGAATGCTGCAGTTCCCCTGCCGGCCACAAGGAGGTTCCAGCCCTCCAGGCATCGGCACCCAGGGCTGCAAAGCTGTCCCAGCTCCTCAGATAGAGAGATTCTGGGGGACAGGGCAGGTGCCCTGAGTGGCCGGTGTCCAGAGAGAGCTGCTAAACTCAGTCGTTGACCCTGGGCCCACAGCCGTTTGGCTTCGTGGGAGCAATGATAACCCACCTGCGATCGCTGTGCTTTGAGTTGTTACCCGTAAACAGCAGAGAGAATGGCCCCAGGCCCCGACAGCTCCCCGTGCCGGGTTCTGGGCCCAGCTGTATTCTCACTACCTGTGTGACCGTGGGCATGCCCCATCCCCTCTGAGACTCCGTGTTTCCTCATCTGCCGAGAGAAGGGGTCAGAATCAGAGCTACAGCCTTGCCAACAGCATAGGCACCTGCAATAGCCCTTACATCAAACAGTATCTGAGTCATCCTTGCAATTCAACACAGACTGCCAGCTTCCTGAGGTTTCCCATCCTTCTGCCAGATTATCCCAACCCTGGGAGCAGAGGAGTGAAATCAGAATTCTGTGCCCTGGAATCTTATAACTCAGGGCCAGAGGAGCACAGGGGTTCTCAAACTCCTGTTAGCCTGGAACCGTTTACTCAGACAAACTCTGACACAACAGCCCAAGTGGAAAACATTTAGACGCACTCTGGTTAGAAACCGGAGCCCAGAGAGAAGAAGCCACCTGTCCTGTGTCCCTCAGCAAGAGAGAGTGGTAGGACTGGCTGAGCTGTCCCTCTGGGGCCCACTCCCCAGGAATGACACGGATCACGCTGCTGCCCAAACTCGGGGGGGCTCAGAACCTGCGGAGAAGCAGGGGCACAGGACAGGGGACGGGGCGGGGAGACACTGGCTTCCACTGTGTGTTCACTACGCTGAGGTTTTCCCCACAATGATTTCATCCCCATAAAAATACCACCAAGGCAGTACCATAGCCACCTGTAGGCTCAGAGAAGTTAAGTGACTTGTCTCAGAAGTCACTGAGCCGGGATTTGATCCCGGGGCTTTGCAACTGCAAAGCACATATCCTGGCTGTCCCAGGGGATGGCAGTGTATTTACTCACTCATTCATTCACACCTTTACTGAGCCCCAAGTATAGACTAGACACTGTCCTATACAGCTGTGACCAAGGCAGCCGGAGCCCCGCCCTCCCTGAACCCAGATATTACAGGAGGAGACGGACGTAAACAAGTGAGGTGTGACAAGAAGAAAAATAGAGCCGGGTCAGGGGGTGACTGGGGTGGGGGTGCACGCGCGCCCCCAGGGGTCTAGAGCAGTGCTTCTCGAAGTGCAGTCTGCACTCCCATGTGTGAGCTGTTGGTTTCCAGTCTGCAAGGAGATCAAAGAAACGCTGCTTTGCTGATCTATACTTACAAGACAGACAGCCCACGGGCCAGCCCTCATCCACGAGCTGCGCTCAGAGGAGCCCTGGCCTAAAATACTCTGAACCACTAGGTCAGTGCAGCTGCTGTGTGTACTTCGTGTCCCAGGATCCCGAGCCCCCCTCTCCTCTCCACGCCCACCTTCCCGCCAGGCTGTACAGACCCCAGAGGAAGGCTGTGGTGTCTCCTGCCCGGCACGTGCAATGCGCTAGGGGCCATCAGTCCCTTCTAAAGGGAGACACCCCATCTGAGTCCACGGCCAGTTGTGAGCTTCATGGAGGGGGAAATAGACCTGGGTCCCGATTTGGGCCGTGCCACTTACTGGCCATGTGATCTTGAAAATGTCTTTGGTTTTCCTTAACTGGGAAATGGGGATGATGATGCCCTGCAGGAATAGATCGGGCCCTGGAGGGCCTGGAACTCAGTAAATGGAAGCCACCGTACTGTGTGGGCACGTGTGTGTCTGTGTGCACGAATGTGTTTGCACAGGTGCCTGAGCATGTGTGTGCACGTCTGCACAAGTGTGCGCGTGTACGTGACATCCATGTCCTCCACCACCATTGCAGAGTCGCTCTCAGGACCCGCTGTGGCCAGGGGTGCTGACAGTCTTTTCCGGGGTCTCTCTCCAGATTGCCAAGGGATCATCGAGGACGTTGTCCTGCTGGGCGCGCCCGTGGAGGGAGAAGCCAAGCACTGGGAGCCTTTCCGGAAGGTGGTATCTGGAAGGATCGTCAATGGCTACTGCAGGTCTGTCCAAACCTTGTGCCTGTGAGGAGGTGACAGTGCTTACTGAGCACCTAGTGTGTCCAGGCCCTGTGCCCAGGACACAGACGTTGGAGGCCAGGCCCTTGTCCTGGAGGATCCCAGGGACCGGTAGGACACCAGCCCTACTAGAAGCAAGGCCCGGGCCAGGTGTTCTGACGTGGGCAGCATCCATCCCCATAGGATGATGGGCAGCAGGGACAGATCCTAAGAAAGATTTCCCTGTGTCGGGCCTGAGACCAGTTTACAGGATGACGCGAGAGGCCAGGCTGGTCACCGTGATCTGGGGGAAGAGGGTGAGTGGGATGAGATTGAAAAGCAAAGATTGGGCCGTAAATGGGGGGTCTTTGAACGCCGGCTGAGGAGCTCGCGTGTGGGTTATCTGGCAGCGCAGGAAGGGGGTGGGGAGTGTCCAGGCTGAGCTTTCAGAGCAGTGTCTTGGGGCAGGGCTGACAGCCATGGGGGAGCCAGCACCCACACCACACGATAGACCCTCCTGCAAGAGAGGGGGGCTGTGAAGACTGACAGCTGTGGGGCTGGAAAGGAGGCACCCCTGGGCTTGGCTTTGAGGAGGACTTGAGAGGTTTCAGCCAAAGTCGTGCCCTCGACTCTGGGGAAGAAGAGAAGATGAAGGCCCCCGCTGAGACCTCAGGAGATTGGCCCGAGAAGATGCCCGGGCCCTTCAGCCTCCAAATGAGGCAAAGGAGCGAGGTGACAGCGTAAACACGAGAATAGGGATTTGGAATCGCACAGACCTGGGTCTTAACATCGGCCTCAGTTTCTCCATCAGTGAAGGGGGGATAATAGTAGTGACTCCCCCCAGGGTTACGATGATAGTCCAGCGATTTACAGAGTTGCCCGTGGTGGGTGCCTGCTCCGTGAGTGACAGATGGTGTTACCGTTTATCAGCAGCAGCATCGAAGCGCCAACCTCGCGCCAGGCACTAGCTGGAACCTCAACAGGAACAAGCCCCCACCTAGCCCTGTGCAACCTCGCACGCAGCAGCACAAATAGGCAGGAAACCGGCAGCTCCGGGCTTGTCTGCGACACCCAAATCCAGAAGCTCTGAAACCAAAGGCTTTTCCCCAAGTGCGGTGCACACTCATTTAGCGACAGGAGGTGAGACCCGGGGAAGCGGCTGACTCACGGGGCTATGAACATGAAGTGTCCAGCAGGGCGGCTGGGGATGCAGCGCTGGAACTGAGAGAGATGCAAACCGGAGCGAGGGCCAGTGGGATGTCAGCTTCGGCTGAAGCCAGAAGGACAGGTGAGATCATTTGAAAGGCAAAGCCTAGAGAAAGAGGAGAGTGCTGGGTTCCTGATTCTAGGGAATATAGGTCAGGGTGGGATGAGGGAGAGGCTCCAGCCCGAGGTCAAGGGCAACTCAGCATCATCCCACATACATGCCCAAGACGTCCTGCTGGACGTGGGGCTACAAAGATGAACAAGAGGAGTTCATGTCTAGCAGAAAAGACACATATGGAAACAGTTATTCAAAAAAACCCATGAAAATGCAATAATGCAGTGATAGGGGAGTGGGTATGACAAGTATTAGACTCTTACCACCTGCCAGATCCTGTCTCTGTTGTCATTTTCTCCGTTAATCGTGCCCCAAACCCTAAGGGGTTTGTATTATTAATCCCATCTTACAAGTGAGGAAACTGAGGCCCAGAGAAGTTAAGTCACAAGGCCAGTTAACTTTAATTTTGATCTAAGCCCAACCATCCCAAGTAGAACCTGCAACTGAATAGAAGAGATTTGGAAAGTCTTTATCATTTTGATAATTTAGCCCATGTCTAGTTCAGAGCTGAAGATAAAGATCATCTTTAGCCTTGGATAGAGGGCCTTAACCGGACACGAGAGTTCAGCCAATCAGTATGGCTTTATCACTCATATTCTAAGCTGAGTTCTTAGAATCAGGATAGGGTAGAAAGAACAAAGAAACAAAGACAAAGAGCTCATGCAAATCAATAAGAAAAAAAATCTAATAAGAAAAATGGCCAGAGGGACTTCCCTGGGGATCAAGCGGTTAGGACTCCCGACCTCCCAATGCAGGGGGCCCGGGTTCAGTCCCTGGTCGGGGAGCTAGATCCCACACGCATGCTGCAACTAAGAAGTCTGCATGCCACAACTCAAGATTCCACATGCTGCAACGAAGACCTGGCACAGCCAAAAATAAATAAATAAACAAAAATTAGAAAATGGCCAGGGACTTCCCTGGCAGTCCAGTGGTTAAGATTCCATGTTCCCAATGCAGGGGGCACCGGTTCGAACCCTGGTCAGGGAACTAAGATCCCACGTGCCTCATGGTGTAGCCTAAAAAATAAAACAATAAAAAGAAAGAAAATGGCCAAAGGATATATAAACATGGAATAAATACAGTCAATAAACTTTTGGAAATGTACCCAACCTCATTATTAGTGAAATAAATGCAAACTAAAATCAGTAAAACACTATTTATCATCCGTCAGATTATCAAACATCTGAAGCATGAATAACATTCAGTGTTGGTGAAGATGTGGAGAAATGGGCGCTGTCATACACTGTTGGTGGCAGCTGAATTCAGCGGAGGGTAATTGGCAATATCTATCCAAATTTTTAATGTGCCAATCTTCTGATCCCACAGATTCTGACTTCTGGGATCCTGCTGTACTAGATACATGCACAGAGATGGATGCACAGAGGGGATCCTCGCAGCTTCATTTATAATTAAAAATTTAAAACAACCTGAATGACCGCAAAGAGGGGAACAGTTAAGGGGGAAAGAAGCAAGTGCAACAATACGTACTATGATCCCATTTACGAAGGAAAACGTTTCTGCGTGTGCATATATGTATCTGTATGTCTGCAAATGGACAGGCAGGTCCAGAGGGACCATGAGAAACTGATAACAGTGGTCACTCCTAAAGAGTGGACAGGGATTGGAGGTAGGACTTAAAAGAGACTTTTTTTTAATTGATATGTAGTTGATTTACAACATTGAGTTAGTTTCAGGTATACAGCAAAGTGATTCAGTTATATATGTGTGTGTGTGTATGTATATATATATATATATTTATTAATAAAAGAGACTTTAATTTTTTAAGTAAGGACAGTTTAAAAAATAAGAAAAGAGCATCCTAATGTCCATAGCAGCACTATTTACAGTAGCCAGGACATGGAAGCAACCTAAGTGTTCATCGACAGAAGAATGGATAAAGAAGATGTGGTACATATCTACAATGGAGTATTACTCAGCCATAAAAAAGAATGAAGTAAAGCCATTTGCAGCAACATAGATGGACCTAGAGATTGTCATACTGAATGAAGATATTGCTTATATGTGGAATCTAAAAAAGGGGTACAAATGAATTTATCTACAACACAGAAATAGAGTTACAGGTGTAGAATATAAACTTACGGTTACCGGCGGGTAAGGGGTGGGGGGAGGGATAAATTGGGAGATTAGGATTGACATATACACACTACCCTAGACAAAATAGGTAACTAAGAAGGACCTCCTGTATAGCACAGGGAACCCTACTCAATACTCTGTAATGGCCTGTATGGGAGAAGAATCTAAAAAAGAGTGGATACACGTATATGTGTAACTGATTCACTTTGCCGTACAGCAGAAACTGACACAAATTGTAAGTCAACTCTGCTCCGATAAAAATCTTTTAAAATTAATTAATTAATTAATTAAAAACAAGAAAAGAGAAGGAATGGCCACCACATTGATGGCAGACAGCCCTCAGTTAAAATCCTGGCTCCACCATTTACCACTCAGGTGGCTTTGGGCAAACAAATCTGAAGCTCAGTATTTCTGCCTATAAGATGGGAATAACAGTCCCTCCTGCACAGGGGTTCTGGGGAGATTAAATGAGATTATGTAAGATGAAGGCTGGGGCTTTAGACGTGCCCAATAAGCAATAGCGGTTATAATTATTATTACTGGGCATATTCGCAGCATACGATTTTTTTGATCCTTTCATAAACAGCAAAGGGAAAGAATTAAAATTGCATGTGTGCAATATGAAAGCAGCAAAATCTTATTAAACCCATCTGTTCCGTGGAGAACCTGAGGATAGTAAGTTTGGTTTTCCATTATTTTGTGAGATCCTGAGCCATCTCTCTGGAGAGAAAAAGGAGGAGGGGGAGAGGAGGAAGAAGGAGAGAAGAGGGAAGGAATGCACAGACCAAAACAATAACTGTAATTTTTTGATTAAATTAAGCACTGACCAGGAATTCATATTCCTGGCCCCCAAAAGTGTTTTAGTTGCCGTAAACCTACTTAAAGACTGGGAGTGGAATGAGGGGCTGGGGGGAGCTTCAGGCCAACACTCCCAAACTATATACGTTTATAAATTTATCATGTACATTAATAAAGCTCTTTGCAAGTTTGTTAACTTGCTTGGGCTTTCACGAACCCCCTGGAAGCCAACCGGGCGAGTGGTTCTGTTCCCTATTATACTGTGAGGAAACTGAAGCTCAGAGAGGGTCAAGTGCCTCACCAAGGCCACACAGCAGAGCCAGGATGTGAACTCAGGTGAGACTGTCTCCCTGATGGTTGGGATATCTGCAATGAGAGGGTTTTGTTCTGAGGCCCCGGGGGACTCCCTGTGTGGTCTCTGCTCCGGTACCGTGTGGGGATAATGGTAGAAGGAACGGGGAGGACCCCCTGCCCACAAGTGGTTCCAGGCCTGTGAGCAGCCACAGCACACCCTTCAACAGGTCATGCGGTGTGAATCAAGGTTCAGTTGTATGCATCCGCCTGGCCTGGAGGGCCATCGACGCCTGGCTTGCCGGGCACTGCACCCACCTCCCACCCCCAAGGGAGTTCCCGATTCTGCCCAGGATACAGGATGCAGCACTAAGGCACAGTCCTGCCCTCAACAAGCTCTCTGCCCGGAAAAACGGACACACGGAGGACATGTAACAAAGGTCACAAGAGGAGCATACACCAGTCACATGAGGGACAAAGGATTAATACTATCAAGTGGAAGGGCTCAGGGGCACTCCCTGGAGAGGTGACATGCAAGCTGAATTTTGAAAAGATGGATAGGAGCCCATCAGACCCTGGAAGAGTAGGCGGAGCAGGAGAGAGGCCACACTGCCCACGAAGGCCCAGAGCGGGAGGTATCATCGTACCCGGTACCTCCTGAGCACTCACGTGTGTGAGCACTGGGTACACGATGTGCCATCTCTCTGCACGCTCCTGCCCGCCGCGGAAGGTAGGTTACAGCGAGGAGACTGAGGCTCAGAGGGGTCAAGCAACTTGCCCGAGGTCACACAGCTGGTAACTGACAGGGTGGGACTGGCTCTGTGTGGTCCAGAGGGTGGGCTCGTGGCCCACCCCAGGCAAAAGAGACAGATGCTGGGCGCAGAGGGTCTGGAATGCCAGCAAAGGCCCTGTGGTTTGCCTAGCACAGCTTTGAGGATCTGGAACCTTCTAACACGTGTTCCTGTCCTGCCCTTACATGTGTATGAATAAGTACATTTAACATTGTAAGTAGAGTGTTGTCATGTTTAAGACGGATCATCGGGAAGGAACAATCCTGACTTTGCTCCTTTGCTTTCTATGTCAGAACCGTATAGGGGCCTCCCTCACACCCCGTATTGGATGCATGTAAGCCTCACAATTAGTTAATAAAACAACTTGAGTCAGTCTCCTTTCTTCTCCCCTAGCCATCATTCTGATGAGGGACAGTGTTTCTTGGGCCTTCAGTATTAGGATAACCATTGCGATGTGCAAACATTGCTCTCTGGCAGTTAGGGAGTTTTCTAGAAGAGAAGACCTGTGGGTAGTGGAGAGTCAAGGTTGGCTTCTGAGAGGAGAGGGCCATGGTCGGATGAGAGTTGAAGACTCCAGTGGCTGGAGAGAGGTGAGGCCAGGAGCGAGGAAGAGGCCGTTCCTTTTGTCCGTGGGGGGCTGGGCGGGGAGTTGCCTGATCGCAGGGCTGGAACAGAAGGGATGGGTTTTGGGGGAGTGGGGAGTAGGGGCAGGTAGTACAAATCTGCAGGATTCCGTGATAAGTTGACCATGGCGGGAAGGGAGGCCTAGGACATGGCTTTGCTGGCTTCTGCTCGAGGGACCTGGTGGACGATTCAGAGAAGGAGTCACAGGCTGATGAGCTCGGGGTGGGGCACAGCAGGAAGGTCTGTTGAGAGCCCCTCAATTCTGGACCCCAGCCTTCTAGAGGCTTCCAGGGTGGTAACCACACAGGCACCCATGTGGCCAGAGATCCCAGAGGGTCAGGCCTGGAGAGCCCACAACACCCTGGGTCCCAGACAGCTTTCGGGCCTCGCCTGTGGGCACAGAGGGTCACGCGGGCAGGCTGGGGACTCCTGACCCTCAGCACATTCCCCTGCACACGCGGGGAGGGAGGGCCCTTCTTTCACACAAGCGCACAAAAACGATGGGCTCAAGTGGCCCTGCAACCGGAGTTGGACTCGGTCTAAACAAAAGACGCCCAGTGTGCTAAGTGGGGTCTCAGCCCTGGAGGCAGAGGGGGAGCAGAGGCGTCCATGTGCATGGACTTGCTGAGGGAGGGGCCCAGCTTCACCCCGGACAGGGCACAGGGGTTCGAGGGACAAGGCTGTCCCGTGGACCCCACAGACCACGTCTCCCGTGGACAGTGCTCGGTGTACCTGAAGAATCGGGCCACAGAGTGTCCGGGGTTATCTCCTCGCCAGAGTGCAGGGTTTATGTCTGGGTGGGGGCAGGGGGCAGGGCGTGGTGTTCACAGCAGCCATGAGAGTGGAGGAGTGTTCCAGGGGTGTGACCTGCCTCGGGGGGCCGCGCTCACCTCCTAGGTGGCTGAGGGCAGGGAGAGCTGCAGGCTGGGCCAGGCCTGTCTCAGAAAGCACAGCTGGTCCCTCCGGCTCAAAGACAGATGGGGGCCCAGACCCAGAGTTCCAAGCCACAGAGCATGGTGGCCCCAGCTCCCCGTGATCCTCTCCCCCCAGGCAGACGCCCTGCTGCCTTTCTTGCGTCTCCCAGGGAGCCCTGGACCAGCCTCCACCCCCCACCCTGGGAACTGGAAACCCTCCCCAGCTGAGAGCAGCTCACCCAGCCACATGCAGACTGTGGAGAACTTCATCCAGCTTCCTCATTCACTCACTCAACAGATACTCGTCTATTGCCCACCAGGCCAGCGCTGTTCTCTACTCTGGGGGCCCAGCAGGAAACAAAGCAGCCTCCCTGGAGCTGCCACGCCCTGGGCAATGCTCCCAAAATGCTAGTGGCTGCAGCTCCCACCATGATACACCAGTGCAGCGGGGCCCTGGTTTCCCACAGAAGCTCCCGTCCCACCAGGCTCCCCCGGGGCGAGGCAGGGCCCTCCTGAGGCTGACGTCCGCCCCTTCTCACTCCGTCCTCTCCGCCCACAGTGGGGACTGGCTTTTGAGCTTTGTCTACCGCACGTCCTCCGTGAAGCTCCGAGTGGCCGGCCTGCAGCCCGTGCTGCTGCAGGACAAGAGGGTGGAGAACGTGGACCTGTCCTCCATGGTGAGTATCACCGGTCTCTCCTGGGGCTGGAGGGGTGGGCACTTCGTTACTCCAGCCCAGCAACCCAGGTCCCAGGGACACTGGCCCGGGCTCAGTCCACCCCAGAGGAGGGAGGTCATGAGAATTCACTTGGGAAGAGGCAACTCCTGTTCACGGGCACCATCCTTGTGCTGGGGCATTGTCCCCAGGCCTCTGGGGCGGGCACTATTATCCCCATTTCACAGATTAGGAAACTGAGACCTAGAAAAGTTCCCATCACACAACTAGCAACTAATAGCCTGGATTTGAACCTCCAGAGCCCATGCTCTTGCCCCTATATTACTGCCCTCCCACTACGCCTCCCCACTCCTCCTCCCACTGCCCCCACTCACTCCCCCAGCCGACATTACTAGTCAGGACAGTCTATTTCTCCTGGAAGTAACGAAAACAACCAGAGGACACAAGTGGAGGCATTCAGGCTGGACCAGAGCAGAAGCACCCAACTTCCAGGCTGTGAAACTGTGGAATACAGAGCAGGGAAAGTGTGTTCCCAGGTCCCCCACCTTGGAATCATCTGGAGAGTTTATTTAAAATGCAGATCGAGCCCCACTGCCCAGACCTCCTAAATCAGTCTCTAGGAGCTGGAGCCTGAAAGTCTGCATTTTAAACATACTCCCCAAGGATTCTTACACATCTCAGACTAGGCAGGGCAGACAATGAAAAGAATTCTTGCTGGGAATGGAATGCAATGCGAGGGAGCCCACCCCAGCAGCTACACAAACCTAATTTGAGTTTCTAGAGCCATCTTGTGGGTTTGAAGGAACCTCGTCCACCCATCATATGTCTGTCATAGGGAGTTAATAATAGCTTCATGTGTGGACACTCACTTGATGCCCAGCTCTGCCCTAAACCTTTTGCAGTATCCGTATCCCCACTGTACAGATGAGGACCCTGAGGCTTTGAGAGGCTGAGGGACTTGCCCAGGGTCACAGAGCACGGACAGGGCTGAGCAGGACTGAAGCCAGTGGGCATCGCCCCAGGTTGGGTAGATGTGAGAACCAGTGGGAGAGGTGCCAGCTGCCAGGAGGATGAGGATATACTGAGCTGCAGTTATGTCCCCAGGCAAACTCAGCCAGTGAAAATTCCTGGGTTGCAGGGTTCACGGGAACAGGAACCTTGTTTTCCAATTATTACGTTGCCGGCTGCCATTTATCGAGTACCAAGCATTTCCTGAGCGTAACCCAATTTCCCCAGGTGCCACATAAGTAATTTGAGCCAGCCGCACCATCCTACCTGAGAGCAGACAGTCCAGGCCCCTCCCTGGGCATCTGAAAACTCCCCTGGGGAGGGGCACCCCGGAGGACCCTGGCTTCTCCCTTCAGCTTCAACAGCAGCCTGGCCCAACGACACACACACACGCACGCACACACGCACGCACGCACACATGCACGCACACACACGCATGCACACACGCACGCGCACGCACGCACACACACTGCACCTCGTGGTAGGGGAAGCCGGGCACCCTGACCCACCCCCACCAGCACAGCTAATGCTGGGTTGCATGCGTATTGAAACTTGACTGAGGGTTGAAGAGAGCGCGGGGGATTCTAGCGCAAAAACTTAAAACCAGACGTCATCAGGCACTGCTGCCACTGAAGCTCGTGGGCCGTGACCTTGCCCCGAGGTCTCCTGGGCCTCCCACCCAGCCTGCCACCATGTCACTGGGGCCAATTTGTCCTGGCTTATATCTTCACTCCCCCAGACTCCCAGGGCCCTAGCTCACAAGTCCTGACCCACCAGACAACACGAGTGAAGCAGTCCCGGCCTTCCTGACCGGCAGCTTTGGGGGCTGGTATTGGTCCAAGAATAAGAAGTGTTTCTAGACTCAACCACCCATGAGACTTATCACTCCTAATTCAAGAGGCAGTCTTCCCAGGACAGACATGAACTTCAAGCCCTAGAGCCATCTCCATAGATCATCTTTATCCCTGATAGACTTGCTTCACGCGATGTCAATCTCACAGCAATCCCGTACAGTGGGTATTGGGCATCCCCAAGTCACAGACTGGAAAACTGAGGCTTGAGAGAATAGATTCAGTGTAGCCAGAGAGTCATAGATCTGGTCTCTGAAACCAGGTCCAGAGCCTGTGCTGTACACCTCCCTGTGGGAGTGAGGAAAGCTGGGTAACAAGACCAGGAAACAGCAGGACTCAGTGATGCCTCCTGGCCCATGTCCAGGGGTCTCTGTCCTGCTTGAGGGTCCCTATACCCTGATGGGGTGAAGGGGAGAAGCGACTTGATACCTCACCACTCCAGGGGTCTTTCTCTGCCACAAGAATCAAATGTGAAAAGGAACGGCTGAACGTTCCTTTCAAATGAAAATTTCCTTTAAATGCTTCAAAGCCCTTGAAAGATAGTTTCTGCCCTGGGAAGCCCCTGAATGGGATACAGTGGGAAGAGCACAGCCTTTGGTGCCGGAGAGGCCTGGCTTAGAATCCGGGCTCTGCCACTGGTATACTGGCTGTGTGACCTTAGGCCAGTGACTGAACCTCTCTGTGCCTCGGTTTCCTCATCCTAGAAACAAGAGATATCACCTGTCTTGCAGGGCACATGCGAGATGGTTGGTGCACAGTAGGCCCTCGTTTAATGCTGGTTCCCACGTCTCCTGCCCCTGTGTCCACCTTCAGTTCTGCCTCTGGGACCACAGCTTCAGAGACTCCTCTCCCCACTCAGACTGCCGTCACGGCAGCTTCCCAGCTCCTGCCTAACAACAGCTCTTTATCGCATTAGGAGCACATCACAAAAAGCAGCGCTTTCCTCTTCTGGGTAATTAGAGGTAATTAGCATTGCCTTTGTGCTGCCCTCCTCTTTTCCTTGAAAATTCTTGCTGGAAGAGAGGTTGCTGGCAAAAGAGTCCTCGTGACTGCTGTTGCGAAGCACTGGCTGCCCCGTGCTCGGAGCAGAAACCTACAGGACCTTCTACAGGAGAATTTCCTTCTCCCTGCCGGGCTGACGTGGGCAGAGCCCTCTGAGCGTCATCCCAGCGTCAGCCACGGGGACACAAACGTGGTCTGCGGTGGCTCCTGATCTCAGGACAAGCCTGAGCAGGAGTGAGCCAGGGGCAGGCCCTGTCGCAGGCAGAGGGCATCTCTGGTGAATGGAGCAGACAAAGGCCAGGCTGCCTGCCCACCTTTCAGGCTCTCCTGTGTGAGGACTGGGTTGCAGCGGGTGGGGGTTTCTGCCACCCCGGGGGCCACGTCACGAGGTTTCTTGTGGGGGCAGAGACCCAGCCCAGAGTCTCTGGAGTCTTGATGTCCCAAAAGAACGCCAGCTGGCTTCTAGAGCTTAGCACAGGGCTTGGCACACAATAGACATTCAGGAATAATAACAACAATAGCCAGTGTGCCAGACACTGCTCTGCATGGTTTAGAGACCTTATGTCACTTGATCCCCATAGCTGTGCCATGAAGTAGGGATAATAACCCCATTGTACAGGTATAGAAACTGAGGCCGCAGGAAGGGACACTGCATGTGAGTGGCAGAGCCAGATGAACTAGGGAACCTACCTCAGAGCCTGGGCTCTTCACACTGTCTGCATTCACGCACCTCTGTGGCTTCCAGTCAGTGACCTCCAACTCTAGGCCAATAAGCCTGTGACGTGTATTATCTCGTTGAATCCTCACAGCCAGCCCACACGGTGTATGGTGTACATATCTTTATTAGCCCCATCTTACAGAGGAGGAAACTGAGGCCCAAGAGGTAAAGGAACCCCAGGGGGCCTTATAGGCTTGGGAATTGTTGACCAGGCAGAGACGGGTGGCAGCAGCTTTGGTTTGGGTAAGTCAAGGTGTCTTGCAAAGCAGGAAACCAGAAGCGCTGAGGCCCATTCATCCTGTGTGGATCTGGTTACCCTGAGCACCCACAGCGTACAGGGCTGTGTGCGGGGAGTAGAGGTGAGTTAGAGGTGTGCACCTCCTCAGGTCACACGGTCTGTCAGAACACAGACAGATGCGAGCAGATGAAGACGATGGTGTGTAGTGAGTGCCGTCGCAGGGGAGCCCCAGGAAGGGTCCGTAACCAGCGTGGGAAGGTCAGGGAGGCTTCACAGCACCAGGGACATCCAGCACATCCGGACAGGTGGCAGATTTCCGTCTAGACAGCCAGGGAGATGGTCTTGGGCTGAAATCTTTATCCAACATCAGCCACGCCAGAATGTTCCACTGCTCAGAAGGGATTCTTTTCCCATCCACCTCACTCCTGCTCTCCCATCCCTCTGGCTACCTGTACAATTGGAACTCTGCCAGCCAGTTCTGCCTCTGGGTCTTTGCAGAATGGCAGATCAGGGACTAGGCTTGGCTGAGACCTGGACCAACTTGTAGCCAAGAAGGTCCAGAGCTCTGCATTCGAGGGCAGCTGCACAGTGGAATTTCCATCTGGAATCAGCTGTAGCCAGTAGCCGTGAACACCTCCCTCCCTTCCTGTCCTGCCTGCCTCCACCCAGCCCGAGTACCAGCCCTTCACCAACATTAGAAAGGTATAGGGAGGTCATCCTTGTTTGTCCCTGTGGGTTTGGGTATAGGGAGGTCATCCTTGTTTGTCTAGGTTACTGCTGGCCCGAATTCAGATGTGATGGCTAGAGCTTCAGCAGCCGTTTTGGGTTCCTGAATGGATCTGCCTAGCTCACTCCCTACCTTCTATCCCTCCTTCCAAGAAAATTAAATTAAAAGGAACTCATATTTATGGAGCACCTACTGTGTACCAGGTGCTGTGCCTTGTGGTTTGTATTATTTCTTCCCACCAACCCCATGCGATGGGTATCACTCACCCTAATTGTGTAATGTCCCTATAAAAGTGTTTGGGGTCATATATGGAACAGAATAGTTCCCACAAAGTCCCAGGCCCTTGGAGCTCTCATCGCAGACATTCAAGGTATGACGTGTCATGATCCTCATTTTACAGACAGGGAAGCTGGGTCTCAGGACGTTGTACAGACTCACCCAGTTACTAGAAAGAGACAGAGCCAAGTCTGGAACCCCCGTGTCTCTGATTCCAAACTTAGGTTCTTTCTAGTGCCATGCAGCCACTAATGTCCACCCGCTATGGAAAGATGCTGCCCTACCTTGACCTCCACCCTGAACCCAGGGATCTGAAAAGCCTCTTCTGTGTGTATGCGTGTGTGTGTTTTCACTGAACACTCTTTAAAAGTGGTTGTAAAGAAAAGAACGAGAAGTAAGCAGGTAATGAGAAAATAACAAAACTGTACAGGGAATTGTCTTTTGTGTTCTTGCAAAGTCACTGGAATAACCCGGTGTGATTTGTGATTCGAATGGAAATGCAGGTGTTAGCACCCGAGCCTTTGTGTTGCTTCCTAAGCTCCCCAGCACAAGCCTCCCCCGTGCTTTCCTGTCTCCTTTTTAGACAAAAACCTTCCCCTTCAGCCTTGAAGGACTGTTCTGTCTTGTGCTTGCCTTTGGCACGAAAGCAGGCACCCTAGGCTGGATGGGGAGAGCGCAAGGCTCCATCTCAGGGAGGAGATTTGAGCGAAGCAGCCTCTGCTCTCAGCGTCTCAAGCACAGCACACGGCTGTGCTTTTCACGTGCTGTGTGTCGTTAAGCAAACCACCACCCCTCTCTGGGTTTCTCTTTTCTCATCTGTAAAATGAAAATGATTTCTAAAGTCTTCCCCACCACACACCTGATCTTCTATGAAGTGAACAGGGCTGGATTCAGACCCCAGCTCTGACACCTGGGTGACCTTGGGCAGGTCACTTTACCTCTCTGCCTCAATTTCTTCACCTCCAATTAGCAGCCAGTACCTGTCAAAGGAGTATATTCAATAAACTCATTTCCTACAATGTATTAAGGACCTACTGTGTGTCGACCATCGTCCATTTTCAGTTAGGCATCGGGCACTCCAATCACGCCCCTATTTTTCAGTCACTGATATGTGCCGACACAAAAATAGGGGAGTCTCTCTTCTCTCAAGAAGGGGGTGGGCACTTCTGAGTTCTTGACCCTTGTCTTAGTGAAGGTTCCATCCATAATAAAGGCCCAGATGAAGTGGCTTAAACACACAAGAGGTGATGCTGTCCCATAGGCAAAGGCTAGAAGAGGCAGTTCAGGGCTGGTGGCTCTATAGCTTTCAGGGGCCAAAATTCCCTGTCTTGCTATTCTGCCATCCTTAGTGAGCCAACTCATGGCTCATGGTGGCTGCCACAGCTCTGGCCATCCTGTCTGAATTCCAGCCAGCAGGAAAGAGGAAATAGGGGTAAAAGCGAAGCACTCCCCCTTTTAAAGAGAATTCCAAGGAGCACCGCATAACACTGCTGCTTCATCTCATTGGCCAGAACTCATCACCACAGTACACTTGGCAACAAGGGAGGCTGGAGAATGTACCCAGCTGTAAACTGGAGTTCTTATGACCAAGGGAAAGGGGGAGAGTGAATTGTAGAAAGTACCTGGCAATCTTTCTAGCCATAGTTCTATTTTAGATTTGGGGGCTTTGTCCTGGAGGAACGCTCTGATGTAACTACTCTTACTGTCCCCATTTTACAGCTGAGGCAAATGGAGGTCAGAGGCATACAGGGTCTTGTCCAAGGTCCCACAGCTGGTGATCCACAGAGCCCTTCCACTGTAACCTAAAGCTGCAGGCAGAGAACGGGAACTTCCACTCCAGCTGTAACAGGAGGATCTTTCCTGCCCCCAGAGGACCCAGATTCTGTAGAGAAGCTTCCTTCGTCTTTAGTTAAGAAATTTTAGAGCAGCTTTGAACCCAGAGGCTTCCCACCCACTCTGGACTTGAGAATCATTGAGGGTTGGAGTCATGGCATTGGTGACTGGTTGGTGAAGATGCGGAGGGAGAGGCCCAGGAGCCCTGGGGAGGACTGGGGTCTGCCCACCACCCGTGGTCCTCACTCACTGTCCTCCTGCAGGTCAGCGGCCACTTGGACTACGCCAAGCAGATGGACGTCATCCTGAAGGCCGTGGGCATCCACACCAAGCCAGGCTGGGACGAGAAGGGGCTCTTGCTGGCCCCAGGCAGCCTGCCCCAAGAGGAGCCTCGCCAGGCAGCAGCGCCCTCCTCATCGGATAAGACCACCAACCAGGATGGGCAAACCCAAGGTCCCACATCCCCCTTGGGAGACACCCCCAAAGCAGCCACATCTCTTGACCCCAGCCAAGCCCAAGTGCCAGTGAGACTGGACCAGTCTGAAGGGGCCTCTCTTCCTGCTGCTGCCAGCCCTGCTGAGAGCCCCCCTGTCTGCAGCCATGGCATGGGCCCCAACCCACTGGGCTGCCCCGACTGTGCCAGCGAGACACAGGGGTCCTGCCCAGGGCTGGACTGACCCCGGAAGAGTCATTCTCCCAGATTTCTATATGCAGTGCTCTCTTACCCCACTCCACCGGGTCCCTCACATGAGCTCTGGAGATGCAGAATTTCCACCACTGTCTTTCCTAAATTGAAGACATTGCTACTGGAAGGAGGGGGATTGTAAGAAGACACCGTCCCCTCCCCAAGGAAGCAAGGCTAGAGCTCTGCAGAGTCAACCAAGCACAGTGTAGAGCCCCAGGACTAGACCAGCCGTGGGCCTCCTGTGCTTCGGGTCAGAGCTGTAGGGTCTGGTTGCCCATCAGGTGGCTCAGGAGCTCTGTGGAGCCTGAGGCTCCCACCCAGCCACGCTCCCCAGCCTCAAGAGCCTGGTGTCTGCCGACCCATTCGCCCACAGGCACCACTGCCACACCTACAGAGCAGGTACAAGTGGGACAAGCAGCTTATTCTCTCTGCTCTTGGGAGATCCGATGAGATCTGCCACGTGCAACTGTACAGGCTGTGCACCACACAACTGCAGGGGCAGCATCATAAAGACGTGATGTGAAGGGCGCCCCCCAAAGTTATGCCACGTAGTGGCCCTGGATATAACTGTTACAGAACAATTACAGAACGTGGTGAAAAAATGCTGGATCAGCAGGCAGTGTGGACTGGGCCTGTGACGAGAATGAGTTAGGTGGGGATTTCCTACAGCAGAGACAGAGGTGTGATGATTCTAATAATAAATAATAATAACAGCTACCATTTATCAGGTATTTACTGTGTACAGGGTGCTTACCTGGATTGTCTCAGTTGACCCTCACAACAACCCTATGAGGTAGGTTCTATTATTATCTTCATTTTCACTTGCAGACCAGAGAGGTTAGGTAAGCTACCCAAGATCACACAGGTGGTCAGTCTCAAGCTCCAGTCAGTCGGCCTCTAGAGCCCAAGCTCTTAGCCACTGGATCTGCATCCCTGGAACCATCCCCTTTGGTCCTCCCACTGTCTCTGAATGAGCGGGCCAGAGATAATCCCCCCCCGCATCGTGCAGATGGGGAAACCAAGGCCCCGGCAGAGAAAATATTGACAAGCTCAGGGGAGGCAGCGAGGAGTGGGGAGAGGCAGGGGAATTAGAGTGTTGGAGCCAAATTGGTCCTCAGGGGTACGTGTATTTGTTTCAAAAAATATTTACAGAACTCCTACTGCTGTTAATCCAAACAGCTCATGTCACCCACGGAAAACTGAGGCCCCGAGAGAGGACATGACGTTGCTGAGGTCCCAAAGCAAACTCAGGGCAGAGTCTGGACCAGAACCCAGGACACCTGCACCCAGAGTCTCTTCCCACTTCACCAGCTGCTTCTACAGCCTGAGTGGCCCCTCAAGCGAATTCAGTTCACACCACGGTCACCGCCTCAGCTAGTGTTTATTGAGAGTCCACTGGGGCAGGCCTGGGGGTAGAGGGGGAGCCCCAGTAAGCACCAGAGCCCCTCTACAGCCTGCGGCATGGCCAGAATTGAGTCTACTCAGCACCAAGGAGAGCTCCAGGCCGCCAGTGGAGGCTCCTGGGAGTTTGGGTGGATGGAACTTGGAGGTGGGAAGCAGAGTAAGAAAAACCTCTGACTAAAAAGAAACCTAAAGTAGGTAAGCTTTGGGAACCAAGAGTTCCCCCGTCAGAAAAAAGCAGGCCCCTGTGCCAGGGTCCACCTGCCTGCCCGAGGGCACCAACCCACACCAGGGACAGCTCTACAACTCTGCTGACCCGATGGCCACCACTCCCACTGAGCCCTGGGAAGGCCAGAAGGAGGTGGTCAAGGGCTGGTTCTGTTCCCACCAGCTGGTTCCCTTCTAGGCCCAAGGAAGTCCAGGCTAGAGGAACACCATTCCTGGCGCTGAGCAGAAGCCACCAGCTCTCCCTTCGGCTCCAGGAGACGCAGTGCAGCCGCCTGGGAGCTGGGGTGGGGGCCCTACCCAGCTTCCAGAGCGAGCCAGGCTGTGAGATCTGGGCCGGGGCTGAAGACGAGGAGGAAGGTGGAAGAACAGTGGGAACAAAGAGCCCTTCCTGGCCCTCAGCCAGAGGCCAAGGGACTGGATGGCCAGGAGCTGTAACAGCAGGGACCACCAGCCGACCACCTGCCGAGTGCCGGGCATTCTGTGTGCAGTATCCTAACGCTGAAGACACCCTATGAAGCAGGCATCGTTACTCCCATTTTGCACGTGGAGTAATAGGCTCAGAGGGGTTAAGTAACTTGTACGAGGACTGGTAGGTGGTGAAGCAGAGGTTCACACGTAGGCTTGCCTGACTCCCAGGCTCAGATGCTTTGTGTGCGGGCAGGTGTATCCTGAGAACCTGACTGGTCCAAAAACGGTCTAGCAAACCATTCTCGGGGTTAAAGATCACCTGAACCAGCACATCTCAAACCATAATGTGCACAGGATCCACCTGCTGAACACCAGGTCGGGGTGGGGCACAGGTGTGCGTTTCTAACAGGCTCCCGGGAGCTGAGGCGGTGGCCCACGGACCACACTTGGAGGACCGAGGAATTTGGCCCAGCGCCAAGCTGCCTCTGCAGACAGAGGTGTCCCTCCCACGCAGTCTGACAGACACGTGCAAAGGAGATGGTTGTCTTCATCCTAATCTGGGCCAAGAGGTCCTTACCCCACTCCCTGGAGTCCCCCAGCCTTGCTCTACACACATCCACAAGTTACACTCAACAGTGGGGCATCCTGGAGAAAACTGTACCGAGCCAGCAACTAGCCCTCCAGGTAGGAGGCCTGGAGTGGGCACAGGGAGCTGGCTCCGTGCAGCCCCCTGGAGCTCAGCGGGCTCCCGGGAGACCTGGAGCATCCTGGTTTTAGCCAAGAGCTGGCCCAGGGCCTCAGGGACTTGGTCCCATCCGGTCCAGCTCTCCAAGCCTGCATCAGTTCCTCGGGGGACCAAGCGGATGCAGCTGTAGCTCAGGCTCCGCGGGATCAACGCTGAAGAAGCTAACTGCGGTAGTGGTCCCGGCAGGCGGCGGGGGGTCCCGGGTGGCCTCTCCAGGCAGCAGCAGCTGGGCCGTGAGCTGCAGGCCCGAGGAGCCCCCCGAGCCCGGGTCCGAGTCCGAGTCCGAGTTCGGCAGCAGGGGCAGTGGCAGCACGTGCTGCAGGCTCAGGCCCGGCCGTGGGCCGCTGTGAGAGGTACGCACGGAGGGCGAGGCAAGACTGGGCTGGCGCTCCCGGGGGCAGTGGGGACACGGCAGGAACCTGCCCAGGGCCCGCTTGAAGTCCCGCATGAAGAGCGGGTAGATGATGGGGTTCATGGTGCTGTTGCAGTAACCCAGCCATGTGAGGACATCAAAGAGCCCCGGGGAGATGCAGTCGCACACGGCCTGGAGGGATGGGGCACGTCATGCCTGGTCCTGGAGGAGGGACGCAGGCCACCCCGCCCAGCACGGATGGGACAGACACATAAACACATGGAGAGGCAGCCCGCCCTCCTCCCTCCCCGGGTCTGGGCAGGGGTAGGGCTCAGGGCCTCCCCAACCAGGCGTGGACTCACCTGCCCCTTGTGGTAGCATTACCTGGGCTATGTTGACCACAAAGAAGGGCAGCCAGGTCACAAAGAACATGCCCAGCAGGACGCCCAGTGTCAGGCTGGCCTTCAAGGCCTTCCTGCTGTGCTTGGTGGCTAGACGCCTGCTGTCAGCCGACTCCACCCCGGGGCACGGGGTCCTGGGCACCTGAGGAAAGGAAAGCCACGTGATTTAGTGAAGAATGCGCCCCAGTCTGACCCTATTCCCAGCCACAGACTGAGCCTTACTCCTAATTCTAGACTGAGCCCTAGTACCAGTATTAAACTGAGCCCTGACCCTTGAATGAGCTCCAATTGCAGTCCTAGCTGAGGCCTGACCCTGACTCCCGACCGAACCTTGATCTTGGCTTCAGACTGAGCCCTGACATCAGCAGTAAGCTAAGCCCTACTCATGGCCCTGAGCCCCTGATGCCTACCGTAGGTTGAGCCCTACATAAACAAGATCTCAAACTGAGCCTCAACCCCGGACCAGACTGAGCCCAATTTCAGCACCAGACTGAGCCCTGATTCCAGAAATAGATGGAGCCTTGGTCCTGGTCCTGCACCAAGCTATGACCCTGACCCAGCGCTTCACGAGGAGCTCTAGAAAGTACAGTGAGATTTCCTAGGTGCTGGGGCTCATGGTCATGTGTGTTGGCCAGTGTCAAATGTTGTCCTTTGCAAGGCGTGTGGGTCTTCCGAACTGTTGGATTTGTGTTTGGGGCAGTGTTGTCCTGCACTGCACTTTGGCACTACAAGAATTAGCCACAATTGAACAGTACTTGACAAAAGAGGACAGTTGCTGTCCAGGGCTTGGCAATCTCTTTGCCTATGGATTCTCTTCGTATGTTGGAGTGATGGTTTTGTCTGCACCACTACTCCCAGACTCCACAAAATAAAGTGCATTTTTGAAAATATGTGCCCAAAACAAACGTGTACAATTAAATCTGTATAAATTACTAGGGATGCAAGCAACCTTGGCATTTTACACGCAGATTTCACTGTGGAGTGACAGACATCTCCATTCGCACACGTGGACTCCGTGAGCGGGAACCAGGGGAGAGGAGGAGGAAGAAGCTAGGAGCTGCTCCATGGGGAACACGGCACGAGGGGTTAGAATGTGACTTTACAAGTGGGAGCGCAGGCGTCCCAAAACGTTCAAAAGGCTCTCTGATCCCAGATGACCCATTAGCCCAGAGGTTCTCTTAATTTTTTCAACTTTGTGAGTCCATTGAGATGCTAATGAAATCTACAAAACCACTCCTCAGAAAACAAAAGGCTTATAAAATTTTATAAATACACACACACACACACAGAAAAAAGTTCCCCCATGTCCAGAGGGTTCAGAGACCACTGTGAAGTCCATCCATGAAACCCCTAGGGGTCCATGAAAGCTGGAATGTGAAGCCCTCCTCTGAACCATGTATTGTAATCAATTTGGATTTTCATATATCAGCTTTCCACAAGGCAAGAGCCACCTGTATTGACAAGTTTTAAGTAAATACTGGTATGCAGAGGTGCGCACAACTTATTGAATTACGAAGGGGCATGTGGGCTGCCTGGGAATATACCTGGGCTTTGAAAGCCAGGGGTTTTCCCCCCAACATTTCCTAAACTGCATGAGAGCCCAGCTTAGCTCTTGAGGCAACCAAAGATAGTTTGGGTATGGGAAGATGAAAGAGAAGGAGGCAGGAAGGGAACCAGATTCCCAGGCGAAAATGGGGTGGAGGAGGCAAAGGCAAGTTGTGTCAGCCCTTCGAGCACCAAAGCCGAACCCCCTACCCCGTCCCCCTCCCAGCCCTTTTTCTCTCCCCGCCTCCTCAGGGTAGCCAGGCTTGGTTACTGTCCATGGTGCTGAAAACCCAGCTGCGTCCCTACAATATCTTTCTATAGGGTCTGGAATGGCAGTGGCAGGAGAGGGGAGACAGGCACACTGCAACTCCCACCCTTCGATGTGTTTCTCCAAGTGAAATCTGGTTAGACAAATATCAAAGACACCCAGAGCAGCCTAAAAGAGGCCCTTGAGTTCTCCCCTCTGTCTTGGTGGGGCAGCATTGTGCAGAGGCAAGAGCTTGTTTTAAGACAAGTGATCTGGCTTCAAACCATGCCTCTACCACTTACTCGCCCTGTGATCTTGACAGTCTCTGCTTCCACATGTGTAAAATGGGAGAAAATACTCACCTTACGGAGTTGCTTTGAACCTGTGGATATACATGCACGCACAGTGCCTGACACAGAGTAAGTGTAAATACATAGCAGCCCTGATGTCGATTCAGCAGTATACGAGGTTGGGGGAGTTTTTAGCACCTTCAGGAGCCCTGTTTTTCTGCCAGCAGCTCGAGCTTTCCAAAGCAGCACAGATGTCAGGACAAATGCTCTGAGCCACTATGCTATAGCAAGGAAGAAAAAGAGGATCTGCTTTTCTCTCTCCTTCTCATTTTCTCTTCTCCAGAGTGAACTCTATATGGCTCCCGTGGGCCAACCTGTTCAACCTGGAGGGAGAGGCTCCTGCTTCCCCAAAAGAATCTCCTAGGATCTGCCGTGACTTTGAATTGCTGCCACCAGTGGGGACAGACATATGGGGAAGAGGGAGACACCGTCTCCAGAAAGCCCTAGCCACACGGGTACCCCCTGGCCCCTGGAGACCTGGGGAGGGGGCAAAAGACAGCTGTGATCTTGCTAGAGCTCTAGGGCACTAGGGTACCAAGGTACTCAGGGAGACATTTTGGGGGCAGTCATCAGGGGAGGATGATCCCGAAGGACTAACCATGGTCTGAGAGTCCCTCTCTCGTCTTCCTAGGAACAAACCTGTACTTCTCTTTCTCCTCTTCTCCCCGAAAAGTTGGCCCAAGAACACAAGCAAGAGGGAAGAGAGAAGGAATTGAGGCTCAGAGATGGTGGGGGAACCTTCCCAAGGTCACATTACGCCAGTACAAAGCCTCAAACAAAAGTACCAGTGACCCCAAATGATCATCTCCACTTACTGAGCACTTACTATGCATCAGCAGTTGATGTTCATTCTGCCACTGAGTCTTTATGGGAGGAAGGTATTATAATCTCCATCTTGCAGATGAGGTTCAGAGAGGCAAAATAACTTTCCAGGAGTCACACAGCAGACAAGTGCTGAGTTAGGGAATCAAAGTCATCTCTGGCTCCAGAAACTGCACTTCACCAGGCCGTTTCCATTTTGGAGGATGGCACCCCCAAGTAAAACCCCACCACCGTCACTGAGAGTCCCTCATGGAGCAGAAGCCAATGGCAACCGCCAGGCCACGCTCTGGGTTCTGGCTGATGCCAGCCTCACCCTTCCCACTTCTCTCTGCCCTGTAGCCACCTCATGGCCCCGTGGCACGTTCTGTTGTTTGCATGTCCCTTATACATGTCTGTGGCATTTGTCACTGTCAGAGGGCAGCTACTGGAGGACAATTTGGCAGTGCCCTTCCAGGAGGCAAGTCCGCTTACAGGTCCTTATGTCCATAAAAACCCATACCTGTGTCTCTACACTTGGCTTGGACAAGAGTGTGTACCACAGCACCATTCGTGATAGGAAAAAAATTGGAAACAGCCCAAAAGTCCATCAAAAGGTGAGTGGTTAAATAAACCCCGGTACATTACCACTATAGAATGCAACACAGATGTTTGAAAGAATGAATTGATCAAATGGAAGGATCTCCATGACACATTATCAAGTGATAACGGCAAGTTGTACAAACAAGAGATACAGCATGATTCCCTTTGTTTAAAAAAATACACAAAGCAAAGCACTAAGTTTCTTTAGGTACATAAACAAATATGGAAAAAGAACTGGAAAGACATTGAGAGACGTAGGAGTGGGAGGTGATTGGATGAGGTCAGAGAGGTCTTTTATTTTATCGTTATTGACGAATTTTCATTTTAAAGTGTACTTACGTATTCCCTCGTGTAATTTCAAATGTGTACGATCAACTAATCATAGTGTGAGGGTAATAGGATAGACCCTGGAGCCAGACTGCCTGGTTTAAATCATGGCTCTGTTACAAACTAGCTGAGTGAACTTAAGCAAGGTACTTTACCTCTCTATGCCTCAGCTTTCTCATCTGTAAAATGGCAATTACAATGGCATCTACCTCGTAGGGTTGTAGTAAGGGTTAAATAAGATAATAGCAAGTTACTCGAACAGTGCCTGGCACACAGTAAGTACCATGTGATTGTTACCTTGTTGTCGTTTATCGTTATTTGTGTTCACCTCGGCTCCTTCATAATGGTGATGAGGCTGCTGATGGCAGCGAGGGTGATTTTTCCCCCTAGAAAATCTCAAAGGGGTGAGCTCCCCCAGAACCGTGCATTTTTACCATCAAGAGGAAAGGATAGGAATTAACGTTTGTCAAGCACCTACTATGTGCCAGGTTTATATATATCATCTCATTGATTCTTCAAACAGCCTCAAATGATAAATAGCATTACCCCTGAGATAGACGGAGGTGAGTGACTCATCCAAAGTCATCCAGCTGCGACGGGAAAGAGGCAGGATTTGAACCCGTGCTCAGCCAGACACGCAAGCTCCTGTGCCCTGCCCCAGCTGCACCAGGCAACCTCGTTCTGAGCAGCAGCAAAGGCTGTCATGCTCGGCTCTGCTCCTCTGCTCCTCTGCCTCCCACTCAGCCCCCTCCTCCCCCTCCAAGATATTTCTGTGATCACAGCCTCCTCTGAGGAGGAAGCAGAGATGGAAGGGAAGATGGATCACTAGGACAGAATGATGCACAGCTGGGGGATGGAGGGTGAAAAAGCTGGGGGAGGAGAAAAAGGAGGAGAAATTGAGGGAGAGAAGGAAGATATGGGGTGCAGAAGGAAGGGATGGGTGAGCTAGAACGGAGGGAGGGGGGATAGAGAAGGGGAAAAGATGCGGTGCAGAGGAAGAGGATAGGGAAAGGGTTTTGACCACAGAGACACAGGAATTCTGGCAGAGAGAGAAAGAGACTAAGAACGTAGGAACTCCCAGCTCAGCCTCCCACTGCTGCTCCCCAGCAAGCTGAGCACCCACACTGGTCCCTCTGGAATCCCCCGAGGATGCGTCCCATCCCCACATGGGCACCCACCTTTCACACACACACACACACACACACACACACTCCTGCCCTGGAGGCATCTCACTCTGGCACCACCACCACCTCTCACACCCTTCTCTCCAGCCCCAGCCCATATGCCCTGCCTGGCCTCTAAGCAGAACTCTTTCTTATAGCCCCTGGGGCTGGGAAGACCTGTCTGAAACCGCTGAGCCAACCAGTGGCTTTTTAAAAGGCCATTCACATCAATAGGCAGATGTGGTGGACAGAGGCATAGAAAGATGCTCCAGCCAGCTCAGCTCCCTTGTCGGAAACCCCTGAAGAGCCAGGACTCCAGGGACTGGTGCCCAGCCCCCTTCCCTCTGTGGGGAAGGTAGAGGCTGGATCGGAGAAGGAGCTAAGGGTTCAGTGGGGCTGGAAAGAGGAGGAAAGGGGCCTAACACACCCCCAAGTTCTGTTCATTCTCATTAGTTCCTTTAGGTCCAGGCACTGAGAACGCCTCCGTCCCCAGGCTGGATGCTGCTGGACTCTGGGGCAGGCCAGCTTGGGAGGGGGAAGTGGGTCACAATCCAGGAGGCCAGAGTAGAGGCAGCATCCCAGAAGCAAATTCCCCAAATGCAGGCAATTCTCCAGGCAACAAGGAAAAATTGCCCTACAGAAGGCTTACTTAGGATCTGAGTGGGTTTGGAAGCAACGGCAATGGGAGAGTCTGACACTGTCTCATTCAAATAAAGAGAAAAGGCTTTCCAGAAAGTAGGAAGAATTTGCACAAACACGTTGCTGGCTTGAGAGGCTGCGGGTCATTCTGCCACAGCTAAATGACCCATGAAGACTCCTCCCAACCTTTGGTTTCGTGACTTCCTTGCTTCAGTTTGCAAACGTATGCACAGGGAGTAATAGACCCTGAATGTTTACTGGCGGAGGCACCCTTCTTCTAAGCTCCAGAACCCTCATCATGATAGGGTTTCGTGATCAGTGTCTCTCTCTCCAGCTAGAAAGTAGATTCCAACAGGGCAGGATCTTCTCAGACCCACTCATCCCTGCAACCACAGCACAAGGGAGGTACTCAACACAGCAACACAGTACCAAGGAAGTGAATCAATCAATGTACTAAAAAGTGCAGGATTCATCAGCTACAAGAACTGCTTCTAACAGTGGGAGAACAGGGAGAGATGTGAGTTGGGATTGAACCCCTGGCTCTGTGGAGCACTGTTGTGCATTTCATTTCTCTCATCACTGTGCACTGACCACTCACGACACGCCAGGCACTGTTCTAGGTTCTGGGAATATAGCAATCGAGATAAGTCCTCACCCTCATAGAACTTACATTCCAGTAGGAGGAAATAAACAGTCAAACAGTAAGTGGGAAAGTATATAATATGTCAGGCGGTGGTATTTGTTGCTGAGAATAACTTAGGAAATTAGGACTGGGTGGGATCTGGACAAGTATGGCCGTTACTACTCTTGACGAAGTGATTAGGGAAGACAGCCAAGCAGAGGACAGAAGAAAGTGATGGAAGCTAGGGGGAGAACCATGCGGAGATGTGAGGAAACGGCACTTCAGGCAGGGGGAGCAGCAAGTGCAAAGGTCCTGAGGCAGAAGTGTGCTTGGTCTGCTCAAGGAATAACAAGGGGGCCAGGGGAACTGAAATAGAAGGAGTGTGGAGGGTGGTGGAAGGAAAGGAGGCCAGAGAAGGAGCAGAGGAATGACATAACAGGGCCTGCATTTTTTTTTTTTGGCCATGCCTCACAGCTTGCGGTAGAAGTGCCAAGTCCTAACCGCTGGACCGCCAGGGAATTCCCAGGACCTGCATTTTAAAGGGATCGTTGTGGCTGCTGTGTAAGATCAAAAGGGAGCAAGGATGGGCTTAGGAAGCCAGTGGGTGATCACTGCAATAACCCAGGCATCAGAAGCCCAGGGGACCAAGGGAGGCAACCGAGACATGAGAAGTGTCTTGAAAGCAGAAAGCATGCTGGGTGTGCAGTGTGAGAAAAAGAGAGGCATCCAGGCTGCCTCCAAGGTCCCTGGCCTGAGCAACTCATATTAGTTAGTCGACATGAGGAAGATAAGGGAGAGACTATGTCTGGAGCCTGGAAAATCCGGAGTTCTGTTGCGGGCAGTGGTAAGTAAGTGGCCCAGGCTGGAAGTCATCAGTGGGGAGGTGGCACTTCTGGTCATGGCACGAGACCAGCTCACTGAGTGAATGTGGGAAAAGAGCAAGGAGGTCAGAGGACTGAGGCCGGGGGATGCCTCGGATGGTGGAGAAGCAGGAGGACCCAGTAGAGGAGACTGAGAAGGCACAGCCGGTGGCGTGGAGGGTCTCACACCGGGTGGCGTCCCTGAGGTCAATGTTTTAAGAGCATGTCACTGCCCACAGGCAGCACGACACTCAGATCCAGGCGTTGGCATCAGCCAGACCTGAGCTGGAACCTCACTAACCAGCTGTGCAACCCTGGGCGTCACCGGTCCTCGGTTTCCCCAGATGTCAAACAGGGATGATGATTACTTGCCCCGTTGGGTGTTCGGGGGATTCACTTAGCTCAGTGCCCGGCAGGTAGAGAGAGCGCTCAAAGGCTGTGGAGCTGCAGCTGTTAGCATTCGGGGGACACCTGCCCAGGTGCTGAGGCCGCAGTCTCAGGTACAATCCTGGCCAGTTAGCTTCATGGAAAGAAAATCTATGCATCACAGACACTGCTAGAACCGAGAATCCAGACCGAGGCTGGCCAACTTCTCACCTCCTTAGTCACTGGGGCAGAGCTCCCCAGAGTGTGAGAATTGGAGATACCCTTGAGTAGTAAATGGACACCCTATAAAATAACTGAGTCACAGAGTGGGAACATAGGCCTTTACAGTTCCCTCCCAGCTCTTCCGGTTACATCAAGAGAAAGTCTCGTGTCAATGGTACTGTGTCTTTAACATCCCTCCAACGTCTAACAAAGAGAAAGCCGGCCTCAGGCTCAGCATCTCCAGCCACATCCAAGCTGGGCTTTAGTAACCTCAATGGCCAGGATACTGACTGTCCGTTTCGGGAAGAGAAAAGAAGTTTTCTTTCTAAATAAGTTCATGGAAGTAAGAAGATAAATGAGATGTCTCCAGGGAAATGCAAAGTACATACGGATGCAGAGCCTTGAGGCATGTGTGAGGGTGGGTGGAGGGGTAGCAAGGCAGATACCACAAGGCAGTTCTCCAACGCCTGACGTCTGGGAAACGCTCCTTTACAGGAACCCAGGGAGAGAGATGGATGGCCCAGGGCAGCTGCCCTACAGCTGCAGAACCGAGTCAGGGTCACAGCCACCTGGTGAGACTCAAGAACATTCTCCAGTGAGCACAGATGGGAGAGAGAGCAGGGCCGCAGCCAGGACCTCCTGTCCACCCAAGACCCTGTCCTCCTACTCGATGGGCCTCACTGCTGGGATGACACGGCTAAGCCGCTCTGCGGGGGCTGCCGACCAGGGTGTTGGCCTCTCAGCCCCCATCTATCCAGTGACCCCCCCGCCCAAGGTAGCTCCCATCCTGCAGGCACCTCCTCCACCTGAGGCTACACCAAGATGACACTGGAGAGCCCATCTGGGATCTTCTTGGGGGCCTGTGACCTAATTCTCTAGGGCTCAGGCCTGATCAGTCTAAAGTCCCATCCCTTGGCGTGAGCAATAAGACTCGGGTACCGCGTGACCCACTCCACTCTAGGCACTGCAGATCTTGAGCAAAGAGCGCCGACCCCATTCACAGGTAACCAGTGAGCACCTACTACGCACAGTGGAGATCAAAACTCACTCAGATACACCCAGCCCTCGTGGGAGCTTACACTCCAGTGGGGGAGACAGTGAACAGATCAACAAATAAACTGGGCATCGGGATCAAGAATAAAAGGGTGGGGGAGGGCAGGGAGGTCTGCAGACAGTGTGGTCAGGGAGGGCCTCTGGGAAGGGGTGACCTGTGAGCTGAAGAAGAGTCTCAGTCAGGCAAGGGCGGCTCCAGGGGAAGAACATTCCAGGCAGAGGGCACAGCCAGTGCAAAGACCTGGGCACAGAGTCAGTCTGGTGCCTACCAGGAGTGTCAGTAGGTCCACAGGACTGCTGCAGAGAAAGGGGCAGGGAGGGGAAGAGGTGCAGCTGGGGAGGTGGTCAGGACCGGATCCCGAGGCCAGATCCTGACACAGGTCTCCCCTTTATCTTGAGAGCAATGGGGAGCCACTGAAGGGTTTGTAGCAAGGGGGTGAGGTGATCACGCTTCTGCTTTTCTTTGTGCAGAAAATGGATAGGAGGGGGTCTGGCGTGGAGGCAGGGGGAGCCAGCAGGAGACTATCAAAGGCTCCCAGGTAAGAAGCAATGGTGGCTTGGATCGGGAAGGTGGCATTGGAGGTGACACATGTTTAGAGGCAGCACCAACAGGCCTTGCAGATGAATCCCATGAGCATGAGGGAGAGAAATTGTTCCTAAGTTTCTGGCGTGCGATGCCATGATGGTGCCATTTGCCACGATGGGGACGACGGGGGGACGAGCAGGTGGGGAGAGTTGGGACCCCCTGAATTCCCTGTTGCACATGTTACCTTCGAGAAGACTGCCCCACATCCTGGAGCGTCTGTGGACAGCTGGACATTGAGTCTGGAGTTCAGAAGGAAGGTGGGAACTGGGAATGACCAATCGGAGGTCGTCAGCAATTGTATATTACGTGGCGGATGCCTAGTGGGCACCCAATGGCTGCTGATTCTTCTCCATCCCACAAGCCCGGGTCTCCCTGCGCGCCCCGGGTACCTGCAGCGTCTCCAAGGCCTGGACGGCCATGCCGGTGGTGAGGGAGGCCACCTGCACGGCCTGCTTGCGGGCGGCCAGCAGGATCCTGCAGTAGGTGAAGCAGATGGCGCCCGAGGGCAGGAAGAAGGTGAGGCCCGACGCCACCAGGACGAAGGGCAGGCTGGCCAGCAGGCGGCACTGCCCCGGGGCGGGCGCCCGCGCGCGGCCCAACTCGTGCCATCCCAGCAGCAGGGGCAGGAAGGAGGCGAGCGCGGCCAGGCCCCAGGCGCTCAGGACCAGCGCCAGAGCGCGCGGGGGCGTCATGCGCAGCTTGTAGCGCAGCGGCGAGAGGATGAGCAGGTAGCGGTCCAGGCTGATCAGACAGAGGTTGAGGATGGAGGCGCTGCAGCACATCACGTCGAAGGCGGCCCAGAGCAGGCAGAGGCCCCGCGCCAGCACCCAGCGCCCGTACAACGCATTCAGCATGGCCGGCGGCATCACCACCAGCCCCACCATCAGGTCCGACGTAAAGAGCGACACCAGGAAGAAGTTGGACGTGTTGCGCAGCGTGGGCTGCGTGCAGATAAGCGCGATGAGCAGCGAGTTGGCCGCCGCCGTCAGCGTGATGACCACACACAGCGCGGCCGCCACCCAGCCGCTGCCCCCCGGCTCCGATGGCGGCCCCGACTCCCAGTCCAGGGTGCTGTTGTTGGCGGGGCCCTGCTCTGGGACCATGAGGGCGGAGGGCGAGGACGTGAGGCCCGAAAGGGGTCCGGAGGACTAGGTAGGGTGGGCGGGAAGACGGAGAGAGGGACCTGCAGGTGCAGAGGCTGGATGGGCGTAGTCGGTGAGAACAGACCACCCCCCGGGGCCGCAGGTGGGAAGGTATGAATGGGGCTCTGGGTCAAGGGGCAGCAACCCGAGGAGGATGGAGAGGGGGCCTTTGGGCGTCCTCGGGTGTGATGTAGGGACACCTGGAGCAAACCGGTAAGAAGTCTGGGAGGAGGCACCTGATGAGCTGAGCCCTCCAGAAGGAGAGGGCCGAAAGTCAGGAGGACCGGGACGCTGACTCTGGGAGCGTTTGGCCGGGTGGGAGCAGAGCCCCTAGAGGGGACGGGCGGTAAGATGGGTCGAGAGCAGGGACCCAGGGAGGTGGGAACCCAGGGCGAGTGGGCGCTATCCAGGCCGCCCCGCGGCAGGTGGGCGTAGTGGGGGTGAGCCAGGTGGGGAGCCGTGGTGCTGGGGGTTGCAGGGTAGGGGGTTCCACGCGCCAGAGCAAAGCCCCTGGCGGGGAAGGCAGGTCTCAGAGCCAGCGCAGAGGCACCCCGGGCTCGGGCGGACACGGTCCCCGCAGCGAGAGGGAGGATGCCGGGCCGGCCCGCAGGGAGAGAGAAGGAGCCGCGGACGCGCCTCCGCCCCTTCTCCGCCCGGCCGCGGGTCGCCGGCCCCGCTCCCTCCCGCGCTCGGTACCTGGGGCGCTGAGCGCTGCTCCGCCGCCGGCGACTGCGGCAGGAGCCTCGGGGCCAGGAAAGGAAAAAGCGGCCGCGGGCCGGGCAGGCGCCCAGGGACCGGGAGCCTCCGCGAGGGGCCGGCGCGCACGGAAGAGCGGTGGCTGCTTCCAGGAGCGCGCTGTCCCCGCGCCGCGGAGCCTGCGCCCAGCCCCGCGGTGGGCGGGGAGAGCCGAGCCCAGGACTAGCAGGCGGGCGGGGTTCCTGGTACCCCCAGGTTTGCAGAGGGATGACCCGAGCACTCCGGCTGCGCCAGGTCGCCTCCCAGCTCTAGCAGCCTCCACCCCCCGCATGCCCCTCCCCACCCACACGGGGCGCAGGAGGATCTCAGAGGAGGAGGCTGTGGCCCGCCTTCACCCAGGGCTGCTCCCCATTGTGGGGCTGCCTACCCGCTACCAGGGGGAGCCCGCTGGGAGGTATTGGGCAGATCGCTTGACATATATGTAAACATATATAATACTACACACACGTACATATCTATTGTATATAATATGCCATAGCCTATATAATACTTCCTTCAAACCTTTAAACAGATGGCTACCTCCCCCTCACAATCCTTCCGAGCAGAAACCATCCTGCCCCCTGACAGCTCCAGGTGCTAAGGATGAAGACCCCGAGGTGTTGGCACTCCCAGTCTACCCAAGAGTGGGAACAGATTGGGGAATCCCCTGGCCAGGTGGGGTGGAGTCACTGCAGGTAGAGGGGTGGGGCGGGGCACACCCTGTGCAACGCTGCTGTGTATTCCACCCACCCCCAACCAGAACTAAGAAGGGTCTCTACCTGACATGTCACAGTTTGATATCGTGGATTCAACAAACATTTATACTGAGCACCTACGAGGTGTCAGGCACTGTTTTGCCCAATCTGGACACTACAGTAACCAAAACAAAGATCCAACTTCATTGAACTTACAGTCTATAGGAAGGAGACATACAATAATAAGCATAAGAAACGTTTAAAGTAGTCATAGAGTGATAATTGCTATAGAAAAAAAGGAAATGGAGAGGAATGTAAAGGGAATCTAGGGTAGAACGGGGTCTTTTCCCCTCCACAGGAGCAGGAAAATATTACCTCCCATGTTTAAGGTTCCTGCTGTATTCCAGGAACTTTATTATACTATTCCTACCAATACAATAATGCTAAGAGGTAGGTGTTAAACTGGGGCTCAGAGAGGCCAAGGGCCTCACTCAAGGTCACCAGCAGCTAGTGATCAAGTGGAACTGAAACTCGGGTCTGCCCAATGACGTCCAAGGCAGAGAATCTTCAAGACCCTGCACACCCCCATGCTCCCCCCAAACCACTATTTGGCACCCAGAATCCCAGCCCTGCCTGCAGATGGGTCTGTGCAGCAGGAGGAGGACTGTTCTCCCTCCCAACGCCACCTGCACCACTGTGACAATTTCTGTCGTGCCTCAAGGAACAGGATACCAAGCACTGGGCAGAGAACCAGAAAGATCAGACTTGGGATCCCAGCTCCACTGCTAACCAGCTCTGTGGACTTAGGGTTGGCGACTCCATCTCCTTGAGCCACTGTTTTCTCCTCTACCCACTCACAGGGTTGTTGGTGTCACCTGTAAATTTTACAGTGCTGTGTCAGTGCTGGCTATTGGCCTCAGTGTTCCCATCTGTACAACGGGAATGCATTCAGCTCTTCAGTAACTCCTTCAGCCCAGGGATTTTTGATGTGAGCAACAGCAAAACTGAGAAGTGCTGTGTGGAACACACTTTGGAGCCCAGTGACCTGGGTTTATAATCCTGATTCTGCTACTTGCTCTGTGACCTTGGCAAAGCCTCTTCATTTCTCTGCTGCTATGAAACTGGGGTAGTGGAGATAAACATGGGGTGAGTATTTAAACCATTTTGCACAGAGGAGGTGGCTGATAAACTTTAGCTTTGTGAAAATTAAAAGTATATAGTGAAATAGAATATTAGTCCCTCTGCTTTAGCTCTTTCAGTTTGATTCCTTTATTTAAAACACAAAAAACTAGGGGGAGGGAGAGGGATGGACTGGGAGTTTGGGGTTGGTAGATGCAAACTATTACATTTAGAATGGATAAACAGCAAGGCCCTAATGTATAGCACAGGGAACTATATTCAATATCCTGTGATAAACCCTGATGGAAAAGAATATAAAAAAAGAATGTCTCTATGTGTATAACTGAATCACTGCTGCACGGCAGAGATTGGCACAGCATTGCAAATCAACTACACTTCAATAATAAAATTAAATAGAATAGAATAGAATCATTTTTTTAAATCTAGGGAATTCCCTGGCAGCCCAGTGGTTAGGACTCGGCACTTTCACTTCTGGGGCTGGGTTCGATCCCTGGTCGGGGATCCAAGATCCCAGCAAGCCTCACGTCGTGGCCAAAAAAAAAACTAAAGAAAACATGACCAAAAATGTTAGCATTTGTTCATTCTTTTTGATAGATTAACAAATGCTTGTTATATTATGAGCTGTACTTTGCTATAACCAACACCCAAAACTCCCATTTACCATTGCAACTAAAAGAATAAAATACCTAGGAATAAACCTACCTAGGGAGACAAAAGACCTGTACGCAGAAAACTATAAGACACTGATGAAAGAAATTAAAGATGATACAAACAGGTGGAGAGATATACCATGTTCTTGGATTGGAAGAATCAATATTGTGAAAATGACTATACTACCCAAAGCAATCTACAGATTCAATGCAATCCCTATCAAATTACCAATGGCATTTTTTACAGAACTAGAACAAAAAAATCTTAAAATTTGTATGGAGACACAAAAGACCCCAAATAGCCAAAGCATTCTTGAGGGAAAAAAACAGACCTGGAGGAATCAGGCTCCCAGACTTCAGACTATACTACAAAGTTACACTAATCAAGACAATATGGTATTGGCACAAAAACAGAAATATAGACCAATGATAGAGGATAGAAAGCCCAGAGATAAACCCACGCACCTATGGTCACCTAACCAATGACAAAGGAGGCAAGGCTATCCAATGGAGAAAAGACAGTACCTTCAATAAGTGGTGCTGGGAGAACTGAGCAGCTAGTTACATGTACAAGAATGAAATTAGAACACTCCCTAACACCATACACAAAAATAAACTCAAAATGGATTAGAGACCTAAATGTAAGACCAGACACTATAAAACTCTTAGAGGAAAACATAGGAAGAACACTCTTTGGCATAAATCACAGCAAGATCTTTTTTGATCCACCTCCTAGAGTAATGGAAATAAAAACAAACATAAACAAATGGGACCTAATGAAACTTTTGCACAGCAAAGGAAACTACAAACAAGACGAAAAGACAACCCTCAGAATGGGAGAAAATGTTTGCAAACGAATCAACGGACAAAGGATTAAGCTCCAAAATATATAAACAGCTCATGTAGCTCAATATTAAAAAAACAAACAACACAATCCAAAATTGGGCAGAACACCTAAATAGACACTTCTCCAAAGAAGACGAACAGATGGCCAAGAAGCACATGAAAGGCTGTTCAACATCACTAATTATTAGAGAAGTGCAAATAAAACTACAATGAGGTATCACCTCACACCGGTTAGAATGGGCATCAACAGAAAATCTACAAACAACAGATGCTGGAGAGGGTGTTGGAGGAAAGGGAACCCTCTTACACTGTTGGTGGGAATGTAAATTAATACAGCCACTATGGGGAACAGTATGGAGGTCCCTTAAAAAACTAAAAATAGAATTACCATATGACCCAGCAATCCCACTCCTGGGCATATACCCAGAAAAAAACCATAATTCAAAAAGACACATGCACCCCAATGTTCATTGCAGCACTATTTACAATAGCCAGGACATGGAAGCAACCTAAATGCCCATCGACAGATGAATGGATAAAGAAGATGTGGTATATATATACAATGGAATATTACTCAACCATAAAAAGGAATGAAATTGGGTCATTTGTAGAGGCGTGGATGGATCTAGAGACTGTCATACAGAGTGAATTTAAGTCAGAAAGAGAAAAACAAATACCGTATGTTAACGCATATATGTGGAACCTAGGAAAATGGTACAGATGAACCGGTTTGCAGGGCAGAAATAGAGACACAGATGTAGAGAACAAACGTATGGACACCAAGGAGGGGAAAGTGGCGGGGGGGCGTGGGGGGGAGGTGGTGTGATGAATTGGGAGATTGGGATTGACATGTATACACTAACATGTATAAAATGGATAACTAATAAGAACCTGCTGTATAAAATAATAGATAAAATTCAAAAAAATAATTTTTCAAGACTGGGCCTGGCTGGTGGTGCCACCTTGTGGCCACAGTTATTATCTTGAATTTAAGAACTTCAGAAGTTCTGCGTACGCACCTGAATTTGTCAATTCAGTCATGGAATAATATGGTCTTGAATGTCCTTAACATTTCAGGGTAGAGAGGGACCTTCAAGGATGCTCAGTGTTTTAGTACTTCTAGCCACAGGGTGCTCCCTCCCTAGAGGAGAAGGCTTGTGCCACAATGGGACAGCTGAGTCTTAGGAAGTCCTCTGTCCCAGATCTCCATGCCTGTCAGTACATAGGGGACCAAGGAGAGCTGCTCATGACAGAGATGGAGAAACCAAGGTCCAGGGAGGTCGTGAGGTCTGCTCAGAGCTGCTCTCGCAGGAGGCATTAACCAACTGGTTAACTGAGGGCAGGGATTTGTCTGCTTTGTTCACTGTTGTATCCTCAGCACATATTAGGTTGCCATAAATATATGTTCAATGAATTAATGAAGAAAACAATCAGCCCAACCACCAGCAGTTGTGGGCCAATCATTTACTCCCAATAATTATTATTATAATGGCTGACATTCATTGAGGTTCTATTATATGCCAGGCACTAAGCTCTACATGTACATTGATTCATTCCCACGACCCTAGGAATGAGGCGGTGCGATCATTATTCCCCAACTTACTAATGGGAAAACTGAGCCTCAGAGATCTTAAGTGACCTGCTCAAGATCACACAGCTAGGAAGTAGCCCTGTCAGGATTTGAACCCAGGCAGACAGGATTTTCCCAGAGGCTCCGAGCATGGGAGGAAAACTAGATGGGAGTTATTGGCTCTATAGAGGCAAACAAGGAGGGGAAGCCGGTACTAATTACCCGCCCATCCGGAGAGGGGCCGGCGTGGACAGTGCTGCATCAGTGTTTATCCCTTGTAAAGATTTTCAATCCCGCCACCCTTGCGGGGATTGGGGAGAATGGTGGAGGGGGACCTTCAATTCTTCTTCTGAGCTGTCTTGGTGGTTCAGTTTGAGGTTGGAGAAGAGAAAAATTGGTCGTCACTAATCCACATCTCACTCCCGTTGGCAAACTGGCACAATTAGAGATGCTTCTCTGTTCTCGGAGACCTGGCTCTTCCCACTCGCTGCTCCCACATCCAATCAGCAGCGCCTCTCCTGTGTGGCCCCGCCTCTTTACCATGGCCCTGCCTCCCTAGGCCTCCCCCGCCCCCACCCAATTCTGGTCTCCATCACCTCCTGCTTGGACTACTGCAGTCTCCAGCCGGCCTCCAGCCTCCCCCTCCTCCTCCCCCCACAAGACTCCTTTTAGTCTCGCTGGAACCCAGTTCTGTGCAGACACCTCCAGGGCTCTTACTGCGATGTGAGTGAAGTCTGAACTCTGGCTAGCACGCCACGCCTGCCACCAGCCGTGCCAACCCACCTGCCTCCCTCCTTTTCAACCAGCTCTTATTAATTTCTTTACGTATCTATCCATTTATACCCCACCTTGTTCCATACACAGGAAGAAGGCAGCTCCTGACCAAGACTCATCCTGCCAAGTTGATGCTCAGGTCTCAGAGGCCTAGTACCAAGGACACCACCCCAGGAAGTCCTTCATTTGGACCTGGTCTCTGAGTACTTTCTCTGTGCCCTCCAGTCAGTCCCCACCTCCAGCTGTATAGAAGGACTGTTAATATGGCCAGGGCTTATCCCTGCCTGACTGAGAGGTCACTGAGGTCTGCGTGCAGGAGAGATATACTTTTCTCCAACCCAATTCCACATCGAAGGACACAGGACCACCCTGGATAGTTCCTGCACGACCGCAAGAAGCGCCATTCTGTAGTTGGGAAGTACACAACCTACACAACAGTACAGAGCCGCCATGAAGGGAAGGCTTGGTACCCGGAGGAAATCGTGTGTGTAGTACACAACTGTTATCATTAGAGGGCGCTAGACTGGAATCCGCGCGCGCCGCTGCCTCCGAGCCTGGGGGAATCACTCCCAGGGCACAAAGGCCTCAGTTCACATTTGCAAAACGAAGATGCTCCGTGGATTAGAAACAGTATCTATAAATTGCCTGGTATTGGTGGTCACAGCAATGTGTGCAAGGAAGAAAGAGAGTCATAGCTCTCACGCATCCCACCAGCCCCGTCTCAATGGAGAATCTGGGGGGCCCCCGAGCTCAGCTGCATGCAGGTGATGATCTCAAACCCACAGGGTCATCGTGAAGGGGAAGGGACTCCACAGTTGTCAAGCACCCAGCCCCGCACATAGTAGGTGGTCAGCAAATGGCAGTTACTAAGGTTATACCAAGAAGACTGATTCAGCCAGACTGCCTGGGTTCAAGTCCTACTGGAGACATTTCTCCACCCTGGGCAAATTACTTCATCCCGCTGTACTTCAGATGCCTCCTCTGTAAAACAAGGGCAGTATTTGCATCGCAGGGTGGTGGTGAGGATTCAGCGAGTTAATTGATATAAAGTACTTAGTACAGCACCCCACATCCTATATCAATTTGTAACCATTAGTTTTTGTCCGTTTCCCCTTCTCCAGAGGCCAAGCCAGCTGGAGTGCAGGGAAGGGCTGATGCAGAGTCACCGTGAGGGTGAAGAGGTGTCATGGGCCTAAGGGATCAAAGGTCAAAGACAGAAAAGGGGTTCTGGAGGCCCAACCAACGTATATGCGAGGCCAGAAACAGCCAAGGACGGAGGCAGGAGGTGGGGAGCCAGGAGCCGGCGGGGGGCACATCATGGCGGGAAGGTGAGGGCCACCAGGATGCAGGGAGGGGTGCTCAGGGCTCCATGTGCGTGCAGCCTGACTCCCGCCCCTTGGGGAGCCCTGAGTCAGCAGGGCTGCCCTGTGAGGAAGAGAACACAGGTGTTGAACAAATTTATTCATGAGAAAACTCGGGGTCCATCCTACTGGTTACAAGCTCCAGAAGCTCTTGTCGGAATAGCCGTGAGGGCCGGGGCACCCCCAGGCAGGGGGCTGGTGGGGCTGGCAGCAGCCCTGGGACAGAAGAGCAGACGCAGGCAGCTGTGGGTACTGAGGGGCGTTCTTCCCTGCCCGCCTGCCCAGCACCCCCCCCGGGGCCCCGCACCCCCTCTAGGGCTAAAGTGCGGCTGCGAGGAGTGGGGGGAGGGGACTAGGCAGCTGCAGAGCCACAGTGAACACAGCCGCCCCACGCGCCCTCACCCCTCCTCTTCCTCGTTCCTTGAGGCTCATCCAGAATCCATCCCACCCAGGTCCCTCCTGGGAACCTCTGAGTAAGGGAGACCCCTCCCCAGCATCCGAAATTCAGAAAGAGCTTCCCAAGAGGGTGAGGCTGGCTCCATCAGCTTTGAGGGGCCTAGAACCTGGGGGGCAAGGAGAGGCACTAAGATCTGGGAGAGGGCGAGGAGGGAAGGATGCCCTCTGGTCGAGGGCGTCATCCCCTCCCCCTGGCCCAGCAAGGCTCCTCCTCCCCTGCCTTCCCTACCCCCGCCCCCCCCCCCCCCGCACCCCCGAAAGCCAAGGCAGGCAGGGAGCCTGGCTCCCAGCTCCAGGGCCGGGAGGCAGCAGGGTCCTGCCCAGGCCTGACTCCCAACCATGCCACTGAGGGAGGGCCACCGGGGAGAAGCTGCCCTGGGGACGGGGGTGCGAGGCCTTTGGGGAAGCCGGTGGGGCTGGAGCGTCCTGCTTCTTTCTGCCAGTGGTCTTCCTAGCCCTGCCTCAGGGCTGCCACTGGCAAGGCGCCCGACCTCAGCTCAGGGCCCTGCCCCACCGAGGGGCCGTGCGGGCCTTGGCGCGTCTTGGACGGCCTCACCCCAACTCAGCAGCTTAGCCAACTATCCCCCCTCCCCAGGGCACATGTCTAGGAGGCAGAAAAGAAGAGAGCCCCCCTCCGATAAAGAACCCTGAAGACCTCTGCTTCTTCCCCCCAACTCGCGAATATATTAAATTGTGCACCTTGGCGCCAGTCCCACCCCCTTCAGATCTCCATGGCAACCGGGAAGCGGTCCAAGTCCAAGTCTGAATCCAAGTCCATCCAGTGCCAAAGGGGGGCTTCAGCCGCTCCCCCAACTCTTCCCCGGGAGGGTGAGACCCCACATTCCACAGGGAACGAGAGGGGAGGAAGAGTCGGGGGCCTCAGTCCTCAGCCCCCTCTTCCTCTGCATGGGGGGCCCCAGGGGGATCCTCGGGCTCGGGGGGCTGCCCGCCAGGGTGCGGGTGGGAGTGGAGGCCGGGCTGGGAGCCCTGCACATCCTCGCCCTGCACATAGACGCTCAGCCCCTCGTGACTGGGCTCCTTGCCGCATGCCTGGCAGCTGCAGTGCAGGATCTTTTCCACCAGCTTGTCCACCCTGGGCACCTCCTCATGGCCAGGGCACTCCAAGGTCACCTGCGGAGGGCAGGAGAGAAGGGGAGAGAGGTTTCCAAGGGCCTGGGGCAGGCAGGAAGGCCCCAAGGGTAACACTCCTCATGGGACCAAGAATCCCAGAGACCCCAGAAGCCTGAGGCCACCTGGGACACCTGGGCCCGTCCAGGGGGAGGGGGGTGAGTCCCTGCAGGAGCCACCTGACCTGTCTCCTCACGTCCTGCCACTTTCCTGCCCATCCCCACAGTAGCCAGAGGGCACCTTGAGGGGACCCAAGTGGTCCGCCCCTGCCTGAAATTCCCCCCACCAGGGCTCCCACTGCTCTCGCAGAAAAACCGACTCCTGACTCAGGCCACCCAGGACCTTGAGGTTGACCCCCAGAGGACCTCTCTCTCCACCCCTGACCTTGCCCCACTCCCACCAACTCTGTCCTGCCTGATCTGCCTGAGACTTTGCACATGCCATTCCCTCTGCCTAGGAGGTCCTTGCCCCACCCATCCCCTCCCCACCGCCCTAGACTTTGCCCACTTAATTTCTACTCAACCTTTGGACCCGAGCCCAGACATCACTTCCTCAGCGAGCTCCTCCCAACACCCCCCCCCACTCCACCCAGCCAAGGCTCGTCCTGTACGAGCCCCGTTAGCGTTCACTCTTCCCCTGTTGTCACGCCACTAGCTGCCCTTTCTTTTTCCTTTCCTTCCTCCTTGTCTCTCCCTCCCTCCTTCCACAGGGCACCTTCTCCATGCCAGCTCTGGGGACACAAGGACAGGCATGGTCCTTCAAGGAACTCAGAATCTAGCAGAGGAAACAGACTTGTCAAAATCACCCAAATGCAGATGAAAAACTGTGCGTGTGACAGATGCTCAAAGCAGAAGTACACAGTGCCTGGGGGATCAGGAAAGGGGTTCTGAGAAAATGATGCCTGAGCCAAGCGCAGAGGAATGACTAGGATTTAACTAGGGGGGGGGAGGAGGAGAAAGGTAAGCCAAACGGGGAAAAGAGCATGTGCAAAGGCCCTGCAGTGGTCGTAAGCGGACAAGAGAGACTGAAAGGAGGCGGGATTGGTGTCAGGGTCAAGCTAGTGACGAAGGTGAGAGGGGCAAGATGACGCTAGAAGGCCTGGTGAGCCAGACCACGCCTTGTGGACAGGCCTTACGGGGTCTGGCAAAGATTTTGGTCTCATCCTATAACAATGGGAAGCCACCGAAAGGATTTCAGCATGTGACTGACATCAGAACAGAGCTTCTTGCCCTGTACATGCTGGTGTCAGACTAGTGAGCCATCACGCGGCAAGGACCATGTCTGTATCTCCAGCACGAGGCTCGAACCCTGCACACAGTGGGGCCTCACTAAGCACTTGTGGCCCAGACCGGCGCCGGCTCTGTGCGGAAGCTGGGCGGGAGCGGGCAGCCGTACTCACGATCTCCCACATGGACTGGGCCGGCATGCACGAGTCGCAGTGCACCAGGGACTCTGTAGACTGCGGGAAGGTATTGGGAACGCTGTAGCTGAAGCACTGTCCCAGGCACGCCCTGCGGGAGGAGAGCCCACCGCATCCGTGTCACCACGGTGGAGGCGAGAATGGGCAGCCCTGTCCTCTTCCTCCCTCCCGGGCCCGTGTCCTCATCCCTTCCACCCACCACCCCGGGATCCCACCTGTTCTGGATGGACTTGGCCTCACAGCCGCTGTGGCCCACGATCTGGGTGATGTTCTTGGCCTCGCACCAGGCGCTCTTATCCGGGAACAGTGCCAGCTTGTTGATGGGCGGTGGAGCAGCCAGCAGCATGGCGGGGAGGAGAGCCCCCACCAGGACCCGAAGCATCGTGCCCGTGACCTTTGGAGCCCTTGAACTGAGTACAGACTGCAGGTGAGGCCAGCAGGGTCCAGGAGGCTGGGCAGAGGGCAGGGGGGCAGCGGTGTTACAGCATGGCTCTGACTGCCTGGGTTTAAATCCTACCTCTGCCACTTACTAGCCAAGCACAATCCTGGACAAGTTATTTCTCCTGTATGAACCTCAAAACTGGGGCTGCTAATTGTACGCGCATCAGATGGGTATCATGGAGATTAAACAAGGTATTTCATGAGAAGCCCTGAGTGGAGAGACTAGCAGATCACACACATCCCACATGTGTTAGTTATCTTTACAACTTACTTTGTAGCTTTGAGCAAGTTACTTTTTATCTCTGTGCCTCACTTGCTTCATCTAAAGGGGGATGGTGATGCTGTGTGTGGCAATGATTATTGCAAGTACTGAGCCAGACACTCAGTTTCCAAGCACCCCGTTGAGTATTGAACAATCATTAGCTCCCTCCTCACTGCGATGTTGTGGGTCCTCGAGGGGCTGGCCAGCCAGCGGGTCTCCTGGACATGCTGCCACGGTTGTCAGCAAAGCTAACCATCTTCATGTCACTGTGAATTCTTGTGCCACCTTGGATGCGTGGACCTCAGGTGAAAAAACGAGCCCCAAACTAGACTGTACTTCTCGTTTGGATGCCCCATCAGAGCCCCAAGCCCTGAGTCTACACACACATCACTATCTCCAGCTCCAACCTCACACCTGAGTCAAACAAGAGGCGAGGCAATCCAAGCCAAGGGCTTGACCCTCTGTGAATTGGATGGAGCGAGGCACTAATAAGGCAATACCAGAATCTGCCAGGAGATGGCAGTGCAGGGCAGAATGTGTGTCGCAGGCTTGGACTCAAAGGGGATTTTCCCAATGTTCCCCAACTTCATCTTCTGTAGGTTTCGCCCACTCTCCCACTGCAAGAACTGTGGAGGAGGGAGGCTTCAGAGAGATTCGGAAATGAGGGCAATGCTCACAAAGGGGTCCTCTGGGGGCAGGACATTGGGGAAAAGGCACTGGACTGGGAGTCTGGAATCCACACATGCTGTGGGACCCTGGACACTGTGGCCTGTGTCCCCACCTGTGAAATGAGTGGGGTGCCCTGGACTGGTGGTTTCCAAACCTGGTAGAGCGTCAGAATTCCCTGAGGACTAGTGAAGTGAAAGTTCTAGGGTGGGGTGGGATTCTGCATTTTCTTAACGAGCTTCCAGGGTGGTTCTTATATGCAGGCCAGGCTTAAGAAGTGGTCCAGCTCGGTCAGACTGGGATTCTGTGTCTTGGGACAGTCCCCAGAGGGTCCTGGGTGGGGCCGAAGTGGGAGCAAGGGCCAAGTATGGTCCCACTGGTCCCACAGATGCCCAGTACTAGTCAGGCTGGCTCAGGGCTGGAAATGCCATTCCGAACAACGCTACCCTCAGCCCACCTTCTGCTGGAGTGGCGGGTATTTGGTAAAAAGTCTGGAAGTGAGAGGTGATGGGGGGTCTTGCCCGCTCCTGCAGGCTAACTACGTGGGCTGACTCAGCTGGGCTTGCAAGGAGGGCCCAGGCCGGCCTGCGGAGCTGTGAGCGCCTCTGCAGCGCCCCGTTCTCTCTATCCAGCGAGCTCTGCTCAGGTCCTGCCCCTTCTCCCTGCAGGAGGTCTCCGGAAGCAGAGACAAGTCCCACCTCACTGGCTCTCAACGCCTGGGTGACCCCCGCTCCCAGCCCAGTGGGGAGGGGTGAAGCGGGGAGAGCAGTGGGAGGTGAGTCCAGACCGTCTGCCCCATCCCAAGGGAGTCTGTGTCAGGACCCAGGCTCTCACCCACACATTTCCGGTCTCACTCACAAGGTGGACAGCAAAGCCCATGTTTTCAGTACAGCCACAACCTAAGAAAACAGAATGGACTTGTTCCTAACCGGCAACCTAATTTTTCAACACCCTTAGCATCCAGGAGGCTTTCTCACCCCACCAGGTCCTTTTCTGTCCCTGGGGAATCAGCCTCTGCACCAGGGTCTGACCACCGTAGCACACCAGCGGAGAGGAGACCCACCTAAGGCCAGAGCTCCCTGGGCCTCCCCAGGCGAGACTGGCCCCTAGAGACCTCAGAGAGGTCCGGGGACTTTTGTCCTATGCCTGACCCCATCAGGATCCCTCAGGAAGGCCAGGTCAGGTGGGGCAGAGGGTGATGTTAGGTTTCCTTAGGCTCGGGAACGGAGCCTGAGGTTGTAATGAAAGTAGCCTGGAGATGAGCGCTGGGGCCGGTTTGGGGTTTGGATTAGGAGAGGTTAGGACTGACGCTATGGGCCAGGCTAAGGGGGAGCGGAGCTGAGATGGGGGCTGAGGTTAATAACAAGGTGTAGTGGGAGATGGGACACCGGTGAGTGTTTCAGGGGAGTCACTGGTCTGGAGGGTGAGGACTGGTTATCATGTGTCAGCTTGTAGCCGACGCCGAGGGGAAGTGAGATAAACTGAGGCAGAAGGCCACCTCCCTTACCTACCCCCCTCTCTAGGGCCCAGCTAAAGGTCAGCTGGGCCCACAGAGGGGGTGCTATAACCCAACCCACCAGGTCCGGCCTCTCACCAAGCCCTGGCTGGGACCTCAGAGGAGGGGCCAGGCCGCGCTCAGCCTCCCCAGGCCAGCAGCCCTGAGCTCCAGCCGAAGCATGGCCCCGGGAGCCTCTTAAGTTCAAGTCCCAGGCCTCCCACCTAGGAGCTGCGTGACTTCCGGAAGTACAGTCTGCCTCTCTGCACCCACCGACCTCAGCCCTAAAACGGGGAGCAGAGCCCTTTCCTTGAAAATGACTGGGAGGATGCGATGAAAGTACCCAGCACCCGGCAGGGACCCACCTCAGGCCAGTTCCCTTCCCCCAGGGGGATGGTGGGGAGGCCTGGGCTGGCATCAGAGCCAAAGCTGGACGCTGGAGCAGGGAGCCGGGGGGGATGCAGGGCCGGTCTCCCACACACACCCCCGTCCAGCCCCCAAGAACCCGTGCTGTCCCCCCTTCACACTGGACTCAGCTCTTTGCTAGCAGGTTTTATTTTTTGTTGGCTTGTGTTTTGTTTTTTCAGGCAGTAGCTCAGCTGATTTTTTTTTTTTTTGATCCAGCAGTCGGACCTTCCTTCCTGAGACTTGAGAGCCTCACCCAGATTCTCATCCCTTCCTCCCGCCCTGAAGGTCACACGACAAGTCACGGGAGTCTCAGAACGCCAGGGCGGGAAGGGGATCCCCCAAGCCGATCCTCTTGCTTTGCAGAGGGGTTGTCCCGAGGCCCCCAGCAAGTCAGGCCAAGCAGTGCCCTTCCCCAGGCCAGGCGGTTCCCTGCAGTTTGACAATGGTTTACCAGGCACCTTCTAGGAGGGCGGAGAGGGCAGCGAGGGTGGGGGCCTGGGGAGCTCAGAGCCTGGAGGGGAGGTCGAGGGAGGTGGGTGAAGAGGAAGCAGCTGTTCAGTGCGGGGCAGTCAGACAGCTGGAGGGGCCGGGGGAGGAGAGATTCTCAATTCTGGATTGAACTCAGGAGTACAATTAGTTACCCGTGGTTGAGGGAACTGCACGGGCAAGGCCAGAAAGGGGGTTTACGGGTATCAGCCCAGCACAGCCCTCCCAGCCTCCTAGTAGTAAGAGCTGCTGCTAACTGTGGGCCAGATACCGTTCTAAGGCTTTTATGTATATTCACTTATTTGGTCCTTATAACAACCCTAGGAGACAGATATGGTATCTCCCCCATTTTACGGATGAAGAAACCGAGGCACTGGGTCTGCAAAAGAGATTTGCCCAAGCTGACACAGTTAGCATTCACTAAAGCTAAGATTTGAACTGGACAGCAGCAGGGTAACCACTAAGAGTTTCACAGAAGAGGAAGACAGGGCGACGGGGAATGACCTGGAGCAAGCAAGAGGCTGGGGCTTCCCGCCCCAGCAGCTGCGTCTCTTACCCGTCAGCACTCCGGGGCTCAGCCACAGCCAGGGTTGGAAGCACGGGCGCCCCATGGGGCAGAGTTCAAATCCCAGCCTGGACTCCCCGTGGCCAGCCCCTGGCTCCCTGGAGCCTTGCAGAAGGTACGGCGCCGCCCTTCCTCCGAGTCGTGGGGAGGCCACAACCAGGGCACCCTCAGCCCAGGGTGGGTACCTTCCTATCACCCCACTGTCCACTCCCCAATCCAAGCCCTCCGGATCCTCAGAGGCCTTGTGCCGACACCTGACACATCTGAGGCTGCCAGCAACACAGAGAGAAGGCCCCTGGCAGGGGAGGGGACACAGCCGACCCACTCCAGCCCCGTGGAAACTGAGGCACAGAACAAGGAAGTGCCGGCCCATGTCTCCCACGCAGGGGACGAGGGCAGTGAGCAGACACAGGACACCTGCCCCGGCAGCTTCCTGGGGAAGGACGGGGGTGGGGCAGCAAGAACTCAAGCTTCGGGGTCGGGCCTGTGGAGTCCTCTCTACGTTTCACGCTTACCAGAACCTAGCATCTTCCCTGAGATGCTTGCCAACAACTCAGAAGCCCGGGCCCCAGCCCTAGATATCCCGACCCCACACTCTGGGTTGTGGGGTGCAACCCAGGCATCTGTATTCACTCCCACATGATTCTGAGGACCAGCCAGGTCAAGAGCCCCCCAACTCCCCAGGGAAGGGTCCCCCGTAACAGCAATGCAGACAGGGGTCACCCACCCCACTGCCTAGGCCTAGTGCCTGGAATCAAACCTGAAATTCACCAGAGGGGCCTAGATTTCAAGGAAGACCTCTGGCCCGTCCGCACCTACCGTAGAGCACCCATTGCACAACAAGGAGTTGATTTAGTAAAACAAGTGAATAATCACCCTCCCCTTTCCTCTTTGGGATAAATCTGAATATTCAGGGTCCTTAAGGCCAGGTACACCAGAATGTTCTTGGTACAATGGTCCACTCACCCCCAAACACACACACACACACACACACACACACACACACACACACACGCACACACCAGGCCTTCGGTTCCCAGCAACCAGCCTGGTGTGGGAGCAGCTGGAGGGCAGGGCCAGCAAATGCTTAGAAGGCGGCAAGCCTCTCCCCAACTTTAACTTCTGCTTTCCGAAACCTCCTCTGGAAATCCTTCCCACCTAAGGCCCCAGCGGATTCAGATGGAAGTTTCTACCTGTGGGCTCTGGTGACGTCTGGATTCGCACAGAAAGCATGTGGGGTGTGGGGTGGGTTATTTTTCAAACTGATCAGACCAGATGCTCCCAGTCCCTTCCTCTCCCTGTTCTCCCCCCACCCCCTGCCCCACCCTGACACACACAAAGGGCCGGGTCTGGGTCTCCTTTATTCACAATAGACTGTGACAGACCCCAGTTCAAACCCTAGCTCAGCCCCTTTAACTTTTCTGTGCCTCAGTTTTCTCACCTGCAAAGTGGGGGTAGCTGCCTCTTAGGGCAGTTGTGAGAATTGAACTGAAGAGGGCATGGAAATTTCAGGAGAGGACACCTGTCACAGGATGTCCTCAGCAGAGGTCACTACGAGTGCTAGCTTTGAGTCACCCAGGGCGGCTCATCCTCCCTAAACTCTGCCGACACCCTTCTGTCTCCCCCTCCCCCCTCCCCCACACCCCCTTACCCCTCCCCTCCCCCTCCCCCTCCCTCCCACTGGATCCTGAATGCGTCCTGAGAATATCTGAACCCCGGGGTTGCATCTGCCTCCAAGAAAATGGGTTTAGGGGAAACTCAAACAAGATGATGGCTGGGCGAGGGTTTTATGAACTGTCTGTGCTGCCAGGGTGGGAGCGGAGAGGAAGATCCCACTCAGACTCTAATTCTTGGGCCACTGACTGAAGGGAAAGGGTCCCAGAGAGACCAGCAACTTCGAGCAAACAGGCTGGGCCTGGCTGCCGGGGCGTACATGCTGCTGGGTGCAGAGGGTGTGGCATCTGTGGCCGCAGCCCTAGGCTTGGGGGTCAGCAGGAGTGAGGCAACCGCCGCAGGTCTTGGAATGAGCGCAGGGGACTTCCTTGAATGGTGCAACTGAAGGGAGGGGCGAGCCAGGGTCAGACCCCAGCCCTGATCAGCTCAGCAGGCCCACTCTGGGGTCCAAGGACAAGTTCAGGCCCAAGCTCACCCGCTGACTCCCTGTGTGCCTGGAGGCAGGACAGTACAGTGTTTAGAGGCCACTGACCACTCGTTTCACCTGCCCAGGCCTCTCATTTGCCCCTGTGAAATGGGAAGCACGGCCTGGGAAAGTCCATCCTAGCAGATTCCCTCACGAGGAGCCTGGCTCCAGCGCGCTGCTTAAGGCCACTGTGATTCCATGACCCCAGTCACCACAGGGTGGCTTCCTTCCTTCCGTCAGCGCTGGCAGAGCATGAACCAACCGTCCAGGGGCGGACACGCAGGGCCAAGCCCGTGCCCCAAAGGCCTGCCCATCTCTGCCAAGCAGCTCCACCTCCCTGGCTACAGCCCCCCAGCCCAGACCACGGCCCGCCTGCCCGCAGACCCTCCTGACTGAAAACTGTCTCCAAAACAAATCGATGCTAATGAGCTGCTGCAGGGCCGGCCTACACATCTGCTCAGCAGAAGTCCCGCTGCAGACTTCACCAGCATCCCTGCCCGCTCCCGCAGTCTGCGACCCTTGGGGGTGGGGGTGGGGAGGAGAGAACTCAGTTGGAAATTTCACTCTAAAAGGATGAAGATGTATGCGGCTAATGCACAGCACATCCTCCTGGGTCCACCCTCTAGCACACAGGCCCAAGAGAAAGAGGTCCAGCTCGCAAGGGTGGGGATGGGGGGGTCACCGACGAAATGCCCCAGCCTCGCCTTTTCTTTGGCCCCAACCAAAGGCAAACCACACCCAAGCGGCCCCAGCAACTGGAGGAGTTTCAGGAGGCTGGTGGTTTCCACAGTAACAAAGGGTGAGGGGCTCCTTGTTGACAAATTGCTTCCCCACCCCCATCCCCCATCAGCGCCCAGCCTTTGGCCTCCGGCCCTGACCTCTGTTTTCCTGGGGTTCCCGTAGTTACAGGCTGGTGTCCTCCAGCTGGGCGAGGACCTCGGAAAGCCTGAAAATGTGCCCTTCTCCCCGGGTGCCGGCCAACCCCCTGGCCACGCCAAGGCGGCCAGCTGCCCCCTTTACTGCGGCGTGTAAAAGATCAGAATCGCCCCGCCCAGGGAGCGGGGCGGGCAGGTGGCCGGCAGCACGGCCCAGTTGTCCAGGCCGCCTCGCGGGGGTGGAACTCTTAAGAAAACTGAGCCCCCGGAAAGGCTGGCTCCCCTGCCCCAGACTCAGTTCCAGGGGGATGACCCAGGCCAGTCCCCCGGGGCAGGCGGAAAGTAGGAGGAGGGTTTCGCTTCTTTTACCAGGTCTAGGAAACTATTCACGAGCCCCGGTGGGGGCCCCGTGCCTCCGACCCGGGCTGGGGGCGCTGTCCGAATTTGAGGGCGGGGGACCAGGAAGACGCAGGAACTCAGAGAGAGACTCCCACAGCGGGGCAGGCGGAGAGACGGAGAGAAAACATAAAGGCAGAGGCACAAACCCAGGGAAATGGAAAACAGGCAGAAGCGGAGAAACAGAAAGAAAGGGGCCAGAACCAGAGAAAGAGAGGAACGGAAATAGACGGAGACACGCAGATGGGGAGACAGAAACACAGAGAGAGACAAAAAGGAGGCAGAAACGTACGGGAGTGGAGAGGCTCGCGGCGCGGCGAGGCCCGGACAGGGCAGCGGGGACGCGCGAGCCCCGCGGCCGAGCTCCGGGCGCTGCCCCGGCGGCCGCGCGGCCCGACCCGCCCTCGACCCGCCCGGCTTTCTCTCGGCCGCGCATCTCCCTCCCTTTCTCTCTTGGCCGCGGAACTCCTACCGAGAAATGGAAACCCCTGTTGAGTCGGGGGACCGGCTCGGGGCGCAGGGGTGCTCCCTGGCCACCCCGTGCCGCGCCCACGTCCCCAGACCCGGCGCCCCGAGCCCCCAGCGCTCTCGGGCTCGGCGGCGGCGCCTCCGCACGGTGCCCTGGGCTGGCGGGCGGGCCGGGGGCGCGGCGCTGCGCCTGCGGCCGAAGCCTCTGGAAGCTGGGCGCCCGCGTGCCGGCCCGGGCGGGACTTACCGCGCGCGCGGCGGCTGTGGGAAGCGCGGCGCGCCCGCCGGTTCCTGCGGAGCTGTCTGCGGGCCGCGGGGGGCAGGCTCGGCGCCCCCGGGAGGCTCGGGGAGGCGGCCGGCAGGGCTGGCGGCGGCCCCGCGAGGCTCGGCTGAGCTGCGCTGCGCGCTGTCTGCGGCCCCAGGCGGGCGCGCGGTGCGGGGGAGCGGCGAGCCGAGCGGCTCCGACGTCAGGGGTGTCTCCGCTCCAAATAGGGAGCGAGGGCGGGGGCAGTGGAGGGAGGGACGCGAAAAAGAAAGAGCGGGCGGGCGCGCTGGGCCGCTCCCTCCGGGCGCGCAGGAGGGGGCGCCTCAGCCGCCCGGGGCCCCGGCCCCTTCTCCCCGTCGCCCTCGAGCCCCGGGCCGGGCTCCGGCGCGGTCCGACGGCGCGGCGGAGCTACCGGGGCCGCCCTGATCGGCGCCCTAGGGGCAGGGCAGAGAGCCCGGCGCCCCGGCTCGTTCTAAAGCGCCCTCCGCCGGATTTCTCTGCGCTCGGACTTCTCTCCCAACTTTCCCCCAGCCCGGCCATCGGGCCGTGCCAGGCCTCCGGGTGACAAAGATGGAAGTATTCCTTTTTGTGGGAACCGGGTGCTGCAGTCTTGCTCCGAGGGTGTGGCGCCCCAGTCCACCGAGCCGCGGCTCCAGGAGACTGTCCTCCCTCAGTCCTGCGGTGCGCCCAACCTATCCGCTCCCGGCCGTGCGACCCGGGGCTGGTCCGCGCTCTTAGTTCCCTAGTGTCACTCGACCTCCGCCCGGCCTCGCCTCAGCGCCAGGCACTTGGCTTAAGTGTGCAGAGAAGGGTCTGAGAGTCCCGAGAAGGACTATCCGGGACGTCGGAAACTGAACTCACTTCTCTGACTTCTGAGAAGAGCAGAGCGCCCAGCGCGGCGTCCCAGCCTCAGCTGTTGGGTACGGGGGTACCCAGCTTATCAGCCTGTACTTGGGCACTCGGGCGGGTTTCGGTCGTGCCCTCTCTGTTTGGCGTGCCAGTGAAGTGAGAAAATAGCTTTGCTCCTGGAAAGTAGTAGCCCGGTCCTGAGACGAGATTTAGGAATTTTGCGTTCTACCACAGTGGTGGGTGTCCATGCATCTCACCCCAGCCTGGCTGGAAGCCCCCAGATGCAAGCAGCCCTGCTCATCCGATGTCACAGGTTGCTGAGCATCCCGGTGGCTCCTAGTGGCCTGTTGATAATTCCATGGTGTACGCTGACCTATCTGCCTCTCCAAGCCCAGTACTGCGTCTCTATGCCTCCTAGCTCTTGCTTGTGCTGTTCCCTCTGCCTGGGGTTCCCTTCCCCTCCTTTCATCTCCTAGTAAAGGCATTCTTCAAGCACCAGATTGGAAAGCCTTCCCAAGACCCAAGTAGCATAAACCCCTCCCTTCTACGGTGTGATCCTGGAAGCACAGGATACATACCCTCTGTTCATGGTAATTTCCCTCTAGACTAGTTGAGTAGATCTCTTTCCTCCACTTGACTGTGGGCTCCTTGAGGGCAGGGATCACCTGTGTCAGTGTCCCCGGGGCTTGGCAAACAAGGGGTACAATATATTTGGCTGAATTAAGTAATTAATATCCCCCATAAACGTTTCCATGAGTATAACTGTAATAATAGCTCAGGCATGCTGAGCACCTTCCTATACCATGCGCCCAGTCCATTCTAAGCACTTTCCACCCACACAATAAATCTGTGAAGTAAACAGTATTGTTGTCCCCATTTCATAAGTGAAAGTACCAAGACCAAGAGAGAGAGGTTAAGTAACTGGCCTAAAGTCACACAGTAAAGGGGATGCCAGCTACCGTCTGCTGGAGGAACACATCCCACCAGGTGTAGCCTCACTGCCTGCTACACAGTAGGCACTCAGGAAACACTGACCATTGTGCTCACCACTGCCACTCTCAATGTGCATCCCAGGTGGGGTGGGGACCGGATGTCTACATTTTGTAAGAACCCAGCCCACTGTAAGAAGCCAACTGGGTAGCCTAATGAGCGTGTCAAGTCATACAGACAGCCTGAAGTAGAAGCCCTTGACAGTTCAGCCACCCAGCCACCTAATCAAGGACGTGGGGTTTGGGATTGGGTCACACCTGTCTGGTGAAGACTGGTAATTACAGGAGGGCTACCATGTGAACAAGGGGTCTGGAAAGTAACTTGTTAATACTATCAACAGCTATCACTTTGTGCCAGGCATTATACCAAGCACTATGCCTGCTTTATTGTATGGAAACCTGACCATAATCCTATCATTATTCCCATTTTACAGATGAGAAAAATCAAGGCATCAGAAGCCTAGTTACCTGCCCAAGATCACACCACTAGTGATGGACAGAGTCCAGACTTGAATCCGGACCCATCAACTGCAAAGCCCATGCTCCTTTGCCCACCACACCCTCTTGACTGCCTCAGAGCCCCTCCATCAGGCTGCAGAAAGGATGCTGCACCACCAGGACCCAGGGTGGTGGGGCCCCAGCAGGAAAGGCAGAACCTGTCACGTCAGAGTCTCCAAGCACACGGAGATGCACCTGGTTGGCAGCGGTGCGCCAGTTGCCCCAACAGGCCTGGCTGGCCCTGGGCACGGGCTTGAAGCCAGAGCCTGCTGGCCCTGGGCCAGCCTCTTGGGGCCGAGGTAATGTGGGGCCCAGAGCTGGGGTAGAGGGCTGAAAGCTCTCTCCCCAGCTCATTAGCAAACATCTGGGCTCAGGAAAATGACCGACCTGGAATGTGACTGGGCTACGGGGAGCTGCTCCCTCCCCGAGTCCTGGGAATGTGAGCTCCCTCCCGCAGGGCAGGGGCTTGGGCCAGCTGTTTCCTCTAATCCCGTCAGCCTGGCCTCAACAGGGGTCCAAACCTCTGCACTCTCCCGGAGAAAGAGGGAAAACAAAAAAAGGCCTTCTCTCCCAGTCCGGCCCACTGACTCAGAAGGTTGGTATTGGGGCCTGGGACAACCACAGTCCCTCCCTCTTCTGCAAGATAAAGACCAAGAGAGTCCACATGTCTAAATGTGTAGGTGGAAGGGGCCGTGAGGACTCATCACGGAAGGTTCTGGAGTCTTCCTGCTTGGGTTTGAATCCTTGCTCCATCACCCACTGACTCTGTGCCAGTTGTTTCCTGTCTGGGCCTCGGTTTCCTTCTTTGTAAAGTGCAGCTGGTAATGGCATATACTCTCTAGAGTCGTTGCCGGGGCTCTCATTTATTTATTTAATTTATTTATTTATTAACATAAATTTATTTATTTGTTTATTTATTTTTGGCTGTGTTCCGTCTTCATTGCTGCACATGGGCTTCTCATTGCGGTGGCTTCTCTTATTGCGGAGCACAGGCTCTACGTGCACGGGCTTCAGTAGTTGTGGCACACGGGCTCAGTAGTTGTGGCGCACGGTCTTAGTTGCTCCAGGGCATGTGGGATCTTCCCAGACCAGGGAGTGAATCTGTGTCCCCCGCATTGGCAGGCGGATTCTTAACCACTGCGCCACCAGGGAGGTCCCTCTCATTTATTTAACAAATACTTTTGTGCAGACTGTGTGCCAGGCACAGAGGTGTCAGGGACACAATGGGCTGGACCAACAAGGTCCCAGCCCTCAGGAAGCTTCAGTTCTGCAACAGGGAGGTGGAGCGTGTACGGGTAAAGCAGAATGGGTTTCTCATCATCTAAGTGTCACAGAGGAGCTAAGCAAGCCAGAGTGAGTGATGGGATGGGAAAGCCTCAGAAGACATCTCAAGGAGGCGACGTTTACGGTAAGATTATGATGAGAAGGAGGCAGGATTCAAGGAGATAAATGGATGCAAAGTGCTCGCCACAGTTCCTGGAAAATAGCACGTGCTCCAGAAAATGAAAGCTATTTTAGGGAGGTGTATAGCAGAGAGAAGGCAGGGAGTCAGAGTCCCTGGATCAAACCCAGGCTTTAGCACAAAGCTTTCTCTCACCTCACTCAAGTAATGCACGTCCTGAGCCTCAGTTTCCTCATCTGTGAAACGGGAATTTTAATAGTGCCCAAGCGCACACTTACTGGGAGAATTCACTGAGGGACGTGTGCATGAAGCACAGAGCCTGGCACCAGCTCGGCCCTTAGGAAGTGAAAGCTACTAGTGTCGTCTTTTCCTTTCCCACGGAGGAAAAGGATTTGCCTAGGTTCACTCAGCGAGTCAGTAGCAGATCCAGGAGCAGAATCAGATCTTCTAACTCTAAGCCCACCCCCTGGGCTGGCTCTTGCCTTCTCCTGTCCCTGGGGGCTCAGAAAGCCTCTGGGCCCCATCTTGGGCTCAGAGAAAGCAGGAGGAGTTGACAGTGCATTACAGGGTCTGCCCCTGAAGGCTACTGAGGGTGTGGGAGGTATGGCGTTGGCCGACTGGAGAGCAGAAATGAGGCCCCAAGGGGAACCTGTCCCCTGGAAAAATGTCAAATGCCCTTTGTAGGTAGGATGGGAGACCAAAAATCAAGAGGGATCAATTGCTAAGAAGGGGGAGATGAGAAGAGAGGAAGGTCAGAGATGAGATCTAAATTCGGGGAATTTCAGAGTGGAAATTTAAACTCAAGTCGGTCTGGCTGCAAGGAATGTCCTTTCTCCACTCCAGAGAGGCAGTGGTGGTTATGGCTGTTTCCTCATCTGTAAGAATGAACATACCGACGTCACCAGGAATGTGACCTAAATGCCAGGGACAGGGTGCCAGGGGCTACCCCCAACCCCTCACTTTGCTCCTTGTTTGTTTGCTTCCTCCCGCCATCACTCTCCCTGTTTCTTCAGCTGGGGCTGCCTGACCCCACGGTAACAACCCACCCACCTCCAAGTGACAGCACCAGAGCTGGGCTCTCAGGGAAGGCCCTTGTGCCTGGAATTCCTCCACCCTGTGGCTGTGGTAAACACGGTGAACAGGGCTGCCTGGTGGGCAGCGTTAGGCAAGTCAGTTCTTTTACAATTGCAATTCTTTTACAATTACAATTCTTTTACAATTCCGTTGTTTCTTCCATTTCTCAGCTCCCAGCAGCCCATGTATATCCACAGAGAGTAGGAGAATTTTTCTCTCTACTGAAGAGTTGGTCCTTCTGTATTTAATATCCCACAGAACAGCTTTTTTTCCTTAAGGTTTTTGTGCACCAGATGAAGTCTTTGAAAAATCTTCCTGTTAGGAACATGGGTATTGGAGGACTGGAAGGCACAAAAGAACATCACCTGGGTGTCTGTGCAGCCCCTCTACCAGGGAACCGGCTTCCAACCACACCCACCAGTCAACACAAGGTACCTCAGCAGCCAAGTCTGTTCTCCATGAACCTGTCCTCCTGTGGCCCAGAGTGACACCTGACCCAGGCTGGGCCAATCAAGTCCTCTCTCTGAGGTATCCAAACAGAGAGGCATGGGGACTGTGCCAGGGAGCTGAATCGCATTAGGGGCAGAATTCTAGAGAACTCTGGCTGCTGAAGGAGCTGATGAGGGGCTTGGTTCTCGCCCCTCTGCCCTTGATGTTCACCTTTCCCTGGACTCTCTGAACTTCTCCAGTATCTTACAATTTTAAGCTGATTGGAAGGAGTTTGTTGCCTACCTCCCCAAAAGTCTTGATTAAAACAACCTATCTTTTTGACCACTTACTAAGTGTCCAGCGCAGCATCAGGAACCGGAAACAGAGTAAGGCATAAGGCCTGCCAGGGAAGGGAAAAGGGCAGACACGCTGACAATGGGAAGTAGAGGAGCAAAGGAAAAGCTCATTGGCAGGGAAGCTGCCCAGGCATGAGGCCAAGGGGTTCAGAGAAGGCAGCAGTCCCAAGGAGCTGGCATGCCTAGGAAAGGCTTGCTGGAAGAAGGAGGATTTAAACAAGGGCTCTGAGGTATGAGCAAGACTTTGACAAGTCGAGAAAGCAGTCCACGCTAAGAAAGAAAGGGCCTGGAAAAAGGGTCTTGCTCTGGACAAAGATGTGGCCCTCAGACCTTCAGAGCACCACAGAAGAGACCATTAACACACACTTTCCGGATTGGCCCAGATGTAGCCTCAGAATCCTTCTTAACACAGCTCCTCTAGGCAGTCACCAAAATGGATACATTTGGCTTGTGAAATAAACGTATTTGTTTGAATGAATTTGTCACTCCTAGGAAAACCTGTTTCAGGAATAGATAACTAGTTTGATTGAAATAGAGGTAACAGACTAACATTCAGTTTCTCAGTGAATATTTACCGAGTGCCTACTATGTGCCAGGCTGTATTCAGGTACTAAGGATATGGCAGTAAAGAAGAAAACTCCAAAATAATAAAAATATCTACCCTCAGGGAGCTTACATTTTAGTGAGAGGAGACAGACAACCAACAAAATATGCAGGTAAAGATACAAACTGTGAGATCATGATAAAGGCCAAAGAGAGAAAGCAGAGAAGTGTGTTGGGGGGTGAGGATTACAAAAACCAGAGCAGTCTGGGAGGGTCTCCCTGACACACACTGAGTAAAGACTTGAAAGAGACGAGGGAGCGAGTTGTGTGGACACCCGGGAGAAGAGAGAGAACATCCAACGTGTTCAGACACAGCAGGGACAGAAGGACTGGAGCAGAGGAACAGGGAGCGGAGGTAGGAGTCAAGGTCAGCCTGGCACCAGATCACGTAGGGTCTCAGTGTCCACTCTACTGACTTCAGCTTTTTTGCCAAATGAGACGAAGGCTTTGAGCAGAGGACTGACATAATCCAGTTTATGTTTTAACACTGGCTGCCGTGTGGAGAATAGCTTTAAAGGGGGCAATGGTAATAATATAGTCTAACATTACTATATACCAAGCGCTGTCCGAAAGGCTTTTCATATGTTCTCATAATAACATTTTGAGGTGGGTATTAGCATCATTGCTCCCATTTACAGATGAGGAGACTGAGGCATGGACAGAGCAAATAACTTCCAAGGCCCCATAGCATCGAGTAAGTGTCAGAATTGGATTCAAACCCCAAAAGTGTGGCTCCAGAGCCCCTGCTCTTGGCCTCTATCTTACTCCATGGATGGGGTAGGGGGCATACAGTAGGTGGTAGAGATAGGGGCTACATGGTAGAGGACCTTCAATGCTAGGCTAAGAAATGTTGACCGATATTTTGTGCATTATCGGGGAACCATCGAAATGGTTGAACCATCGAAATGTCTGAACAGAAAACAACACGCATTAAACAGAGTTAAAACTGGTAGGGGGAGAGGCTGAAGGCTGGGAGGCCCCTGGAAGATCTGCAGAGATTCTGGCAAAGTGAGAGCAAGCCCCAAGGGTCCCCTTCCTCAACTAAACTGAGGCTTTACAGATCATATGTCCAGGCCAAAAAGAAGTATTATGGCTGCTTTCTGGGGCCAAGGGAGAGGTGTCACTAGATGTGGCCACTAATTGACATGTTCTATGCCTCACCTTCTGTGGCTCTATCTCCCGGTCTTCAAGAAGGGTATCTACATAGATTAAGGAAAGGTCTATAATTACCTTGATATTCCTTGACAAGAGGACTTTTCCTGGTAAAAAAAAAAAAGCAGAACTTGGGTTTTATCCATGAAGTCCACTATAGAGAAAAGAGGAAGTAAAGTGGTGGGCCTTCTCTTTGTTTCTGGGGTGTGAAAGAGTCTGTCATGGGATATCACAATTGATAAGCCTCCAGCTTAAAGGGCGATGACTCTTTTGACAATAACTTGTTACATAACTGATTATAAGAGAATCTTATTTAGCTGGCTATTTCACTTTTCTCCTCAAGAACACAATGCCTGACCTCACATTTGTACTGTGTGACAGGAAGGGATCATTACAACTGTCTTACAATGAGGCCCAGAGAGATCAAGTGACTTGCTCATGATTACATAGTGACCTAGGGAAGCAGCTCAGATGAGAACAGAGGACGCTCTATGGTAAGAATTTTGGGAAGCCTTTCTTCCAATTGAAAGTCACTGACCCATAGAAATGACCAGTCAGGGCCACCCACTTAAAAAGTAAATTAATTTAGGGGTTTTAAAAATATAGGAAACATTAGGACTTCCCTGGTGGCGCAGTAGTTAAGAATCCACCTGCCAAAGCAGGGGACACGGGTTTGAGCCCTGGTCCGGGAAGATCCCACATGCCGCAGAGCAACTAAGCCCGTGCGCCACAACTACTAAGCCTGCGCTCTACAGCCCGCGAGCCACAACTACTGAAGCCCGCGAACCTAGAGCCCGTGCTCCACAATGAGAAGCCCGCGCACCGCAACGAAGAGTAGCCCCCACTCACCTCAACTAGAGAAAGCCCGCGCACAGGAATGAAGACCCAACACAGCCAAAAATAAAAACAAATTAAATAATTTTTTTAAAAATCAGTACAAACTCGAGGACACACACACACCCCCCTATTCCCTAGCTCCATCTGCTGAGAGGCCTAGAAGCAATGACACACTAATAGCAATGAGCACACTTACTGATCTTGGTTTCTAACTACCATTCTCCACTAAAAGGAATTAGGGCTCCTTGGGGAAATGGCTGACTCCAAGGGTGGGGCAAAGCAAATACAAGAAGAGTCTGGAATATCTCGTGCTTGAAGAATGGACTAGATATGCCAAAGGATACAGGCAACAGCTTGAAAGAGCTCCTATTAGACAAATCTGAACAATTTGAGGAATAAATATTGACAGTAATGGATTATAAACAATTTAATAAAACAAGAATCCACAAGTCTGCACTGACATAAATTAATGATCAAATAAATGGGGGGAAAGGGAAAGTTCTTCCTCATAGAATGTCAAATAATAAGGAATTTAGAAAATTATCAATGGATGCTAAAACTATGATAGTTTGATAAGGAACAGGAATATTTACAGCCTCAAAAGTATCTCACCACAACTTATTTATAAATTACAAAGAGAAAAATAATAAATTTACGGGGGAGAAACCAGGCAAACACCACTTTAAGTGACCAGAGTTCACATCACTAATGTTGAGACAAATGCACATCACGTGCCTCCTGATATGACGTACTGAAAAGGACACAACATCACCCGTGCCAAAACGGCAAAACCCGAATCTAATCACGAGGAAACATCAGACAAACCCAAACTGAGAAACATTCTGCAAAATAACTGGCTTGCACTCTTCAAAAATGTCAAGATCAAGAAAAAAAGCTGATGAAGTGTTCTGGATTAAAGAAAGAGACTCGACAACTAAATACAATGCATGACCCTGGATTGGATCCTAGACTGGGGGAAATCGATAGACAATATATTGTTTTGACAATTTACAAAATTTGAACATGTACTGTGGATTAGATACTATTTTTATCAACGTTAATCGCCAGATTTTGGGACTTCCCTGGTGGCACAGTGGTTGAGAGTCCACCTGCCAGTGCAAGGGACACAGGTTCGATCCCTGGTCCGGGAAGATCCCACATGCCACAGAGCAACTAAGCCTGTGAGCCAAAACTACTGAGCCCACGTGCCGCAACTACTGAAGCCTGCGTGCCTAGAGCCTGTGCTCTGCAACAAGAGAAGCCACCACAATGAGAAGCCCGCACACCACAACGAAGACCCAACGCAGCCAAAAATAAATAAATAAAATTTTAAAACACTGCCTGATTTTGATAACTGCACTGTGGTTATATAAGAGGATATCCTTATTCTTAGAAAATATACATTGAAGTTAGGGGTAAATGGGCGTATCTCCAACTTCTCTCAAATGGCTCAAAAATACTATACATACACCAAGAATGATAAATGAGAAAAAATGTGAACAATTGGTAAACATGGGTAAAGGGTACAAAGGAATTCCTTGTATTCTTTTCACAACTTTTCTGTATCAAAATCAAAAGTTATCAAAAAATTTAACCACTTAAAAGTAAAACATAAAGGTAGTGAATATTACCAGTATACATTATAAAAAGTGTTTCCATTTTCTACCTGGTGATAGGGGTGTATTTTACTGTCTATAAATTATGTCTTTAAAAAAAAAAAACTAGGGCTTCCCTGGTGGCACAGTGGTTGAGAGTCCGCCTGCCGATGCAACGGACTCAGGTTCGTGCCCGGTCCAGGAAGATCCCACATGCCGCGGAGCGGCTGGGCCCGTGAGTCGTGGCCGCTGAGCCTGAGCGTCCGGAGCCTGTGCTCCGCAACGGGAGAGGCCACAACAGTGAGAGGCCCGCGTACCGCAAAAAAAAAAAAAAAAAAAAAATCTGTTTCCTCATCTATAAAATGAAGATAACAGTACTTCTCTCACAGAATTGTTGTAAAAATTAAGTATCATGATATACATAAAGCCTTAGAATAGTAACTAGCACACAGTAGGTGCCCAATAAATACAAACTATTATTAAGTATTCATTTGAAGAGATCAAATTAAGTTCTGCCAGGCTCAATCTGGCTAGACCAGGAATAAAGATGAGTGACAGCTGATAATGAGCTCCTTTTTCTAGTCCCAGTTTCTTCCCTATTAAAGGCTCATCTTCTGCCCACTCCTGAACTCCTCCAGAATTCTTTTCTTTTTTTTTTTTTTTTTTTTTTTTTTTCTGTACGCAGGCCTCTCTCTGTTGCGGCCTCTCCCGTTGCGGAGCACAGGCTCCGGACACGCAGGCTCAGCGGCCATGGCTCACGGGCCCAGCCGCTCCGCGGCATGTGGGATCTTCCCGGACCGGTGCACGAACCCGTGTCCCCTGCATCGGCAGGCGGACTCGCAACCACTGCGCCACCAGGGCAGCCCCCTCCAGAATTCTTGACATCATCTTCCCCTACTTACACCTTCTGGCTCTGAACTCAGGTGATAATCGCACTACTGAAGCCAGTTACCCTGAACGCAAAGGCTCCGGCCTCGTCCCATTTCCCACCGCGCCAGAAGCCCCTGGAGCTCTCGGGTTCCCGTTCCGTTTCTTCAGTGTCCTTTTCCCTCCTTCCCCTCTTGGCACAGCACTGAGGCCGTGTGCTCAGTAAGTAACTCTGGTCTTTGCAAAGCTCAGGCGGAGTTTCAGGAGGCGTTCCTCGCGCACGTCTCAGTGGAGCAGGGCGAAAACAAATGACGCTGATGCTTATTCATGAACGTGCACAGCATAGCGTTTTCCAACAATTTTTAGGCTTTTAACCACCAGGAACTCATTTGAGACACCCATTCTCTCCCTCAGATCTTGCTAACTTAGACTCAAAGAGCCAACTCCTTGAACCCAAGGATTACGCCCTCTTCCTGTTCTAGAACAGCCCCCTGACTACCTACCATCAATACCATGTGCTCTATTCTGATTCAAATAGCAGCACCTGCTTTTTAAATACTTGTGTTAGCATATATATTTGACCCACAATGTCTGTAAGGTAGAAATCATCCTTTCCTCTCTTTACAGATAAGGAAACTGAAGTTTGAAGAGACTAAGCAACTCCCACCGTCACATGGCAAGTTAAGTGGTGGAGGAGGGACTCAGACCCAGGTCGTCCGGCTGGGAACCCTAAGCTCTTCCCGTGGAGGCCCTGCCCCTCCCTTGTTCCCTGCTCCCTGTCCGTGCCCTCCCTTCGAGGCACTTTACTGCTGGAGCAGTCACCCTGACTCTCACCCACGTTCCACACAAGACTGCTCAGCAAACACGGGAACGTCTGCCCTGCTCCCACCAGGTCTGTTTACCCCAGCATCATACTTTAGTGTCCGAGGGGAAGTGGTGCTTGCAGCACACTTAGAGAAAAGAGTGGTGATAACTTCCAGATGAGCTTGTGATTCTAAATTTAACATTCCTTTCGGTACTGAGAATTTCCACTTTCCCCCTTCCACCCCTTGGCACTTATGTAATTATAAAGCATGCCACAGGAGATCGTTTGTCTCAGCACCACTCGGGATGAAGGTTGTTCCAGCCCCATCAAGTACATCCTTGTGGAAAGACTTTGCAGAATTTATTTGGACAGGTTCAAAAATAGTCCTTCAACAATACAATCAGATTGAACCATGACAAGTAAAATATAATTATGGCTTGGTTACATTAAAAAAAAAAGTAAACAGTGAGGTTTGGGAAAACTAAAAGCAAAAGTACATAGATATCTCCTTCATTCCCAATTTCTGCATCTCCTGCAAGCAGGATTTCAAGACTGCATCCGTGGATCTTTTGAAATGGGTGAGAGAGGATGACAATCAAGGAGACAGCTCAACAGAGTGTGTTCTGAGGCCATTTCTCAGAACAAAGGCATACTTCTGCACAAGGCAAATGCAGCCTGATAAAGGCTCCCCCAGTGGGTTCTCAGAATGCCAAAGTCATTCACCTAAATGAGTTCAAAATACATATTGTTCTGGGCCAAATTATACAGTGTCAAGTTCAGACTGTATGGATTTATATATGTTGGCAGGGCAGGCCACTTTTGGGGCGCCACAGCTTTATCCCAGTATCCTGTGCCCAGTTGGGTTCCCATCACTCTCTCCCCAAACCCATGAATTTCCTTGTATTTGGTTCCAGAAGTGCAGACAAAAAGCAAAGTTTCCCAGGCCCACAAGGGAACAGGGCCCCAGAGGACTTGAATTTCTGATGAAACTTAAAGTAGAACAGAATGTGTGCCTTTGCCAACAAGCTGGGACTTTCTGAAAGGTGATTTGAGACGGGAGCAGGGAGAGGGGACAAGATCGAGCATTGTGCTTTGGGCCAGTCTCTGCTAAGAGCTACAAGGCGGGAATACAAAGTACTCTGGAGTTAAAGCAAACAGCCAATGCTTCCCTTGGCTGGCCTTTGCCCAGAACTATTCCCTCACAGAGCTCAGTTTCTCAAAACACACAAGTGGTGTTTCAAAGATGCCAGGCAAAGGGGTCCATCCGAATAAATGCCTAAAACCTAATAACGAATGACATAGAGAAGTCTGATTCCAGTGTCCATTTCCACTCCATATTCTACTGACACATCTAGAGAATTAGTGGGCATGCTGTGTTTTCTGTTTTTGTCTTTTTTGGGAGGGGACCTGTTATTCTCCTCTCAGCCTGAGTAAAGATGGAAGAATTGGGAGGAAACAGTAACTTTTAAAGCGAATATGGAGAAAAGTGTAAGAGATGAAACGGGTTGTAAGGTTATTTTTCTTTTAATTACATGAGTGTCTTGATCATGGAAAGAAGAGGGCAGAGTGAAAAGCAGCAGAATGGCTATGGCAGGCCAGGGCCATGACTTCCAGTCCTGGGCTCAGGCCCATCTTTGGGCTTCAACTGATCCAAAGAAATGAAAAAGCCCAGAGAGCAGAGGAGCCTGGACAGTTTGTAGGGCCGAGAGCCACTGCTGCCTGTTTTGGTCCAGAGTTCAGCACACCTTTCTGGGAAGGGGGCTGGGGTGAAGGACGAGGAAGGAAAAGGGGAGAAGGTATACCTACACTTGCAAGAATTGTCTAATCACTGTTCCCGAATTGGGGTCAGACACCAGCTCCACCCTGATGCCCACCCCATCCCTCCACACCTCTCCTGCCCCTGCACACTCGGGCTATACTGACCCACTTGTGGTTCCCCAACAATAAAACGCACTGCCATGATTCTGAGCCTTTGCAAAAGCTACCTTCCCTCTCTTCCTGTCTGCCTGGAAGGTCCAATGAACTTCAAGCTTCAGCCCGCGTTCTCCCCTCCTCTGCCAGGCCGTCCTAAGGAGACTTAGCTGCTCCTTCTCCTTTGCTCTCACTGCACTTTGTCTACAGTCCTCCTCGTCCAGTGTCAGAAAGGGTTTGAGTGTCTGTCTTTGCTTCAGACTCTAAGCTCCTTAAAGGAGCCTGTGTCTTGTCTCTCATCCATTTATCTCTGCTGCCTATAACAGTGCTCAGCTCACGGCAGATGCTCAATCAACATTTAAAGGGACAAGTGGGATCAAGTTCCACCCATCTTAATTTTATTATAAAGAGAGAGAAATAAGATCTGAAAGACTGAGCTCTGAGATTCTGCACATTTTCGGAAGGAATTGCTACAATACTACTTTTGTGTCTAGCCTCCCTGGTTCAAGTGAAACCAAAGGTATAAATTCACAGAGGGGCATGAGTAGTGGCCCTTTTGTCCTCAGACTTCAGCTGCTATGTGAAGATGAAATCAACCCCAAACATGGCCTTCCGGCCAGCTGTGTGAGCCACGAGCTCTCCCCAGCCCCCAGGACAAAGCCCCCAGTGCCGAGGCCCGGACGGTGTCGAGCTCCTTGAAGCTGTGGGGAATCATGACATCAATGGAGTGAGCCACTGACAGACACAGCAAGGTTCCGTACCTGCCAAGACAGCCCACTACCCGACCTCAGCGCAGCAGACACAGCTGAGACGTGCCCAGCCAGGTCCGATGATGAGAACACAGGGTTTTAAAGAACGGCCAGAGCAAGCGAGGATCCTCAAGGCATTTGTCGTCTTCTTCGGACAATGCAGCAGCACTCTCCAAGCTCCGATTTATGAGGTGGAAGCAGCTCTGAAACTACACGTTAAGGGGCGAGTGAGGAGGAATGCACAACGGCTGTGGTTCCAGTAAGGCTCTAAAGAGAGGCTGGGACCAGGCGGTTACAGCTGCTGGCAGTCCAAATATACTTTTCCTCCTGCTCAGAGACCCTTTAAAGGCAAAGAAACGCAGGCAATGCACTGGGCTGCCTATTTTTGTTTCATTTATTTCTTTTAAGACCACCTCCTTGCAATTTCCAGAGAGAAAATACAAAACAAGAAACAGACTTGGTTTCAAATACATAAACAGTGTGCTGGAGTTTAAAGCATTACTGATAACATTGTTACAGAAGAGTGTCAGCTTACTCCAGGGCACTTCAGTATTCCTGAGGAATAAACGTGATTTCTCTTTCCCTCCCACCGGGATGTTCTCAGACGTGAGTCACTGCTCCTGCTCCTGCAAGGAAGGACACGCAGGTTAGAACTGTGCGCACAGCGTTCCGACAACCCTCTCTAGCTTGCTGCTGCAGGTCAGACCCAGAGGACCGATGGGCCCCAAGCCTTACCACTCTGTTTGCTTTAAATCTGTCTCACAAGAGGACTGTATCCTTCCAGCCCAGGTTCTTCAGAGTGGCTCCTCAATCTTTGAGGGGGGGAAATAGAAAAGGAACGCAACAGGGCTGAACAGTCTGTACCTGGATAACTATATTCCTAAAACCCATCAAAGGGACGGATCCCAGGTGAGTGGAAAGAGCATGGCTCTGGAATCAAATGGCCTACTGATGACAGGAACTTCGGCAAGTTTCTTAAACCTCAGTGAAATTCGGCCTTCTCATCTGCTGAATGAGGGTAGTAAAACCTCTCTCACAAATCTACTGGGAGAGAGGTCTAGAGAAAGAATGTAAAGATGGAGCACCTAGGATGGTCCACAGGTCACAGCAGGCACTCAGCAAGCAATTACCATGATCTGACTCCATTGAAAAAGCCCCAAGTTGGGATTTTGTTCCTCTTTTCAGAGAATGGAGGATGACGACGTCAAGGCACAGACTCCAGTTCAGATAAAGTTACAAAAGGCCATTTTGGAGCCGTACGCACAAGGCTGTAAATACTGTAACAATATTTTCCACAGTAACTCTCAGCCATTAAATACATCCACATATAACCACCCCTGAGCCATTTATCCATGACAACTCAGTTTGGAGCAATGAAAACATTACAAACAATTAAAAGACCTGAAGCTCCTCTCCCTGTTCCTTTATGTTCTCCTTTAACTTCAGCCGTGGTGCCAAGAGAGCGAGGCGCCAGGGAGCAGTGGAAAGCGCCTGTCGTCAGCGCTGACGGCCCGCAGCTGCGCCTCTGCTCACTTGCGCTGTCCCTCTCTGATCAGCTCACCCTGGCTCTGGCGCGGGGACGGGACATGACTACAGAGGGCCTGCGAGACGCCTGCCCGGCTTCCCCACTGGCCGACTCCCCTGCTCCCAGTCCCCTCCCCAGGCCCGCACCGGCTGTTCAGTAGGCAGCTGACCGTCTGAGCACGTTCTCAGATAGAGGCTACCGAGCTGTGGTGGCATACTGTCATTTAAGATTCGGCCACCCTTGTGGCTACAGCTTTTGACCAGAACTGGGACACTCATTTGTACCTCCTTTTCTGCCCTACTTGTTATTATGGTGGAACAATGAACGAGTCAGTCACCCTTTCTTAGTTGGCCTCAATTATAATAACCAACATTTCTATTTATATACATATATAGCACCTCATAGCTTAAAAACATTTTCACATTTAATCCTCACAACAACCCTGTAGGCAGAAATTACTACCCTCATTTTACAGACAGAAAACAATCTCAGAAGTGAAAAACTCAAGAGCACATAGAAAGCAAGTGATGGACCAGGACTCATATCTGGGTGTCCCGGCTTCTGTGCTCTTTCCACTGGCCCCCTGCTGCTGCCCAGATGACAGTGATTCTAGCTCAAGGGTAACCAAGAAAGTAGATGATTCTACACATCCAGAGAATGTGAAGTTCTTCATGAAGCTTGTGTTGCTATAAAGGTTATGCCTTAATAAGCCTGAGGCCACTAGCACATCTAATAAGACATACAATTTATTTCATTCATTCATTTTACATTTATTTGAGCACCTACTTTGTTCCAGGCCCTGGGGATACAAAAATAAATACCACCTCTGTCCAAAGGGCTGCTACACACAAAAACCTTAGGAACCGTGCTACCTCCTTCCTCTTGAGGCATGTGTTACACTTTTTCATCCTGTCTGCATCATTAAAAACCCATCTGTAGACAAGGACTTCGGCAGAATCATGTGGGACTCACAGTCAAGAACCTGCGCTCTTCAGTAGAAAGCAGAATAATGGCTGAGTTCAGAAGTCTTTAGGTTTAGCTTGAACGTGTGTGAGATGTTTACAGGGCACTCTGAGATCTCGAACAAAAGTGCTACCTACAGGTATCAGATATTTAATTTAAGGATAAACGCTGAGGCAGACTCCTGAGCACTTAGGATCTCGGTGGTGCCACAGTGACATGACAGTGTATTTATCAATTATACGCACTCTAAAGAATTCTACGGGGACTCAAGAGAAAGAAAGAGAAATATCAATTCTGTACATACTTTGACATATTTTCCATGTAGAAGATATGGAGCCTGGAAATCATGCTGACAGTTGGAGTAGGCCATTCCCAAGCCCATTCCAGAACCAAAGGCTAATGGCCACATTCTTCCTGGTGAGCAGAAAAGGAAAATCCCAATAGGGAACCATTAAGAGAAAATAAAGCTTTCCTCCAGCTTAAATACATTTGCTTAGGGTTCAATAAATACTCCACATGCATCATACTGTTGACTATAATATGCCATACACTTCTGTCAACGTTTAATCACCAGCCAAAAAATGGGAAAGGGGGCTCTATTAAGTACCCGTGCTGCTAGATTTGAGGTATTAATAAGCGGTACAATATGAAAACAGTAGACACAGTTGAACCTCTTAACTTTTCTATGTCAGTTCTAACCATTTGCTCATTTTAACTAACGCTTAAACTTAGAAATAAAACCACCTTTCGGTAAGGTCTTTGAATTTTTTAAATATGTAAGAATTTCTGGAACTTCCCTGGTGGCGCAGTGGTTAAGAATCTGCCTGCCAATGCAGGGGACATGGGTTCGCGCCCTGGTCCGGGAAGATCCCACGTGCCTCGGAGCAACTAAGCCCATGCGCCACAACTACTGAGCCCACGTGCTGCAACTACTGAAGCCCGCACGCCTAGAGCCCGTGCTCTGCAACAAGAGAAGCCACCGCAATGAGAAGCCCGCGCACTGCAATGAAGAGCAGACCGCTGCTTCCGCTGCAACTAGAGAAAGCCCACACGCAGCAACGAAGACCCAACGCAGCCAAAAATAAATATAAATAAATTTATTTTTTAAAAAATAGAATTTTACCAGTATCTACATATTTTGATTCTAGTAAGTCATGAGGTTTTCTTAACCCAATGCCATGATTATTTCACATCAGCACTATGTGTGAATTATGATTCTCTAGTTGTGTATTCCCCACCAGTTCTTCATGGAAAGAGGTCAAAGTGACCCCTTTGGCTTCTATTCAATATCCAAACTGCAGAAGTTCTTCCACAAAATGAAAGGGCCATTTCCAGCCCTTTGCTTAGGAGAATTTTTGGCCAAAAAGCATGGGTATTTCTGGTCTACTTTTTTACTACCAGCAGGACTCTCGTTTTCAAGTTCCTTTAGAAAAAATTATAATTAATTAGAATTATCTGAGAGTGTAGATTTGGCCAAATGACTCACTGGCATCAAGTACAGGCTTTTTTCAATGAAGATATCAGGCACCCTGACTCAATGCTCAGGGGGAATTCTGGAGATGCCCAGCCCATTTTGACCTCTTTTGAGTCCACGGTCTTTGTCTAGCTCATTTTACAGAGGCCTACCTAAACCCATAAAAGGATGGACTGGCAGCCATGTAGCCATGCCTTCCAGAAGTGTCCCTGCCATGTGCACCTATACACCAGGACATTATGTTGTAAAAGTAGGAAGAGTCACACTTACTTTTAAAGAAGGTAAGTGAGAAAACAAGTCCTAATCCAAAACCAGTACCTACAAAGAGGGAGGAAAAACATGTTAAATATCTTAATAGTAATGACAAAAACAAAAGGAACATTTCATAAATGTGAACACCTATAAAACAGATTTTTTAATTTGGTAGAGAGATGATTTTCTCATTTCTAACCTTCCTTCTTGTTGTCAGAGGCTTTATCTATGCCTTTGGTCCCTTTGCCCCAATAGGGGATAAGAACTTTCTTCACCATTCTGTCTAAACGAGTCTTAGGGGTGGGGGAACAAACCAGGAGGCAGTTCCCGAGTAGAGGCTCTCTGCACTGCTTGCGAACAGCGTCCAGCACCTTGGGCTCTCCCACCCACCTTCCGCAGCGGTGCCACAGCCAGCACATCAGGGAAACAATGTCAGCAAGAAGCTCCCCTTGTCGTTTCAGCACTTTGAGTGATGGCTACTTTTTGAGGAAGATGCAAAGGAGTGATCCAGAACAGTTGCCAAAGGTTGTCACAAGTCAAACACAAGTCAGAGTGTCCAGAAAGAGGGAAGGCACCTCCTCAAATGTGAAGATTAATCCCCTCTCCTCATTTTACTCATAGGGCATTTTTAACCACTATCTTTCAAAATAAAAGAACAAATGCAAGCCTCTTTTAATGATCTGGTAGAAAAAAAAAATTTTTAATACCTAATTTTAAATCAAACTTCATATGAACGTACGCTTGGGGTTAAAAAAAGAAAACAAAAAAGGTTAAATTCTCATTTTGACCAATATTTCTCAAACCTTGGTCACTGCTAGAGTCATAATTTTTACTAATGCGTACTTCATCTGCACACTTATTTTCTTTGAAAAAACCATCAATGTATGTATTTAATTATATAAATTCAACCTCAACTTAAATAATATTGGTATAATCATAGATTTGAGTGCTAGCTATATTTTTTTCATAAGGTGTGTTAAAATGAATGTAGAACCATTAAAATAAAAACATTTACCTGTGGTACTACTTTAGGGGAAAAACTCATCTCACATACTGTAGAGATACATGTCCCAAACTTGGAGATAAACTTATTTTTCCATTATCAAAAAAGTAAGTTATACATGCCAAGGAAGACAGCTATGATCTGATATTTTTTTCCCCCAGACTTGACAGATTAATTGTTTTCAGACTCTTCAGAGTATTCTGATGCTCTTTACTAAGTGTCTGCTCCATGGTCCAACAGAGACCCTGACCAACCTCTTTACAATTAGGCACCACATAAAAGTCCCAATTCTCACTTGCCTTAATGGTTTTCAAATATGTGCTGTTGACATTCCAAGAGCTTCTTTCCTGTCTAACCATGAATTTGGGCCACTGCAGTGTGAACATTCAAAGTACTCCTCAGTCAGCAAGCCCGACCTTTCTGCTCCAAACACAGAGAACTTCGTCTTGAGCAAACAAGCTAATCCACACCTTTTTTGCTTCACCTATGCAACAATCCAGCTGATGCGGGCCTGAAGAAAGTGTTTATGCTATTATCCAGAATGATTTCTGATAATTTTCTCTTACCGTCTATAGGTGGCCATGATGTGTGTTTCCTTCCTATGACTATATCCTATACAAATATGAATTTTAATTAAAAATCATTACTTTGTACTGTCCAATAGACTCTGCATTAGGTACTGGTGCCCAACTTTAAAATGCAACATTTGAAGATCACTCATGTCATCCCAATTTCTATGTAATTTAATATAATGATGGAAAACTCGTCAGTTTACAGACCACTATAGTTAACCTATTCAAGGCTGTTATAAAGAGAAGGAAAAGGAACAAACATCAGTATTTCCCATGAGTACCCAACATTCCCTTCCTACTCTACCAAAAAAAAAAAAAATTATCTTTTAAACCAAACACCACCCTGATATGGTATTACCCCCCAGTTTCCAGATGCAGAAAATAACTTGCTCAAGGACATGCTCAGTTACTGGAAGAGCAATGAACTGGGCCCAAGTCTGTCAGACTCCAAAGCCACTATACCCACTATGTCCTGACTCTGGATTCCCCTACAACTTAAACCCCTAAACAATCACTACCTCCAAGGGAAATTGGAGTGTCAAGATTTCTACTGCCAATGAAGTAGGATACAGCCAAAAACCAAACTGTGCTTCCTATGCAACAGCCCAGAACGCTAGGCAACCAGGGTAGTGACAAGTCTGCACAAGGCCAGATGGGCTTGTTCCAATTCATTCCCAGACTAATCCTACAGCACATGTCACAGACACAAGTCTACCTGGTAGGTGTGATTCAAGAACTTCAGGGAAATGACAACTATCACAAGCGATATAGTCCTCAGCAAGAATCTGCTGTTGCTTGGTTTATAAAATGGCACAGGATTCAATTTCAAAGCAACTTGCCTCACCCCCTTGCAGCTGGAAGATGAGTAAGACAGTAAATTGGTACTAGAAAATGAGGTAAAGAATTTGGACTGGCCTACAGATTTCAAACCAGGCAATGGGATGGGGAGTTAGGCCAGTAAAAACATAATGGCTTACAATCTGAGCTTTTGGTCTTCTCCATCTGGAAGGCAATTTTTTGGCAAACAAATCAAAAGCCCAAAAGGAAAATATTTCAGCATTTTTCTTGTCCCTCTGATTCCATGCCTGTCTCTCCTATTTTCCCCCAAGGAAAGAAAGCTCTCTGATGCTCAACTTTTCCTAACAGTAGACCAAGAACGATGCTAAACCCACTGCTACCAGTATCACTCAACCACAAAGAGGAGAAATGCTTCAACATCAACCAGTACAGGGCAGAAAATCTTCCCTCTCTAGACTTCATTTAAGTTCAGGTATATGCCTGACCATCCAGTTTTGCTCCGATTAAAGGCATTTACCTGCAAGTATAAATATGAGATCAAAATTACAGTTCAGACTAGCCCAAAGACGGAGTGTACTCTACAGTCTTAGTTAAACTGGGCTGCTACATCTTCAATTCCTATGAGACTTTTCTTCTCCACTTCTATATTTTTAAGACACAAAATATCAAGTCTGTCCTCTTCAGAAAAAATAATATGGAAAATGATGTTTAAATGCCAACGTGTTACTTTAAGTTAGCTACCTCGGTTATTTAAGAGATAAACAGTGGTGGAACTGCTGATGAGTTTTACAGGTTCAAGTTCTCACATGCTCAATTTTCTTTTAAAAGGCAACATGTTGCTTCAAAGAAAGTCCCACCTGATTAGGGGACACCAACTCTGCAGCTGTTTCCACTAAAGATTGGCACCTCTAGGCCAGGTTTAAACTTCATAACAATAAAACATGAAAGGTTTGTCTTACAATGAAAACAAACCAACATGGAAAAGAGAAGAGATTTCTCTGCCTTTGGCCACTTTTTTTTGTTGTTGCATGACAAGTTCTCTTAGAAGAAAAAGCCAAAGGAAAAAGTACAAAGCATTTTTCACCTTCCCTGGAAGCAAATATTTAACTATGAATAAAATTTATATAACTCTGCCTCCCCTTTTAAGCCTGTTCTTTTGGCCCATGATGTCTGGAATGACAAATAACCCTAAAGTAAAGAAATGCCTGATTGTAGGTACACATCTTCCTAATGGCAAAGTCCACCAAGGGGGGTGGGGAGCAAGGCAAAGAAGCCAAAAAAACAACAAAAAAAAACCCCACCCCATAACAGAGAAGCCTTATGGAATTGACATTAGGCAGGAAGCCCGTGCTCTGAAACCATTTCTTCTGGAAAGGAAAAAGAATTGGCACAAATTCTTTCAAAAAGAAATTACTCTGAATCAATCTAACCCTGCACTAAAGTGCTTAGGGCATGCTTAGTGCCCAAAAGGACATCGTAAAACCAGCTAGTAGATAAACACACATTTTTAGAAAGAAGCAATTCCTTAACAATTCATCTGATACTATTTTAGTAACAAAACAACAGAGAACTTGCTCCACTAACTACATAAAAAATACTGCCTCATCACATCCCCAAGTGGAGTTTATAACAAATTTAAAAGAATAACAACCAACAGCAGGATACCAGTGTATACCCTAAGCCACACTTTGTGTGGGGGTGGGCGGAACTATGCTGATGGCCCTCACTGTGACATATGGACCATTTCTAGTTAATCAATGCAACTTTTAGGAAAGTCTTTGCTCTTACCATGCCATATATCATAAAGCTTGACTTCACTGAAATTACTGAGAAAGCAAACATAATCTGCAAGAATTAAGAAGCAGGCTACATAATCTGACTGCAGTCCTGGGGCAGAAATGTACTTTGAATTTTTTGGGGGGCCGCACCGGACGGCATGCAGGATCTTAGTTCCCCGACCGGGGATCAAACCCGGGCCCCCTGCAGTGGAAGTGCGGAGTCTTAACCACTGGATTGCCAGCCAAGTCCCAGAAGTGTACTTTGGATATCAGTCCCTAAGCAGAACAAGTTGGAGCAATAAAGGTTCCTGTGGAATCAACTCTGTAGAAGTTGCAATTGCCAATGGACTTTCAACTGAGGAAGAATAACTCAGTGTTGGGAGAGACATAAAAACATCCTTAGAAAGTCACTTAGAAAACATTTCTATGAAAGACTGATCATAGGGGAAAGAAGACCATAGACCCACTTTTATTTATCAATAATTGATTATATAATTAAGATCTCACTCCAGCTTATAGCTAACATTTTAAACAAAGCTCCTAAATTCATAAGTCTAATGTGTAGTTATCAATGCTAAATTTTCATCTGCATCTAAAAATTAAACTTGCAAAGCAACTCCATTTTAAGTTTATAATATAACGAGATGTATGAGCAAAACCTTAACTACCACATTCAACTGGCAGCTTATGAAGATGAGAAACTACAGGAACTACAAGCAAGGTTTCAAGGTCCTAGGAGCCATGGGCCAAACAACTTTATTCTTAAATGTCTGAAAGAAAAGATACAGCTTCCAAAAAATGAGAGATTTACTCTCCCACTGAGTGGGATGGCAAGAGCACTGATGCTGTCACGAGACAGGCCCAGTTCACACCGCTGGGCCATCCTCACCAGCCAGCTCTCTGACCTTAGGTCAGTGCTTTAACCTCACCCGCCCTCAACGTGCTCATCTGTAGAGTGAAAACCATCTCCGAGGGTTTTGCTGTATTAGGAAAAGGTAAAGGTATCTGCAGTGTCTGACACAGACTTCAATAGAAAGTAGTAAGTTCCGCTACCTTTCTAAAAAAACTCAAAAGATCTCAAAACTGTAAGGTAATAGTTAAATCCTCTACTAAAACACAACTCCCTGGCTTGTGGAGGATCACACTGTGGGTGAACCACAGCTGAAAATCAGAATCTATTTTTCCCACTCTTTGCATAGTTGACTTTATTTCATAGGCATTAGCAACTGTTTATAGAAATACATCAGGTTTTGCTACATGTTTTTTAAAAAATAGGGGATTCCTTCAGACTCACTGCTGAACTAGAACATTTTGCTTTAAGATATAATAAAGATTTCTCTAGAGCTGTCTTGTGTTTAATAAAACTATATTTATGCTTTGAACATGGATTAATATGAAACTGGCCTATTTAGAATGGGTGTGCTTTCCTGTTCAATCATGTTTCTGTCAACACTATTACAATCATCAAATGCGTTTGTTGTGACAGACAAACAAGAACGTGCTTTTATAGAAAAGTACCCTTGGGACTGAGTCTGGTGAGAATTACATTTCCAAGAAACATTCCTGATTTACGAAAGATGCTCAGGGCCCAATTTATGAGGGGGAAAAAAATAGTTTTAAGTCAACTCCAAACTGTGTTACTTAATCCTTTGAGGCAAAGACAGATTGTCCCAGGTGTCCATGTGTAAATGCCAAGTCATGTGAATTAACCAAGAAAGTGTGCCAGACCAAAGGCCCAGAGATGGTAAATGTGGTCTGTGTTAATCAGCTTCTCACAAGTCAACATTGCTGCAGGGAATGTAGGAAATAGACTAAGAAGGTGGCTATTTTACAAGACCTTAACCTTCCAGTTGCCTATCGGACTAGACAGAGGCTGAAACATCTGTAGGAATTTCTAGGGTGGACATCAAATACCAGGATTCTGATCAGAACAAGTAAAGCAGTCAGCAGAAAGCAGTAAAGATAGGGAAGGTAAATGTGGAAGTCATTACTCGTGTGCTCTGCTTGAAGAAAAGCCAAACTCACAAAAAGGGTCCTTTTAAATGAGTACATATAGCACATAATCTAGCTTTCAGAATTCTGACAGTCGTACAACTTTCCAAGAATGAAAAAAAGAAACATGGCTGTACACATTTTACTAAAATATAGTTAGTTAATTCACGTGTGGGCATAGTATGTAGGAAAATGTGAAGACGCTCTGAAGATTAATTATTAGAGGGACATGGAAAACGAAGAATTATTAAGTTTCAATAAACACAATAAAAGATGCCATGTGTTACATTTATGGGGGGAGGGCGATTTGGAGGTACTAACGCTTATAGAGTGGCAGGCACTGTACTACCGTTTCTATATATTATTTCATTTGATCTACAGAACCAGCTATGAGGTGTACTACGATCTTGTCTTACAGAAGAGGAAACAATGTAAAGGGGTTACCCAAGTGACTTGTAATGTAAAGTGACTTACCCAAGTACACATAAATAAAAAGGGGAATTCAAACCCAAGCTGTCTGACTCCAAAATCATGGCTCTTCCCTATCCGCAGAGATAAACCTCAGGGAGAGGTCAGGAGAGCAGCAGGGAGACTACTCTATTGTTACATGACACCAAGTGTTTTTCTGGATTTTCTGGACTGTAGTGCTCTGCATGGGTAATTTATGACTATGTGACTCTTCAATCCCTCAAGAAAACAACAGAAACCACAGATGTTTGACTTATCAAGAGTGATAACAAAACCCTGAAATGACTTAGAATCAATGAGAAACAGTCAACAAGTCAAGCTGGGATGTACTTCCCTCTGTGCACTGGCTGGAGATAAAATGAATTCAAACTGTTCAAAAGGGACAGCTGAACTGTATTCAACTGGTATTTTCCAGCAAGTGCCTTCCCTCTCAATACCTCCAGCCCGTCCTCATCAATATCAGTAACTGGATTCTCATCTTTGTGAAAGTAAATATAAGAATCAGGGGGCTTCCCTGGTGGCGCAGTGGTTGAGAGTCCGCCTGCCGATGCAGGGGACACGGGTTCGTGCCCCGGTCCGGGAGGATCCCACATGCCGCGGAACGGCTGGGCCCGTGAGCCATGGCCGCTGAGCCTGCGCGTCCGGAGCCTGTGCTCCGCAACGGGAGAGGCCACAACAGTGAGAGGCCCGCGTACCGCAAAAAAAAGAATCAGGGATTCATTATACCCTATGTATACATCATTACAGCTATTACGTTGTTGCCTATTCCTGATTCAAATGAAAAACCAATGGAGAAACAAGAACCAACGGTTTCTTTTCCTTATACATTTACTTGATCTATATTTATTAGCATTTATTAAGTAGAAGACACTGGGGATAAATTTCTTTCCTCTTGGAGCACATCACTAGAGTATGTAGTGTTTATTCTTCAAAAAGCGGGAAATGTTACCCAGTGGTTACACGTCAGTTATAGGGTTATGTGGACTTGGGGGCAACATAGGTTAAACATGATTGAGAATACTGATTAGGTATGTGGTATGTCTCAGTCCCTGGACAAATTATATACCTTCTCTAGGCGTCAGTTTCTTCGTATAGAAAAACAGGAATACTAATATTGCCTATCCCTGACTGGGGAATAGCAAGGATGAAACAATATAAAATGTGTAAAAAGCTTGGAAAAACAGTGCATTGCACATAGTAATTGTAATTGCCTTCTTTTGCCACAAAAAGCATTTCAAGAACAAATATTTACTGAACACTGAAGGGCAAGACTACTGGGTTCAACAAGGGTCAGAAATAAATAAGACAGTCTCTTCCCTGGGGAGCTTGGGATCAAGAAGGAATAACAAGTCAGGTATCCAGAAAACTGAACAAAAGCAGATCCTTGGTGCCGGAAGAGGGACAGTGTTCTGCTGGTAGACAGCAAGGTGGGAACACATTTAGCAGAGTTTTTGTTTTTTTTTAATCTTCAAGAAAGAAGTGGCATTTGAGTTGTCTTAAATGGTAGACTTTTAACAGCCAGAGTTGGGGAGGGGGGTGGCGCACCCCACCCAGCGGCCGCAGAGAAGCAGGGCTTGTGCAGGGAAATGGGAGTGGGGGCAGTCTAGGCGTGTCTCTGAGAGCAGGAGACAAGGCTAGAAAGGGACGGGGGCCTCTGAAGGCACCAGAAGCTGGACCAAGCAGTCTGCACAGCACTTAATTCAGGAGGCAGGGGCTTCCCTGAAGAGTTTTTAGAAAGGCATAACATGACTGAAGCTGTGCTTCAGGAAGATTCAGCTGACTAAGGTGTGTAGGATTACTTGGAAAAGAAGAGACATTTTGCTGGCAGAATTTACAGGACTTAAGAACTGATTAAGTGTGTGTATGTGTATCTGGGGTTTTGGGGGGAGGGGGGGTGCAGTGGGGAAGAAAATGCTGAGAACTTCTGCCTGGATAATTATAAAAACATTGGTGATGGGGCTTCCCTGGTGGCACAGTGGTTAAGAATCCGCCTCCCAATGGAGGGGACACAGGTTCGAGTCCTGGTCCAGGAAGACCCCAATGCCGCAGAGCAACTAAGCCCGTGCGCAACAACTACTGAGCTTGTGCTCTAGAGCCTGCGAGCCACAACTACTGAACCCGCGCACCTAGAGCCCGTGCTCTGCAACAAGAGAGGCCACTGCAATGAGAAGCCTGCGCACCACGACGAAGAGTAGCTCCCGCTCGCCGCAACTAGAGAAAGCCCACACACAGCAACAAAGACCCAACACAGCCATAAATAAATAAATAAATAAATAAATAAATAAAAATAAACATTGGTGCTATTTAAAAGTCATCAAATAACCTTTTAATACCAAATTCCCTTAACAAATCTAAAATATAATTTGATTTATAAAAATGCAACATCTATAATGTTTTCATGAACACCAAATAACATCACATAAAGTGAAGAGCATTTGCTAAGCACTAATGCTTCAGGATTAAATTACCTCATTACATCTTCACAATAAACTTCTCTTATTAGCCCCATTTCATAGACCAAGAAACTGAGACACAGAAAGGTTAAGTAACTTGCCTCAGGTCACATGTCTGGGATTTGAACCCAGGCAGTCTGACTCCAGAGGCCTCGTCTTTGGTCACCATGTTAACCCTGCCACCGGTGTGGCCTCCTCACAGATATAGTTATTAATCAATCTGACTTACCAAAGGAAACTAGATACCTTCCAAAATTCATCCTAGCCAACACTATGTGTGGGCATTTCCTTCATTACACAAACTGAGCACCCACTGTGTGCCAAGCACTATGATAGGCCCCAGGAAATAAGGTTCTGCTCTCAGTAAGTTCATTATTTAGTGTTAGAGCCTACTGATAATTAGAAACTCGAAGTACAAGGAACAATGACAGAAACAGGATGTGCTAGACGCACTGAGAAGGGCACGCAAACCATCCTGGAGGGTTAGAGAAGGGGGAAGGAGAGAAGGGGACGAGAGAAACGCACTACGAGGAGCTCCCGGTCACTAAATTACCGTGTGCAGTGGGAAATAAAGCCAGACAGTCTCCTATGGCAAACTACGGATCTTGGCCTCTATTACAAGCAGTAGGGAAGCAGTGTTAGAAATTAAGCAGGGAAACAACATATCAGATGTGTACTTTACAACAGCCCACTCACAGCAATGAGGACAGATTTGAAGAAGGCTCCATCCAAGATGGAGACACCAGTTAGGAGAAAGCCATTGCAGTAGGCCAGGTGGGAGCTAGGTCCACACTTCTGATTCTCCCTTCTCTGCTATCTGACTGAAAAATGTGACCCTACATACTTTGATCTGTCCTCAACACCACACTCCCCGCACCCCCTGCCTTTGCGTACTCCATGCCTAGCAGAAATGCGAGACGGTACTAAAGGTAAGCAGGACAGGTTAAAGCACAACTCTGACCAGGGATTAGGAATTTCTGAGGAGTGGGAGTGACCACACTTTATGATGATTCTTAAATAAGGGATGCTTAGGTAAAGATATAGTCATGGACAGAGATGCAGAGATGGAAAAGGGGGTCAAATATTTTAAAAATATACCAATGGTTTTGCAATTAAGGTAGTATTGGTGCAAATGGTGACTATCCCAGACCAGCATTCACAAAAGTGTGGGAATGGCTTGTCTGAATTTCGGGGACCTCTGTGAGCAAGCAACTTTTTCTTTGCTGTTCAAATCTGGCTCTCAGGCTTCCCTGGTGGCGCCGTGGTTAAAAGTCCGCCTGCCAATGGAGGGGACATGGGTTCAAGCCCTGATCCAGGAAGATCCCACACGCCGCGAAACAACTAAGCCTGTGCGCCACAACTACCGAAGCCCACACACCAGGAGCCCGTGCTCTGCAACCAGAGAAGCTACCGCAATGAGAAGCCCACACACTGCAACCAAGAGTAGCCCCCGCTCGCCGCAACTAGAGAAAGCCCGCACGCAGCAACGAAGACCCAGCACAGCCATAATTAAATAAAATAAATAAAATTTTTAAATTAATTAATTTAATTTAAATGTCTTCTTAAAAATCTAGCTCTCATAAGGTGCCCAAGACTATGAGGTTTAGGAAACAGCACCCAGCTGACTTTCTATTACAGTAGTATTCTACAGTCATTCTTTCTTTTTCTGTTTTTTAAAATGTATTTATTTATTTATTTATTTATGGCTGCATTGGGTCTTCATTGCTGTGCGCGGGCTTTCTCTAGTTGCAGCGAGCGGGGGCTACTCTTCATTGCAGTGAGCAGGCTTCTCATTGCAGTGGCTTCTCTTGTTGTGGAGCACAGGCTCTAAGCGCATGGGCTTCAGTAGTTGTGGTTCGCGGGCTCTAGAGCGCAGGCTCAGTAGTTGTGGCTCACGGGCTTAGCTGCTCCGCAGCATGTGGGATCTTCCTGGACCAGGACTCGAACCCGTGTCCCCTGCATTGGCAGGCGGATTCTTAATCACTGTGCCACCAGGGAAGCCTACAGTCTTTCTTAAAGGCATAAGTACTCTACAAAGCCCCATAAATAAACCTCTCCAAATCCCTGGACTTGCATACATTAAGAAACCAAAAATTTAGTTTTCATACACTGAGTGAAGAAAAAAAGTCTTCCAAAAGATAAGCTATGCACTGAAATAAAATGAACTTCAAGTTGCAATTGGAACAAGGGAAAAAAAGTCATTTTTTCAATGGTCACAGCCAATCTCTTCTGGGAAAACATAAGATTAGTAGCATTTATACTAATGTCAAGACAACGTAAGATTAGAGCAGTAATATACTGTATTTTTGCTTCTAATCAGAGGGGGATATTATAAGTTCACATACAGGCTTACGCTGAAATGGTTAAAAAAAAAAATTTCCTACAACTCATGGACTTCAATGTAGTCATCTGAAATGATGCCAAGAAACTAGCAGCTTTCTTAGGACTACCTTCCTAGTAAAAAGTGAATTATGTTGCTCAAATCATTTGCTTCAGTTAATCATTTAAAATCTATCAAAAAGGAATTCTGAGTAGTTTATATGTGCAGGTTCTGATAAACAATCAGAAACATTTGTTTCTAACATTTGTCAAAGTAGGTCTACAAATTCGTCAACAATTATGTCAGAGTGTATAATAATTACAAATTATCCTAAGCATTCTAATGCAGGTTTAGGTTGGATAAAGGAAACGGAAGTAAAAGCAATGGATTTCAATTCCTCCCATATACACTGTTAACTATTAATCAAATTCTACCTGAAGAAATACACAATTGAAGCAACTTGGTCATGGGTCTCTATTATTTTAAACAAGCACCTGGGCCACACTGCGATCTGCCCCCACATCTGCCCTCTCTCCCAGACACATCTCACTTGTACCATTTTTCTAAATGGCTCCCCATCCTCCATTAATATTGACCATATTTTCATATCCCATATTCTTCCAAAATGTTATTCTAAGTGGTACCCCCCCCCTTTTTTAAATATGGAATGCTTCACGAATTTGTGTCATCCTTGCTCGGGGGCCATGCTAACCTTCACTGTATCATTCCAATTTTTTTAGTATATGTGCTGCAGAAGTGAGCACACCTCTTTATCCTTTATTTCTTGTTCCTATCATGCTTTCTAAAAAGCATTTCAGGGACTTCCCTGGTGGTCCAGTGGTTAAGAATCTGCCTTCCAATGCAGGGGACGCGGGTTCAATCCTTGCTCAGGGAACTAAGATCCCACATGCTGCAGGGCAACTAAGCTCACATGCCACAACTAGAGAGCCCACATGCCGCAACTACAGAGCCCACATGCTCTGGAGCCCATGCCACAAAACTAGAGAGAAGCCCTCGCACCGCAACAAAAGATCCCAAGTGCCCCAACTAAGACCCAATGCAGCCAAAAATAAATAAATAAATTTAAAAATAAATAAATAAAAAGCATTTCAAATTCACTTTCTCCACTTCTTTTAAAAAGGACAAGTTAAGGGCTTCCCTGGTGGCGCAGTGGTTGAGAGTCTGCCTGCTGATGCAGGGGACATGGGTTCGTGTCCCGGTCCGGGAAGATCCCACATGCCGCGGAGCTGCTAGGCCCGTGAGCCATGGCCGCTGACCCTGCGCGTCTGGAGCCTGTGCTCCGCTACGGGAGAGGCCACAATAGTGAGAGGCCCACGTACCGCAAAAAAAAAAAAAAAAAAAATGACAAGTTATATTGTTAATAATCATTATCTAGATTCCAATGGACTTTCACTATAAGTAATACAGTTCTTTTTTTTTTACAAGTATTTAGTCAAAAAAACAAAAAAGACCTAAAAATTATAAGCTATGCTTTCTTTAAAGTCATTCTAGGGAACTCCCTGGTGGTCCAGTGGTTAGGACTCCACGATTTCACTGCTGAGGGCGCGGGTTCAATCTCTGTTCAGGGAACTAGGATCCCAGACGCCATGTGGTGTGGCCAAATTAAAAAAAAAAAAGTCATTCTAATTATCCTGTTTGTTCCTTTTTCTTTTTTTTCCACTTCATTTCCCATTATGTTTGTTGCTGAAAGAGTCTGTGTGTACAGATGTACTATATGTATGAATATTCAACCCTGTGTTGGGTGAGTGTAGTCTGGCAGGGCTGTGGCAGGGGAGTCGTAAAGAATGAGAAGTCTAGAGAAGTTACATTTGTCATGGGCAGGATTTCTCAACCTTGACTGCTGACATTTGGGGCTGGTACTCCTTTGTCGTGGGTGCTGTTGTTTTAGCGGCATCCCTGTCCACAACCCACCAGATGTCAGTACCCCCACTCCCCCATCCCCCAGTATGGCAACCATACATGGCACCAAACATTGCCAAATGTCCCTGGGGTGAGGGGGTACTTCACCCCCAGTCTAGGGGTTTACAGTTTATAAAATACTTTCACAACCATTAGGTTATTATCTAATCCTGGGCTTCATCAAAACCATGTAGGAATTAGCATCCCAAATTTACAGAAGAGGAAACTGAGGCTCAAAGAAGCCAAAGACTGTCCCAAGCTCACTCAGCTCAAGGCCCACCCTTTCTTTTTTGGCTGCACCATGCCAAATGGTACACGACCAGGGCTTGAACCCGGGCCACAGCAGTGAAAGCGCCAAGTCCCAACCACTAGACCACCAGGGAATTCCCAAGGCCGACTCTTCTTTCAATGTCTCACACACTGCTTTTCCAGCTGAAGGAGGTTAACACTGCAGGCCCTCAGTTTCCTCACCCTTACAGGGAGAGGCTGGACACAATTCCGTTCCTTCTTCCTCTTCTCTCTTTCAAAGCAGAAAGCCTTTCTTCCAGAGAAATCTTCTGTGAATGCCCGGTACATTCAAAAGATAAAACTAAGCTGCTATTTGAGGAGTCCAAGTAGCAACCAGGCCCTACCCTCCTGAACCCTGTACTTGTCCCCAGATGGGCCCCACAAACTCTAGGGCTCTACAGACCACATTTTGAAAACATGATAAACTCCCCTGTTTGTTGTAACATATAAGTTATATGATTCTAGATAGCCATTTCTCAGTTAGAAATGGTCTCTAGCTGAAATAGGAAGCAAACACATTCAATAGAAATGTTATCTTAAACAGAGATCCAAACTACGTTACTGACTGGTCAGTGGTAGGAGAATGAAGAGAGTGTGTGTGTGTGTGTGTGTGTGTGTGTGTGTGTGTGTGTGTGCCCCAAGTGTGTGGGACCCCAGTGACTGGGTAAATCCAGGAGGAGCTGTAAAGCAGCAGTCTCGTGGACAAATCTATCCAATATCCAGAACAGAAAGAAACAGGTTCCAAACAAATCACTCTGTATGAACAGACCCTGGGAAACACATCTCAAATTCTCCAGACATCATTTTTCCAATCTGTTAAGTGAAACGGTTGAAATCACTGTTATCAGCCTTTTTCCCCCCCAAAGCATTCAAATTATTTTTCCAAATAAAATCGTATGCAGAAAACATATAAATACAACAGATCAAAGTAGAGTTGCTCTGTTTGGGCAGGGGGAGGGGACTGGGCTGAAAGCCTGACTAGAAATCCACTTGCTCGGCCTTCCCTTTTTGCTCTGTACCTAGCCCCCCTCCGCCAGTGGCAACCACTAGGGTACTTTGGAAGACATTTAAAAACCGCTAGACCAAATGAATCCCTAAGGTTCCTTCCAGCTCTAATAATCTATCATTCTGTAAGTCAATGTATTCATGGAAGTTATTCAACTGGGGCCAAACAAGGAAAGCAACAATGGGACATCACGTCCACACCAAGAGCAAATCCCATTAACTTGTCAATCAATGAGAAACTTCATTTATAGGTACCAGTGTAATTTCAAAGTTAGTGAAAAGCTTATTTAAACTAACCGATTAAATAACAAAACTAGACTTAACATATTTATTTAAAGATTATTCATAGTCCCCAACTGTAGGAACCAAATGAACTCAGTAAATAATTTTTTGAACAGAAATTGTTCTCACATTTATTTCCTTACATCATAAAAAGAGCAAAGTTAATGATCCTCCCCACCAAGCATCATTATCATTCCAAGATGTAATTTGGATAAAGTTTATTGTTTATCATTCCATTTATATAAGTAGGATCATTTATCACACATGATGTTCTAAAATTTGCTTTTCTCACTTTATGATTATCAAGGACACCTTTCAAGGACATATATATAAGACTTTTTGTGAACATGTTTTCATTTCTCCTGAGTAAATAAATACCCAGGAGTAGAATAGATGGTATGTTTAACTTTATAAGAAACTACCAGTTTTACAAAATGATTGTGCCATTATACTTTCCCAACAACAGTGTACAAGAATTCCAGTTGCTCCACATCCTAGAAAACCTTTACTGTTGTCAGTCTTTTAAACTATTTTAATGGGTGTATAGGGGTATCTCATTATGATTTTAATTTGCATTTCCCCAACACCCATTGATGTTAACATCTTTTCATATTCTTATTTGCCATTAGTATAACTTCTTTTGCAAAGAATCTTTTCAAACATTTTACCAATTTTCTTAGACGGATTGTCTTCTTATGATGAAATTTAAAAATTCTTTATTCTGGAAACAAGTCCTTTATCAGATATATGTATTGCAAATATTCTGTCCCATTCTGTGGCTTGCCGTTTTTTGTTCTCTTAATGGTGTCTTTCAAAGAGCAAGTTTTAAATTTTGATCAAATCCAGCATATCAATTTTTTTCTTTGTGATTTTGCTTTCTGTGACCTAAGTAATCTTTTTTTTTAAGGAATCTTTTTGAACTCAAGGTCACAAAGATTTTTCTCCTATGCTTTCTTTTAGAAATATTTAGTTTTAGCTTTTACATGTCTGTGATTCTTCAAGTTAATTTTTATGTATGATATGTATTTTTATGTATGATAATGAGGTTCATTTTTTTTCTCTCTATGGATACCCAGTTATTCTAGCACAATTTCTTGAAAAGATTTTCCTTTCCCCATTAAACTGCTTTGGCATCTTTGTCAAAAATGAATTGACAATATATTTATGGGTCTATTTCTAGACACTAGCCAATCTCACCGATTTATACGTGTATCCCTTCTCCAACACCACACTGTCTTGTTTACTGAAGCTTTACAGTAAGTCTTAAAATCAGGTAATGTTAGTCTTCCAACTTTGTTTTTCTTTTTAAAAATTGCTTTGGGGACTTCCCTGGCAGTTCAGTGGTTAAGACTCTGTGCTTCCACTGCAGGGGGCAAGGGTTCCATCCCTGGTTGGGGAACTAAGATCCTGCATGCCTCAGGGCACAGCCAAAAAAAAAAAAAACACTTTGTTCTGGATTGTTTACATTTTCATGTGGATTTTTAAATGAACTTCTCAATTTCTACAAGTATCTTTGAGCATTATTTTTCTTGCTGAAAAAGAGATAATATAAACTTCCTCACTGAATTGCTAGTAGAGTAAAAAAGGGATAATATATTACTGTGCCAAATACGGTGGCACATAACAGGTATTCAATTAATGTTAACTTCCTCTCTCTTTCCCTCTCTTGGCCTTTAAATAAACAGGATCCAATCTAGCAATGCCCTAACATTTCACTAGTGGGTCAATGGCCATGGTAAAAAATTACCACTCCAAATGACTTTTATAAGTAAATATTTGTATTTTCCCTTGGATTCAACACTGAAATGCACTTGCCAGAAAAAGTAATTCAGCATATTTACTAATAAACTGTTTCAGGCCACATTTTAGGAAAGCATAAAACCACAGCCAAAACAAAAATTTAAATATGTTTTCAAGTTCCATATAGTGCCTAATTACATTATTCTACAATACTAACAGAAAATTCTCCTCTAGGAAGATCACAATGTTCCATTATTCATATTGCTGCCGCAAATGGAAAAAGGATTTCTGCTCCCAAACACTATTTATAAATACATATAACAAACAAAATACAGCTACTAATTCAACAATTAACATGTACTAATTTGAAACCCAAACCTATAAACAACCAAAAACCTCTGAAGTATTTTAGTTTAGCCTAATTGATATCACTCCATGAAATGGAGAGGTATCAGTTTGCAAACACAGGCTACCAAAAGGCACTTTTTGGTGAGCCACCAATACTTTGTGGTAACCCACATTTATCAGATGAACTGATACTTAAAGAAAAACAGTAATTTGCTTTCTTTTTCCATGACTATTCAATGGCCTCTTTCAGTATAGTATTTTTTTTTGAATTTTTGAATTTTACTTTATTTCTTTTTTATACAGCAGGTTCTTACTAGTTATCTATTTTATACATATTAGTGTATACATGTCAATCCCAACCTCCCAATTCATACCACCACCACCACCAAAACCCCGCCACTTTTCCCACGTGGTGTCCATACGTTTGTTCTCTACATCTGTGTCTCTATTTCTGCCCTGCAAACCGGTTCATCTGTACCATTTTTCTAGGTTCCACATATATGCGTTAATATACGATATTTGTTTTTCTCTTTCTGACTTACTTCACTCTGTATGACAGTCTCTAGATCCATCCACGCCTCTACAAATGACCCAATTTCATTCCTTTTTATGGTTGAGTAATATTCCACTGTATATATGTACCACATCTTCTTTATCCATTAGTCTGTCAATAGGCATTTAGGTTGCTTCCATGACCTGGCTATTGTAAATAGTGCTGCAATGAACATTGGGGTGCATGTGTCTTTTTGTTTTTTTATTTTTGGCTGCATTGGGTCTTCATTGCTGTGTGCGGGCTTTCTCTAGTTGCAGTGAGCAGGGGCTACTCTTAGTTGTGGTGCGCGGGCTTCTCATTGCAGTGGTTTCTCTTGTTGTGGAGCATGGGCTCTAGGTGCACGGGCTTCAGTAGTTGTGGCACGTGGGCTCAGTAGTTGTGGCTCACAGGCTCCAGAGCGCAGGCTCAGTAGTTGTGGTGCACGTGTTTAGCCGTTCCGTGGCACATGGGATCTTCCCAGACCAGGGATCGAACCTATGTCCCCTGCATTGGCAGGCGGATTCTTAATCACCGCGCCACCATGGAAGTCCCGCATGTGTCCTTTTGAATTATGGTTTTCTCTGGGTATATGCCCAGTAGTGGGATTGCTGGGTAATATGGTAATTCTAGTTTTTTAAGGAACCTCCATAGTGGCTGTATCAATGTACATTCCCACAAACAGTACAAGAGGATTCCCTTTTTTCCACACCCTCTCCAGCATTTGTTGTTTGTAGACTTTCTGATGATGACCGTTCTAACTGGTGTGAGGTGATACCTCACTGTAGTTTTTATTTGCATTTCTCTAATAATTAGTGATGTTGAGCAGTTGAGCAGCTCTTCACGTGCTTCTTGGCCATCTATATATCTTCTTTGAGAAATGTCTATTTAGGTCTTCTGCCCATTTTTGGATTGGGTTGTTTGTTTTTTAATATTGAGCTGCTTGAGCTGTTTATATATTTTGGAGATTAATCCTTTGTCCGTTGATTCGTTTGCAAACATTTTCTCCCATTCTGAGGGTTGCCTTTTTGTCTTGCTTGTAGTTTCCTTTGCTTTGCAAAAGTTTTTAAGTTTCATTAGGTCCCATTTGTGTTTATTTTTATTTCCATTACTATAGGAGGTGGATCAAAAAAGATCTTGCTGTGATTTATGTCAAAGAGTGTCCCTCCTATGTTTTTCTCTAAGTGTTTTATAGTGTCCCATCTTACATTTAGGTCTCTAATCCATTTTGAGTTTATTTTTGTGTATGGTGTTAGAGAGTGTTCTAATTTCATTCTTTAACATGTAGCTGTCCAGTTATCCCAGCACCACTTATTGAAGAGACTGTCTTTTCTCCATTGTATATCCTTGCCTCCTTTGTTATAGATTAGTTGACCAGTATAGTATTTTTTTTAACATTAAAATGGTCTTAAACAATCAATTTAACTACACATAATTGATTAGAGGATGAATACACAAAACCTGCTGGTTAATTCTAAGGTAGGTCAGCTGCTAAATCATTTACTGTCCTACTTTCTTAGCAAGGAAGGCACAAGGCCAAACCCTTTCTTTTCATGAAGATGAATGTATGGCAAAGCATTAACTTTCATCTCTGTTGACAGAGCTGCATATAACCAGTGACAAATCTCAAGACATACCAGAAATTAATAAACTGCAAAATGTTACTTGAGCTCCCCTCCTGCCTCTCCTACTTGTCAACCGCAATTCCACTCTCCATTTATGTAGGTTTGACATCACCCTGACAACTCCTGCTCATGAGCCTGCATTTCAAGTTCGGTAAACATTACTGCTGTACTGTCACCATTACATCCGTCTCCATTCCACTCCTTCTGCCCCCATCTTAGTTCTGGGTTCCTCTAACCTGATCATTTCACTTATGACATGACTTTGCAATAATATACTAATACATCCCTTGCCCTTATTCTGGGCCTTTCCAATTCATTCCCATAATACTTCAGGGATCTTTCTGAAATCAGACATTCAACCACGTCACTCTTCAGCTTAACATTTAATGGTTTTTCTCAATGCTACACCAAGAGCCATACAATCCAGTAATCCCACTCCTAGGAACATACCCAAGAGAAATGAAAACATATGTCCATATAAAAACTGGTATACTTGGTCACAGCAGCATTATTCATAATAGCGAAAAAGTGTAAACAACCTAAATGTCCATCAACTGATAAATGGATAAACAAAATGTGGTATATCCATACCATAGAATATTATTTGCTACCAGATGTCAATACTATCCAAAGTGATCTACAGATTCGATGCAATCCCTATCAAAATCCTATATTTTCTGCAGAAATAGAAAACACATCTTAAAATTCATATGGAATCTCAAGGGACCCTGAGTAGCCAAAATAATCTTGAAAAAGAACAAACCAAGAGACACATTTCCTGATTTCAAAACTTACTACAAAGCTACAGTTATCAAAACAATGTAGTACTGGGAATTCCCTGGTGGTCCAGTGGTTAGAACTCAGAGCTTTCACTGCCGTGGGTCCGGGTTCAACCCCTGGTCAGGGAACTAAGATCTCTCAAACCACACGGCACAGTCAAAAAAAAAAAAAAAAACAGTGTAGTACTGGCATAAAGACAGACAGATAGACCAATGGAATAGACAGCCCTGAAATAAACCCTTGCACATATGGTCAAATGGTTTTTGACAAGGGTGCCAAGATCATTCAGTGGGGAAAGACCTGTCTTTTCAACAAATGGTTCTGGGAAAACTGGATATCCACATGCAAAACAAATGAAATCAGACTCTCCTTATCTGGCACCATATACAAAAATTAACAGAATAGGGCTTCCCTGGTGGTGCAGTGGTTGAGGGTCCGCCTGCCGATGTAGGGGACGCGGGTTCGTGCCCTGGTCCGGGAGGGTCCCGCATGCCGTGGAGCGGCTGGGCCCGTGAGCCATGGCCGCTGAGCCTGCGCGACCGGAGCCCGTTCTCCACAACGAGAGAGGCCACAACAGTGAGAGGCCCGCATACCGCAAAAAAAATAAAAATAAAAAAATTAACTGAACACAGTTCAAATACCGGTAAGACTATAAGACTCTAAGAGGAAACACAGGGCAAAAACATCACCACATTGGATTTGGCAATGATTTCTTGGATATGAAATCATACAGATACATATATCGGTCTCTGCCTCCAGTTCCTGGCAGAGAGCTCTTAAATCCCTTAGAACTTCCTGGGTGATAGGTGTGTCTTTTACTCTAATGAGGTGACTCTTGATGGGTTCCTGCATAGCTTCAGGATGACGGCTGATCACCGGAAAGACCAAGTCACGCTTGGAATTTTCAGCCTCATCCCCCATCCTCCAAGAAGGGGAGAGGGGCTGGAGATTGAGTTAATGATTAATCATGTCTTCATGATGAAGCTTCCGAAAAATCCCAAAAGTATGGGGTTCTGAGAGCTTCCAGGATGGTGAACACATCTACATGCCAGGAGGGCTACATGCCAGGAGGGAGGTGTACCCCACCTCCACAGAAACAGAAGCTCCTGTGCTTGGGACCCTTCAGGACCTCACCAAATGTATCTCTTCATCTGGCTGTTCATTCATATTCTTTAGTATCCTTGGTAATAAACTGGTAATCTACTAAATAAACTGCTTTCCTGAGCTCTGTGAGCCATTCTAACAAATTATTGAACCCTAAGAGGAAATCATGGGAACCTCTGATTCATAGCCAGTCAGTCAGAAGCGTAGGTAACAATCTGGACTTCTGATTGGCATCTGAAGTGAGAGTCTTAGGGGACTAAGCCCTTAACTCACAGGGTCTGTGCTATCCTGTTATTGTCAGAATTGAACTGTGTAATGGAGCACCCAGCTGGTGTGAGAGAATATCTTGGTGTGGAAAACCCACACATCTGCCATCAGAAGTACTGTCAGTATGAGAGTAGATGAGAAACAAGATTTTTGCTGCTCAGACACCAAAAGCACAGTCAACAAAAGAAAAAATTGACAAACTGGACTTCATAAAAATTTTTTAATTTTGTGCACCAAAAGATAATACCAGCAGAGCAAAAAGGTATCCCACATACGTGGGAGAAAATATTTGCAAATCACAGATCCAATAAAGGATTAATATCAAGAATATATAGAGATGGGACTTCCCTTGTGGCACAGTGGTTAAGAGTCCGCCTGCCAGTGCAGGGGACACGGGTTCAAGCCCTGGTCCGGGAAGATGCCGCAGAGCAACTAAGCCCATGTGCCACAACTACTGAGCCTGTGCTCTAGAGCCGGAAAGCCACAACTACTGAGCCCGCGTGCTGCAACTACCGAAGCCTGCGTGCCTAGAAGCCTGTGACCGCAACAAGAGAAGCCACTGCAATGAGAAGCCCGCGCACCACAACGAAGAGTAGCCCCCGCTCGCCACAATTAGAGAAAGCCCATGCGCAGCAACAAAGACCCAACGCAACCAAAAATAAATAAATATTTTAAAAAAGAATATATAGAGAAATCCTAAATGCAACAACAACAAAAATAATTCAAAGACGGACAAAGGGGGCTTCCCTGGTGGCACAGTGGCTAAGAATCTGCCTGCCAATGCAGGGGACATGGGTTCGAATGCTGGTCCAGGAAGATCCCACATGCTGCGGAGCAACTAAGCCCGTGAGCCACAACTACTGAGCCTGCGCTCTAGAGCCCGTGAGCCACAACTACTGAGTCCACGAGCCACAATTACTGAAGCCCGCACGCCTAGAGACCATGCTCCACAACAAGAGAAGCCACCAGTGAGAACCATGCGCACCCCAAAGAAGAGTAGCCCCCACTCGCCACAACTAGAGGAAGCCCGCGCACAACAAAGACCCAACGCAGCCAAAAATAAATAATAATAAAAAAAATGGACAAAGGACTTGAACTGACATTTCTCCAAAGAAGATAGACAAATGGCCAATAAGTATATGAAAAGATGCGCTGAACATCACTAATTATTAGAGAAATGCAAATCAAAGTTACAATGAGATACTACCTTACATTGATTAGGATGGCTACTGTTAAAAAAAATTTTTTTAAAGAAAAGAACAAATGTTGGTGAAGATGTGAAGAAACTGCGACTCTTGGGCAGTATAAGAATGTAAAATGGTAGAGCCACAACGGGCTTCCCTGGTGGCACAGGGGTTAAGAATCTGCCTGCCAATGCAGGGGACTCGGGTTCGAGCCCTGGTCCGGGAAGATCCCATATGCCGCAGAGCAACTAAGCCTGTGTGCCACAACTACTGAGCCTGCACTGTAGAACCTGCGAGCCACAACTACTGACCCCGCGAGCAACAACTACTGAAGCCCGCAGGCCTAGAGCCCATGCTCCACAACAAGAGAAGCCACTGCAATGAGAAGCCCGCGCACTGCAACAAAGAGTAGCCTCCACCAGCCGCAACTAGAGAAAGCCCGTGCTCAGCAAGGAAGACCCAACGCAGCCTAAATAAAAAAATAAATAGAGTAAACCCTGAAGACATTATACAAAGTGAAATAAGCCAATCTCAAAAAGACAAATACTGTACGATTCTGCTTACATGAGGTACTTAAGAGTAGTCAAAATCACAGAGGCAGAAAGTAGAGTGGTGGTTGTCAGGGGCTGGGAGGTATGGGCAGGAGTAGAGAGTTATTAACTGGGTACAGAGTTTCAGTTTTACAAGATGAAGAGTTATGGAGATAGACGATGGTAATGAGTGTACAGCACTGTGAACATATTTAATACTATTTAGTGGTACACCTAAAGACGGTTAAGATGGTCAATTTAAAAATGTTTTTATTTAAGTTAAAATTTTAAAAATTTTATTGAAATATAGTTGATTTACAATGTGTTAGTTTTGGGTATACAGCAAAGTGATTCAGTTTTATATATGTATATGTGTATGTGTATATATATATATATATATATAACTTTTTCAGGTTCTTTTCCATTATAGGCTATTACAAGATATTGAATATAGTTCCCAGTGCTATACAGTAGGTCCTTGTTGTTCATCTATTTTATATATAGTAGTGTGTACAGGTTAATCTCAAACTCCTAATTTATCCCCCCCATAAAACAGTAAATTTTGTTATTTGTATTTTATCACAATTAAAAAATATATATTGAGGGAAAATACCCCTCAAGACTATGAGGATTAAATGAGATAATGTAACATGCTTAGCACAGTGTCTGGCACATAGTAAGTGCTCAATAAATGGTAGCCATTATCATCACTCCCGGAAGGAGCCAAAGTCTCTCCTCTGGGATGATGCCTGGACAGTTTCTGAGACCTGAAATGCAGACCTCCACCAGGTCCACCTACTAAACACCTAAGATGGAATTCTCTAAGATAGAATTCCGAAGTCTCCACCTCCTTTTCACATTCCTCAATAAGGTAAGCCCCTCAAGGGTAGGCCCAGTGCCTATTCATCTGTCCACCCCTCCCCCGAGATTTCCACAATGCCTGGTATTAAATTGCTTAGAGAAGTATACATTAATTATTACTACTATGTATATAAAACTGGAATACCAATTGTCGGACTTCCACACCACCCACAATAGCCGTGATAGGAGCAAAAGTGTTATTTTAACTTATGATTGCTAGCCTTCATTCACATGCCTGCAGTTAGTATTTACCAAGTACAGGTAATGTACTAACCACTGTACAGAGATTATCTCATTTTATCATCACTTGTAAACAACTACCATTTTATAGTTGAGGAAACTGAGGCACAGAGAGGTAATTATTGGTACATTTATTTCTAATGCAAAAAATCAGGCAAAAGAAAAGGAAAGGCATGTGAATGCTATCACAGTCCATTAAATGGAATACATTCTAGTGGCTGCTTATAAATGTCCATGGCTTGCATTTTTCCTTATGCTTAATACACCTGGCTTGCAAGGACAGCCTTTCTCAGGAAAGTATCATGGCATTGGTCAACCCCTCTCCCAACCATGACATCTCTTTCTCCTCTTTTAGATTTTCTGGCCAATACATGTATTATTAAGACTAGATATTCCTGGGACTTCCCTGGTGGCGCAGCGGTTAAGAATCCACCTGCCAACGCAGGGGACATGGGTTCGAGCCCTGGTCCGGGAAGACCCCACATGCCGCAGAACAACTAAGCCTGTGTGTTGTAACTACTGAGCCTGCGCTCTAGAGCCCACAAGCCACAAATACTGAGCCCGCCTGCTGCAACTACTGAAGCCCGTGCACCTAGAGCCCATGCTCTGCAACAAGAGAAGCCACCGCAATGAGAATCCCGTGCACCACAACGAAGAGTAGCCCCCACTCGCCGCAACTAAAGCCCCCGCACATCAACTAAGACCCAACACAGACAAAAATAAATTAATTAATTAAAATTTTAAAAAAAAAGACTAGATATTCCTTACTCTGGTCTCAAAGTGGGAGTGAAATGTGGGGGAGAAGGGACATAGCCAATTTCACAGTTTTTTCACATTAAGGATTCCCAAGGCCTCCAAATGAATCCACAAAGTACTGGAACAAGATTCTCCTCAAAGCTTCCTCCAGCAAATCTGGGGCCATAGCTTCTGCCACACAGACATCAACTTGGTCGTGAGGTCACAGCCTGCCAGCACAGGCCTTCTGCATTCGAGAGTGAGTTGTAACAGCACTCTAAGGGCAATGACAATGCTTCTATGACCTACACTTGCAGGGCTTAGATATTCTCAAATTGCAGGTAAGGACCTCCATAAGTCTCATAAACTCTGATTTTCTCATCTCTTAGGATCTTATTTCCCCTGGGAAACGGAAAATAGATAAATCCTCCCATCCAGTCCGAGTGACAAGCAAAGGTGAGCGCATCAGCTCTGTCCCAGAACTATTAAGACTCCTGTGTTAGCACAAGACTAGGCCTCCTATTCTCATTAGCAAGAATGTGTGTCTTATTCATGTGGGTACACACAAGACTAACTACTCAGTATGTACAAGGAAAATATCAATAAATGGCACAGCCCTTGAGCAGAGTGGGAAAGAAAACCAGAGCATTCAATAAATCTGATAAAACAAAAATAAATTCATAAAATTAGCAAAAGCCATTAATGACGCATTCACATAAACTAATGGAACATGCTATTCATAAAACGTAATATTCTTCACTCCTTTTTAATTTCCTGCAATAAGGCTTTGGCAGTACCACTTAAACCAACATCATGCTCTACTTGTTTAAATAAAAAAGTGCTCTCTGGTTTATGTTTCTTGGTTGACTACTCCCAAATATTTCTAATACTACTTTATTATTAAGATTACTGACAATAATTTACATGCCCAGATGAAATTAAAAGTTGGCAAAAGTTCCAAGAGTACAAGGACACATGATCAAAGTGTGAACTGGCAGAAATTCACATGAAATGTACCCTACTTGGACTTTTAAAATTTAAATGCTAATTCATTCAGTTAATAAAGACACTGAGTAGCAGATACAGGCTGAGCACAGAGTCTACAAAATTCTCAGCAACACATATCATTCATTTAACAATAGTTACTGTATGCCTCCTCTATCCCAGGGGCTGGGGGTCGACAGTGAACAGAATAGTCTCTGGTTCTCACGAAGTTTACATTCTAGGGAGGAGGGACAATCAAGTAAAGAAACAAATTGCAAATTCCAGATGGTGATAAGAGCTATTAAGAAAAATTAGTGGGGCTTCCCTGGTGGCACAGTGGTTCAAAATCTGCCTGCCATCTACCCTGAGAAAACCATAATTCAAAAAGAGTCATGTACCACAATGTTCATTGCAGCACTATTTACAATAGCCAGGACATGGAAGCAACCTAAGTGTCCACTGACAGGTGAATGATAGAGATGTGGCACATATATACAATGGAATATTACTCAGCCATAAAAAGAAACAAAATTGAGTTATTTGCAGTGAGGTGAATGGACCTAGAGACTGTCACACAGAGTGAAGTAAGTCAGAAAGAGAAAAACAAATACCATATGCTAACACATACATATGGAATCTAAAAAACAAAAAATGGTTCTAAGAACCTAGGGTCAGGATAGGAATAAAGATGCAGATGTAGAGAATGGACTTGAGGACACAGGGAGGGGGAAGGGTAAGCTGGGACGAAGTGAGAGAGTGGCATGGACATATATACACTACCAAATGTAAAATAGATAGCTAGTGGGAAGTAGCCACATAGCACAGGGAGATCAGCTCGGTGCTCTGTGACCACCTAGAGGGGTGGGATAGGGAGGGTGGGAGGGAGATGCAAGAGGGAGGAGATATGGGGATATATGTATATGTATAGCTGATTCACTTTGTGATACAGCAGGAACTAACACACCACTATAAAGGAATTATACTCCAATAAAGGTGTTAAAAAAAACGCCTGCCAGCGCAGGGGACACAGGTTCGAGCCCTGGTCCAGGAAGGTCCCACATGCCGCAGAGCAACTAAGCCCATACGCCACAACTACTGAGCCTGCGCTCTAGAGACTGCGAGCCACAACTACTGAGCCCGCATGCCACAACTACTGAAGCCCGCATGCCTAGAGACTGTGCTCCGCAACAAGAGAAGCCACCACCACAAGAAGCCCAGGCACAGCAACAAAGAGTAGCCCCCGCTCGCTGCAACTAGAGAAAGACGGCGCACAGCAAAGACCCAACACAGCCAAAAATAAAATAAAATAAAATTAATTAATTTTTAAAAAAAGCTTTAAAAGAATTTAGTGATGTGATGGAGAATAAATAGGACACCTAGGAACTTCTTAAATGCTAACAATGTTATTATTATTTTTTAAAGACATTAGTCTCAAACCTTATGGATGAACTAGGGAGAAAGGAAAAATCTGAGGAGAAGAAAGGAAAAGAAAGGAACAAGAAGTGAAAGAAGAGAGAAACATGTTTAACAAACAATGGCCTGTTGTGCCTATTACAGGGAGGCAGTGTGTTTTGTTTTGTTTCTTTGAGTCAGTGAGCTCAATACACCAGGTCAAACCATATTAGAAATCTTCCATCCCACATACTCCTATTACAGACAAACAAATAGATATTTTTAAACCAGAATATGGGGGAAATAGAACTGCTTTCCCTATGATAGGAAAGGAGAGGTGGTATTTATAAATAAATGTAGTTCTTCCTATAGGACAAAATCATATGAGAACATTACTCAAGCTTCAGAGTAAATCCTTGAAGTACAATTTTTAAAACAACTTGTGTCTAAAGTACATGCTTATGAGGGCTCTTTAACTCAGCTGTACAATATCTAGGCTAAACATGAGCAATTAAAATAGTCATTTTTCAGCAAATCGGTGGGAAAAGAATGAAAACACTTAATTATAAGGTGCCAAACAGAGAAGTGCTCACCAGGGGAGCTGTCCATTCACCTTGACCTCCCTTCAGTCTCTCTGAAGCCAGAGAATATGAAATTATCAATATGCAGCTGAAAGCTTGCCTTGGCCCTTCTTCCCTGCCTACATCTTCTACAAAACCTCTATCTTATTATGGCAGGCTGCCGTTCCTGAGTCTCCATCTCCATTTTGAAGTACTAGAAAAGCAAGCAGCCAAAGAAACTTGCTTCTAAAGAGTTCTATAACCTCTGTAACTTCTAAAGAGTTCTATAACTTCTAAAGAGTTCTATAACCTCACTGCCTATAGGAATAGGAACTAACACACTCATAGAGAAGACTGTTCATTCCAGGGACTTCCCTGGTGATCCAGTGGTTTAGAATCTGCCTTCCAATGCAAGGGATGCAGGTTCAATCCCTGGTCAGGTAACTAAGATCCCACATGCCGCGGGGCAACTAAGCCCGCAGACTCTAGAGCCCATGCACCACAACTAGAGAGAAGCCCGCGTGCTATAACGAAAGATCCTGCATGCCGCAACTAAGACCTAAGGCAGTCAAAAAAAAAAGTGTTCATTCCATAGTCTCAAATACCTCTTAGACGAAAGTCCCCCAAAATTACACTTCCATGCTTCATTTCTCATATGCCCTTTCTCTACGTCCATTACTTCAGGGACAACCCCCTCAAAATCTGAACTCAGCTTCTCCCTCAAAATTAAAAACTTCTCAACCTCATTATCGTTCTCAAACAGATTCAACCATGTAAGCAGAAAAACAATCAAAATTATGAGCTTTTTTTCTCACTACAGTCTCTCTCCTGCCACCTCACATGATCAGTTACTAAGTCTTATATGTAACTTAGTCTAATGAGGTGCACATGCACCCCTCCTGCTTTACTTCCAAATTCTTATCAATGACATCACCACTTAACCAAGTTCTAACCTTGGAGTCCTCTTTATAAGAAATGAAACGAGGCAAAGTTAACCCAGTTGGAGAGAAGATAAAGAAAACAGCATTTATTGAGTTCCTACTATGTACTTGGCACTGTGCTAGCCCAGGAGGTGGGTATTACTATCTCTTCTTTATAAATGAGGGATAAAGTTTGAAGTTTCTCAAACAGACCCATTCCTTTCTGGTCTAACAGTTCAGACTTCTATCACTTCACATTCACAGTACTGTTAGCCTCCTCTACTCCTGATTTGTTCTATATAAAACACTGCCAGGACAATCATACCAAAATTCCATTTACATCACGTAAGTTCCCTGTTGAGGGCACTGAAATGCCTTCTCTTTCCCTATCTGCCCACTGACTGGCCCATAGCTCAGTACATATCTGTTACTTAAAACCATCTCATGGGCTTCCCTGGTGGCGCAGCGGCTGAGAATCTGCCTGCTAATGCAGGGGACACGGGTTCGAGCCCTGGTCTGGGAGGATCCCACATGCCGCGGAGCAACTAGGCCCGTGAGCCACCACTACTGAGACTGCACGTCTGGAGCCTCTGCTCTGCAACGAGAGGCCGCGATAGTGAGAGGCCCGCACACCGCTATGAAGAGTGGCCCCCGCTTGCCACAACTAGAGAAAGCCCTCGCACAGAAACGAAGACCCAACACAGCCAAAAACAAATTAATTAATAAACTCCTACCCCCAACATCTAAAAAAATCTCATGATTCCCTACTAGCCTCGACTTACTGAGCCCTGGGAGCAGAAAGTAATAGATTTTTAAGACAAAGGTGCTGAATATGCAGAATGCATGTGAAAAAGTCAAAGCCAACTCAAAAGCCTTCAAGGTAAAGTAGAATCTCTCTAAGGTAATCCACAATTCTGACTCCACTCAAACCAGCCTTGTTTAGGGAGTAGAAGGGTGCTGAAATTAGAATGCCTGGGTCTAACCCCAGCTCCTCCACTCCTAGCCACTTAACCTCTCCGTGCTTCAATTCCTCCTCCATAAAAGTTCAACCAGCCTCTGCTCAAGTTCTTCCACTCTCCCTGACTATCCAAGCCCAAGTCATTATCCAAAGCTCTACTAAAGACCCACTTCCCTCAACCCACCACTCCATTTACTTGATTTATAATAACAGCTCTGCAGCAAAAAGTCTAAATAACTTATTTTAGTTTTTATCTGTAATCATATATCACCATGCTTCATTTAATTATTCCACCTGTGTATGCCCCACCAATGTCCCACTCATGAATGACACACACTACTTACTGCCTCAGGTGATCAGCAGTGGCACAGTATCAATATTAACAATTATTACTACCACCATTTACTGAATATATAGTAAGTGCCAGGCATTGTGCAAGTATCTTGTGTACTTTTCTGTCCTTCAGTCTTCATAATCCTTTTAGGTAAATCTATCTCTTTATCCCCATTTCATAGTTAAGGAAGCCTCTACATAAACTCACTCATTTAATCCTCAAAACAACTCTGTGAGATAGCAATATTATTGCCAATTTACAAATGAGTAAGCAGGCACAGAGAGATAAGATAACTTGCCCGAAATCACACAGCCGGTAAGTGGTGAATTCGAGGATGAAGGGGTAGCTGTGATAAATTACTTCATTTACTGACTCATTCTCAACATTTTTTATCAAGCACTCTTCTGGGAGCTGAGGCTCCAGCAGTGAATGAACCAGAAAACATCCCTGCTCTCATGGACCTTACAATTTTATTTCTTTTCCAACATTTTCATTCAAGGGCACAATCCTAAATCCTCTTAAATACTTTTTTAAGATTTCCATACAAAAATATCAAAATTAGATAATAAAAATTAGTATTGAAGAAAAGTATGGTACTTGAAGCCAGAAAACCTGGGTTAAATTCCCAACTTTGTCATTGATTTGGCCCTGGGCAAATCCCTTCACTTGACTCTCAATTTCATGACTTGTATTAAATAATGTATTAAGTTGCACACCGAGCACAGAGTCTGGCACTTAGTGAGTTTCCCTCTTTCCCTCTCCCCTCCAAGCAGTGACTTCATAATTTTTGTGTCGTCCCTGAGCACGTGTTAAAAGGCTACACCGAGTTACACTAAGGGCTGAAAAGTTACCAATCACTATCTTACTTTCCAAGGCAATTCTAATTCCAGATCACCATCACTATGTCTCGGATTTCAGGCCCCAGACTACTCTGATGCCTATATACCAGGTTACAATTCGGGAATGACAACAACTCACGTTAAAGCCTGACAATATCTATAAAATGCTCCCGATGACCTTCTTAGAGGGCACTTTTGATTCAGCAGAGGAGGAATGTGGCCTCCAGGCCAAGCTGCACGCCCCGTGCGAGAGATGTGACACGAGGGAGGAGAATTTCCAGCCTCCAGCCCAAGGTTGCGCCCTGCATACTGCTTCAACTCGCAGAGCTCCCCAACTCTCCTGCCACCTGCCAACCCGACCCCCACCTCCTCGGGGCTGCCTCTCCACCCCTCCCTCCTCGGGCAGCCGCCCAGGCTCCTGGAGCCCGCGTCCCCAGCCGCCGTAGTGACCTCCCGCCCGGGCCCGGACAGCTCTCCCTGGCCTGAGGGGCTGGAACAGGCCAAACGGCCTGACCTCTCCCGGGGCTTCTCCTCCGCCCTCCGGGTCAGCGGAGCCTTGAGCCAACTTATCGGCTCCGGGTAGGGCCTGCCGGAGACGAGGAACCCCTTACCTATCTTCACGACGGCATCCGCCAAGCACCGGTCCCACTTCCTGCCGAGCTCCGAATCCGACATGTTCCCCACCCGCAGTTCCAGCTTTCCGGACCGTCGGGCCCCGCGCTCAAACCCCAGGCAACTATCGCGAGAGCCGCCTCCGTTCCCAGGCCCAGAAGGCCGACGACGGCCCGCCAGATATCGCGAGATGATCTGACAGCTTCCGTACTTTCCGGTTTTTTTCAGTTGGTCGTCAAGGTGACGGGTTGCCTGGAGGCCAGAGGTGACCCTGACCTTGGAGCCTCGCCTACCTAAGGGTTGCGAGGCAGACAGGTTTCCTAGGCGGCATCCAGAGCCCTGTCTGGAAGGTCCTTCCACAACACCAACTCCCGACGTTGGCCTTGGAAATTCCCAGGGCAAGTGAGGGCACAGCGCTGGATCTATTCATTCATTTACTCGTCTTGGCTTTTTCTCCTCCCTCATTCACTCATTTATTGCAGTGGAACTCCCGCCTTCACCACGAACACAGAAATTGCTCTGGCAAACGTCACCTATTGCGGGGACTTCCCTGGTGGTCCAGTGAGTAAGACGAAGCGCTTCCATTGCAGGGGGCGGGGTTCGATCCCTGGCCGGGGAGCTAGATCCCACGTGCATGCCGCAACTAAGTGTCCTCCTGCAACAACTAAAAAGGAAAGATCCCTCAGGCAGCAAGGAAGATCCCGCGTGCAGCAACTAAGACCCGGCGCAGCCTAAATAAATAAATAAATATTTTTTTTTTAAAGTCACCTATTGCCAAATAAAGTGGACGCTTTTTGATCTCTATACAGCATTGGACACAACTGCTGTCTCTTTCCTGATCCTCCTTGTCTCCGCCTTCTCTTTTATTCATTTGACTCCCAGGACACCAATCTTTCCTAATTATCCTCTTCTGACTCTTCTCCTTACGGGGTCCATCCAGGGCTGTTTTTCTTTGCAGCTAGTTAAGAGTCTTGGTTTGCTGGGTTCCATCTATCCTCTTTACATACTCTCCCTGAGTAATTGCAAACAGTGCCAAATTCTATCTCCAGATCAAGCTTCCTATTCATACTTCAGCCTCTTTGCTGGTGTCCTTTAGTTTTCCCTTCCCGTTTCCATCCTCCATCCTACCAACAAATACAGTTTTGACTCTATTATTCCTCTGATTAGAAGCTGTCAATGACTCCTATTCATCTACTGGTTATATTCAACCTGCAACAATTCATTCTAGGAAACCTGCACTAATAGAACTTGGAGCCCCCTTTCATCCATCCACTAGTAGAGCATGGAGCCTCCCTCCATCTTCTTACTGTCGCAGGAGCTCACCTACCCCACAGGATTCTCTACATTGTATTGAAACATCTCTTTACAGATGTTTGTATCTGCCAGTAAAACTAGAAGCTCATTAAAGGCCTGAGCTGCCCCTTCTTCATCTGCACACTCCCAGTTCAGAGCCCAAGGCCTTGGACAGTAGGATCTTCTATGAAATATATGAACTGAATTGAATTCATTTACCCATATACTTATTTATTCTTGACATCTTTAACAGCAGAAACACTGTTCTAGTCCTTGCTATGACAGAACCACTTCCTTCAGGAAGCCTTCTTCCATGACATGACCATCCTTCATCCAGCTCGCAACTGAACTACATATCAGACTATATTGTAATTGTTTGTGTGTCTCTTGGATGTTACTGTGAGCTCCTTGAGAATGGGGGCTGTGCCATTTCTATATCCTGATGACCAGGAGAGAGCCTAGTATATATTGGATTTTCAATAACTCCTTTTCGAATGGATGTAAGAATGAATATATAAATGATTGATCCGTTGAGTTAGAGAGAGGAAAAAAACGTCTCTGTTCTGGGGGAACTTTATAGTGTAGCATTTATGTTGAAAAAGAGAAGGAAAATTAACTTCACTAAATACAAATGATGTGTCACAAATACCACCAGGCATCTCATGTACTTTAATTTATCCTCACAGCAAGTTGAGATTAGGATCTTCATTTTCACAGATTTGGAAACTGAGTCTCAGAGATGTTAAGTAATGTGGAAGATGCACAAGGCTCTGCATTGTGTAGATTTAGAAACTGACAGAGGCATTTTTATTGGATTCAAGAGAGTTGTGAATTTTTGTAGAAGGCAGAGAGCAAATTACGAGAGCAATCAGAGGCAGATGGTATAGCATGAATTCTGGAGCCAGGCTGTCTGCGTTCAGATCCCAGCTTTTTCCTAGTTTGTATCTATTATTCTCTCTTTCCATGGTTCCTTTCCCAATATGATGCTTTATTCACTGCTGTAGCCCCACCCCTAGAACATTATCTGACACGTAGTGTTTGCTTGATAAATATGTTGATTGAATGAATAAATAAATGAAAACTCTGGAGTTTTTATAGTTCTTAGAGAGCAAAGACCAATACAAGTGGGAAAAATATTTTTTGAAACAGCAATTAAAAAAAAAAAAAAAAAGCAAGGGCTTCCCTGGTGGCGCAGTGGTTGAGAGTCCGCCTGCTGATGCAGGGGACGCGGGTTCGTGCCCCGGTCCGGGAAGATCCCACATGCCGCAGAGTGGCTGGGCCCGTGAGCCATGGCCGCTGAGCCTGCGCGTCCGGAGCCTGTGCTCCGCAACGGGAGAGGCCACAACGGTGAGAGGCCCGCGTACCGCAAAAAAAAAAAAAAAAAAAAAAAGCAAGACACTCACTGTAAACTTAGTTACATTCAAAATGATTAAAAATAGATTTCTCAATGCTGGAGAAGGGAGTTACAAACGTGGAAAGGGAAAAAGCTTGAAAGAATTCTTCGCTGTTGGATTGGAATTGAGTGTATCAGTATGAACTCATGGTATTTAATGTAATAGAGATACATATAAAAGTGTGTGTGTGTGTGTGTGTGTGTGTGTGTGTGTGTTTGTTTCCCAATCCTGTCTGTGGAGAGGGCCTAAAAGCAATGACATACCAGTAGCAATAAGCAAACCTAGATCTTGGCTTCTAAATACCATTCTCTACTTAAAGGACCCAGGGCTCCCTGGAAAATTGGCTAAGACTCCAGGGCTCAAGCAGGGAAAATTCAAGATGACCCTGGAATATCTTCTTGTATCACAAAGTAAGGAAGGCTTCAAAGGATGATAGTGTCGTGTCAAAATGTTTTAGTAACGACAAACTGCCTAAAGAATTGCTTTGTTCCTAATTTGAGGGCTTCCCTGGTGGCGCAGTGGTTGAGAGGCCGCCTGCCAATGCAGGGGACACGGGTTCGTGCCACGGTCTGGGAAGATCCCACATGCCGCGGAGCGGCTGGGCCCATGAGCTATGGCCGCTGAGCCTGCACGTCCGGAGCCTGTGCTCCGCAACAGGAGAGGCCACAACAGTGAGAGGCCCGCATACCACAAAAAAAAAAAAAAAGAAGAATTGCTTTGTTCCTAATTTGAACCCTTTGTGTAAGCTATTATTACCATCATTAGGACTTCTCCCAATTATATGGAGCAAATTTCACAAAGATAGAAGTTAGCGTTTCAAATGGGTAAACAGAGTCTTGTAATAAAGCAATTTCACAGTAAGAGAGCCAGTATCTTTTTACATTGGATAGAAGAAAAGTGAAAAAAACTGTCACTTAAGTAGAATAGATTTTAGCCTCGACTGGTTAATCAACTAAACATAAACTCTTTGTTTAGTTTACTAGGTTGTAAATCCAGCTTCATTAACAGCACAGATTAGAACATTTTACAGCACAACACCTGCATATATAAAGGTCTTTTAGATTCCAGTATTATTTTTTCAGTTTCCCTTCAATTAAAAACTAATTCCTTTCTTAAAGGGAGATTCATTTTTTGATTCATATCTTCCCTAAGCGGGGTCTTATATCATCTTGCCCCTTCAGTAATGTGTCCATAGTCAAACAGCTACTAAGTAGCTTCCTCGTTTGTTTCCAAAGCCCAGGTGGCTGTCCTTTGTTGTTGTTTTTATTTTTTATTTATTTATTTATTTTTTGCTGTTGTTTTTAAAAACATGCATATGTGTGAAATACAACAAGCATACAGAAAAGTGCTAAAAACATAAATACAGCGTGACACATATATTATTGTAAAACAAACACTACTAGCACTTCAGAAGTCCACTCCCTGGTGTGTCCTTTGCCAGATCATATCCCCTCCCTCCCTGCCAGCATAACCACTATTCTGACTTCTGTGTTATTCATTTCCTTGCTTTTCTTTAAGTGTTGTTATCTGATTATGCATCCTTCAACAATATGGTTTAATTTTGCGTGGTTTTGAACTTTATATAAATAGAATCATACAGTCTGTATTCTATGGTATTTGACTTCTTTTGCTCATTATTATGCCTTATGATTCATCCGTGTTGTTGCATGTATAGTCCATTCTCGATTCATTGCTATATAGTATTCCGTTATATTCTATCCATGATTTGTTTTTTTTTTTATTGAAGTATAGTTGATTTACAATGATTTAGGTGTACAGCAAAGTGATTCAGTTTTATATCTATATCTATATATGTTTATATATATTCTTTTTCAGATTCTTTTCCATTATAGGTTATTACAAGACACTGAATATAGTTCCTTCTACTATACAGTAGGTCTTGTTGTTTATCTATTTTACATATAGAAGTGTGTATCTCTTAATCCCAAATTCACAATTTATCCCTCCCCCCTTTCCCCTTTGGTAACCATACGTTTGTCTTCCATGTCTGTGAGTCTCTTTCTGTTTTGTAAATAAGTTCATTTGTATCATTTTTAAGATTCCACAAATAAGTAATATCATATGGTATTCATCTCTGTCTGATTTAGTATGATCATCTCTAGGTCCATACATGTTGCGGCAAATGGCATTATTTCATTCTTCTTTTATGGCTGAGTAATATTCCATTGTGTGTGTGTGTGTGTGTGTGTGTGTGTATGTATAAAACACATCTTCTCTATCCATTAATCTGTCGATGGACATTTAGGTTGCTTCCATGTCTTGGCTCATAATTTGTTTATTTTTTCTACTCTCCATGGGTATTTGGGTTGTTTCCAGCTGGGAACTATTACCAACAAGGTTTCTCATCCTTGTACATATATCCTAGTGCATATCGGCATACGTTTTTGTTTTTGTTTTTGTTTTTGTTTTGCGGCGCGTGGGCCTCTCACTGTTGTGGCCTCTCCCGTTGCAGAGCACAGGCTCCGGACGCGCAGGCTCAGTGGCCATGGCTCACAGGCCTAGCCGCTCTGCGGCATGTGGGATCTTCCCGTACCGGGGCACAAACCCGCGTCCCCTGCATTGGCAGGTGGACTCTCAACCATTGCGCCACCAGGGAAGCCCCAGCATACGTTTTTATATGATATATAACTAAGGAGGGCAATAGGGTTTATTTATCTTCAGCTTCATTAGATACTGCCAACTTCAGCCCAGAACAACTGTGCCAATTTACATGCTCACCACAGTGTATAATACCTCCTGTTGCTCCACATCCTCGCCAAGAGTTGATTTTTTAAAATTACACTCTAAAATTGTTGCCAACCTGATAGGTGTGTAGTGACATTTTATTGGAGTAATCCTTGCTCTTTCAAGTGATTAAGCTACTAGATCATGTGTTCTGAATATATAATAGCAGGAATGGGGGATTCAAACTGAATGAAAGGGTCCCTGAAAGAGGAGAAGATGACAGAGACACCTTGCAAACTTAATGCTTTGCTACCTTGAAGCAGGTGTACTGGGTTGAATAGTGTCCCCCACCACATTCATGCCCTTCCCAGAACCTCAGAATGTGACCTTATTTGCAAATAGGATCATTGCAGATGTCGTTAGTTAAGATCCGATCATAATGGAGTAAGAGGAACCCAAAATCCAAAATGACTGATGTCCTCATAAGAAGAGGAAGAGATGTAGAGAGACAGGCAGATACAGAAGGAAGATGGCTATGTGATGATGGAGGCAGAGATCAGAGTTCTGTGGCTGCAAAGCCAAGGGGTGCCAGGGGGTGCCAGCAATCCCAGAAGGCAGGAGAGAGGCATGGACAGAGTCTCCCTCTGAGCCACCAGGAAGAGACCAACCCTGCGACACTTTGAGTTTGGACTTCTAGCCCCCAGAACTGAGGGAGAATAAATTCCTGCTGTTCTGAGCTACCCAGTCTGTGGTTCTTTGTTACAGCAGCCCTAGGAAACTAAACTAGCAGAGACCACACTAGATTGGAAATCGTGAGAGCTGGATCCCAGGATACTCCGCCGCTAACTGGTAGTGATGTACCCACAGCAGCTCCCCTCAGATGGGCCTCCCCATCAGCTCTCTTCAGATTCTTTGATTGCTTCTTCCCATTGTAGCTCAGATCCAGCTTAATGGACATTGGCGGCAGGCCGGGCCAGGCCGAAAGATGAGGCCACATTGCGGCAGGACAGAGACTGCGACCGCGCTCTTGGCCCTGGAGAGGCACGAGGACAGGGAACATGGGTTCGAGCCCTGGTCCAGGAAGATCCCACATGCCGCGGAGCAACAGAGCCCGTGTGCCACAACTACTGAGGCCCCTGCACCTAGATCCCCTGCTCCACAAGAGAAACCACTGCAATGAGAAGCCCACGCACGTACCGCAATGAAGAGTAGCCCCCGCTTGCTGCAACTAGAGAGAGCCCGTGCGCAGCAACAAAGACCCAACACAGCCCTACATAAATAAATAAATAAATTAATTTATTTTTTTAAACGAAGAAATGCTAAAAAAAAAAAAAAAATGGGCCTAATGCTAGCAATGGCTCCCACTGTTACTAACTCCGGGGTATTACATCATTCCTCTCACTTTGTAAATAGTAACTTTACAAACTCTCCCCCATTCCCCAGTTTGAGTGGACCAAGTGTTTCCTGCCTGGACCCTGACCCTAAACCTATGAGAGGTCCTTGCTCCGCCTCCATTCCCTACCTAACTCCACACACCCCCTTTGTTTCCTTCCTAGGGCATATCACAATTTGCAATTATCTTCTCTATATATTTACTCCTTCCTTCTCCCCCTCCATCACCCAACCCTGCTTCTCCCACCAGACTAAGTTCCATGAAAGCAAGGACTTGACTTGTCTCATTATCACTATATCCCTAGTGCCTTGCAGTGTCTGGTACATTGGAAACATTTAATATTTCTTGAATGAATGAAGGAGGCACGAGCAGGAATGATGTCTTTTTCATGTTTACCTCTCCAGCACTATCCATGCCGGGTACTCAGTGGTGCTCAGCTGATGTTCCATGTTCTCACATGGTCCTGTCTTTAGTGCCTGAGGGTCCCAGTGTGAAGCACAAGTTAAGAGTAACAACCAGAGTGGATTTAAGTGTAGCTTTGTGGCCAATATTTTTTTTAACCGTATGTTTGAATTGACCTTAAAGGGAACACTTGAAAAGGTGCAACTGAAGGTGCATTTTCTGCCATTACCTGCATTTGACGTGGATGTGTGAGAGAGCATGAATTTGAGGCAAATAGCATCACTGAATTGGTTTGGATTTAAGCACGTGAACTGAGTGACAGCTGGTACAAATGTAATCATCATGGCTCGAGTATTAATATTTCAAGGGCCAGCCAAAATCAATCAGAGGTTTTTCCACTACAGAGCTCCCCTGACTAACTTAATGTCAAGTGATTTGATTTTGACCTAGATTATATGAACGCATCCATTATGGGGTAACTGGATATCACTTGTCTATTCTGTGGGTTAATAAAAAGTTAGGGAATGCAAAAATGATTTCTTAGCCAATGCAATCTCTTTGGTAGAGAAAATATTTCTAAACATGGGATCCAAGGAGAAAAAACAGCATTTTTGGCATAAAATAGACTGGGTAGCCTCTTCTTAATTTCTCTTCTGTCTCACAGCCAGAGCGGTGGGTGTCTCTGCCCTGAATTTGTACTTCGGTCTGTCTGCTTCTAGGGAGGCTGATGGGTGTGTTTCAGAGGGTCTTTCCATGAATCCCTGAAACTGTGCAAATCTTTATGTAGGAGTGCATATCTTTTTTTTTCTTTGAGTCCATAGCCGCCTTCTGATTCTCAAATAAGGTTGAAAACTACTGACCTGGAGTCAAATACAGGTCTGGGGATGAGGCCAGTCCCTCCAGCAGAGGGCGGTGGCTCCCACATTCACTGACCTCCTTGACCTTACAACATTGGTTGCCAAGAGATGGAAGAGGGGACTTCCCTGGTGGCGCAGTGGTTAAGAATCCACCTGCCAATGTAGGGCACATGGGTTTGAGCCCTGGTCCGGGAAGATCCCACATACCGTGGAGCAACTAAGCCAGTGTGCTACAACTACTGAAGCCCACGTGCCTAGAGCCCATGCTCTGCAACAAGAGAAGCCACTGCAACGAGAAACCCGCAACCAAGAGTAGCCCCCGCTCACTGCAACTAGAGAAAGCCCGCAAGGACCCAACGCAGCCAAAAATAAATAAATAAAATAAATAAATTTTTTTAAAAAGAAAGAAAACATGCTCATTATTGCTAAAAAAAAAAAGAGATGGAAGAGGGTGAGCCAGGTAGGGCTGACCTGAGGGCACCAAAAAAGAACACCAACCTTTCCCTGTTCTTCCTGTTGGGTTGGTTTTGAAATCCCATTTCCAACCCCCAGTTACCACATCATGGGATACATAAAATCTCAAGCAGTGGCTTTGGGGAGAACTACCTTCTCCCATCAACTTCCTGAACAGGCCTGGAAGATTCTTCTCAAGAACACGTGTTTTTCTAAGCTTTTTTTGCTCCTTTGTCAATGCTGGTTTCTATTGCTTCCTTTATGGACATATTTAGACCACCTGAACAAATTCTGATTCAGAGGTCCTGGTTTTCAGTGGAAACTTAAATGAACTGACCTTGATTCTCACTTGGACACACTTGCCTATAAGGATAAACACCTAGCTCCTTAACTTTGCATTCAAAGCCTTTTGAGAACAGTTCCACTCCCCCTTCAACTCTTTCACTACTCTCCCACATGAGGTCGAAATGGAGCAGGACCCTGTGGGGCCCTCCTGGGTACAAATCCTTTCAGTGTCCCCCATTTCTCATTTGTAGGAAATAGGTTTCATTCAGCCACCTTCACCTTCCTTGAGTTCCAAAGGGCAGATTCAGTTGATTAGCAAGGTAGGGAAGGAATGCAGAAACAAAGGAGGAGCAGTCAAGAAACAACAGTGCAGCCGTGGGGCAGGGTCCTAGTTCTTCCTGATGGAATATACATAAACAACACCTCTGAGTTCTGCTTCAAGAATTAAAGCCCCCACCCAGGTGGAAGATGGTAACTTCAGGTTGAGCACAAGATTCCTGGAACACTGCCCTGTTACCTCACCACCAACCAATCAGAAGAAAGTCTGCACACAGTGGAAGATAAGGAAGACTCTGACCCCCTCCCCCGAATGATTCTCCCTTTAAAAACTGTCATGGTGGAGCAGAATCTTCAGAGCTGGGTTTTGGACACAAGTCTGCCTTCTCCCCAGGTTGCCAGCCTCCTGAATAAAGCAACTTTTCCTTTCCAACCAACGCTCATCAGCTGAACCTGAGTTCAGTAATAAGGTCTCCATGTAAGGTCTCCTTCTTGGCCAAATTATTCCTGCAATCACTTTGGACCTTCCAACAAGCTCTTGAAGACGTCACACCTTCCTTCTGCTTTCCTAATCTCTCGCATTCTTCAGCCTCTTCTTCCTCCATGGAGCCTTCTCTGGCTGAGAAGCAGTGGATCATAGAGGTGCTAATGAAACCGAGCAGGACCCTGTGGGCACGGGAGCCTTTCTGTTCAGCTTCGGTGACCTTCCCTGAGTTCCAAAGGGCAGATCTGAAGAGTTGCTAATCAAGGGAGGAGCAGCCAAGAAAACACCTGAGGCGAGATTAAAGGAAACGGAGAAGCTCATCAAGAAGATTACCTGAGACCAGGTTAGAGGAGTGCAGGCCCTGCACACACCCTAATCTTGTCAGCAACCCCAGCCTTGAACTGTTGCTATAAAACTTCTCAAAGCGCTGCCGCCAGGCTGAGACCCAGTTTTTTAGGTCAGGAGCCCGTTGTGCCCCCCTTTGCCCGGCAAAACAATAAAGCTATTCTTTTCTACTTCATCCAAAACTCTGTCTCCAAGATTCGATTTGGCACCAGTGCACAGAGGTCAAGCTTTTGGCATCATTAAGGGCTCTGAAAGACTGAGGAAGCAAACCACAAAGATAATTGAGGGGAGAGTCTTGTAGGCACAGAGAGGAGTAAGTGCAAAGGCCCTGGGGTGAGAGCTTGCTTGACCCTTTACAGGCACAGTATGGCTGGAACAGACTGTGCAAACAGGAGGTTAAGTCAGAGGAGTGGTGGAAGCAGATGGTATAGAACCTTATAGGCCACAGCAAAGACTTTGGTTTTACTGTGAGTGAGGTGGGAAGACATTAGAGGGTTTTGAGGAGAGGAGTGACACCATCTCACTTGTGTTCAACAAGGCCACTCGGACCATTGTGTTGAGAATAGAATGTTGGGGGCAAGGCAGAAGCAGAGAACCAGATAGAAGGATATTGCAATCATCCAAAAATGATGAAAAAGGAGGCAGTGAGAAGAGGTTGACATCTGGATTTTTTTGAAGTTAGAGCTGATGGGATTTGCTGATAGATGGGGTGTAGGGTTTGAGGGGAAAAGAAAGAAGCGTTAAGGCAGGAATTGACACTGAGATGGGAAAAACTGAGAGAAAGAAGCTTGCGTGGGGGAACAGAATCAGGAATTCCATTTTGGCTAGGTGAAGTCTGGAGCTGCCTAGTAGACCCAGTTTATGTACTGCCCCATATTTCCTCAACTCTTTCTCCTCCCCATGGCCCCTTGACTGCTTACTCAAAGAAGAGCCTTGGTCACCACAGCTAATGGTCTCCTGCTAAGACCGCTGGCTGTCTCAGTGTCTCCCAGGGTGAGGGCCAGGCTCCAGCTCACCTTCACCATGCCTGCTGCAACAGAAGCTGAAAAAGCTCCAGGCATCAGACCCAAACGACAAGACCATGGCGGATATGGTTCCTCCTAACGCTTCTGAGTCCAGGATTAAGTTCTAAACCACAGCTGGGGGAGTGGGCATCCTCAAGAAGCCCCAAAAGGCCAGGGACTACAACCTGCGGTGCAGGGGTAAACTATTATCATTGAGAGACAAGAGATAAGGAGTCAGCAGATGAATTCTACTTCCTTCTGCAGGCCAGAAATAAACTTTACCTTTTTTTTTTTTTTTTTTTGCTGTACGTGGGCCTCTCACTGTTGTGGCCTCTCCCGTTGCGGAGCGCAGGCTCAGTGGCCACGGCTCACGGGCCCAGCCGCTCTGCGGCATGTGGGATCTTCCCGGACCGGGACACGAACCCGTGTCCCCTGCATCGGCAGGCGGACCCTCAACTGCTGCGCCACCAGGGAAGCCCAACTTTACCTTCTTAAGAGGCAGCACCATGTGCTGTGGTGTCTCCCCACCTCCACCCTGACTCCCACCCTGGCCTCTCTGGAGACGTTTCCATGTGATCACACCACTAGTTGTGTTTTCTTATGAATATATGACTAGCTTGATAATGCACTCCCTTGTGTTTGCTTACCTTCACTCCTGGCCTCATTTTCCCTTTCTCTCACTCTCTGCCCTGGGATTTCACTTCTTCAATAGAGCATTTCTAAGGCACCTGGCTAAGTCCATATTCAAGTGAAAATACAGAGTGAACTGGGGAGAGGTCTGTGCTGGAGATAAAAATGGAAAGTTCAATGCATATATATAGACTTCTCTAAGATCACCTAAGGAAGGAGTATTGACAGAGAGAAAGGAAGACCAGGGACTGAGCTTTGTGGCGCTGTAACATTCACAGGCTGGGGAGTTGAGGATGAATCAGCAAAGAAGAATGAGAAGGAATGACTATGCCTGGGAGGAAAACCAAAAAGAATGGTTTTCTGGAAGCCAAATGAAGAAAATGTTTCAAGAAAAAGAACATGATTAACTGGGTCGAATGAAGATGAAGGACTGGTCATTGGATTTGGCATCAAGGAGGTTATTTTGGTTACATTGACAAGGACAGTTTCCTTGGAGGGGTCAGGACCAAAGTTTAAGACAGTGGATTTGAGAGAGACGAAGAGGAGGACCGGAGACAGCAAGTGCACCCTGTCTTTTCAAGGAGCTTTCTCCAAGGAGGGGCAAAGGAAACGAGCAATAGCTTGAGAAGGGGTGGAGTTGCTAGCGGGGTTTTAGGATGGGAGAAATTACTCATGTTTTTGTGTGGAGGGGGATGATTCAGGATAGCGGGTAAAACCGATGATCCAAGAGAGACAAGAGAGGAGACGGCTGCAGCCTGAAGTTCTCAGCAGAAATGCTAAGATTTTTAGATTCCAGGGGGCTGGAAGTAGGAGGTTTGATTCTGAGGAAAGAGGGAGGTTGCTAGACATCTGGAATTTCCTTTCCATGGATGCCTGGGTCTCCAGGGCCCAGCTTTTAAATTTGAACATTTCCTTTTTGATGTGGTTAGAATCCCTGAGCCCACAATGTGTTCCCAAGAGTATTTAATTAAATGGGAATCTGGTGTGCATGTGTGACTAATTAATGCTGATCAAAAACAATTAAATATTAAATGTCAGGGCTGTTACCTGGTTCCTAATCATTGCAAAGGGCTGAATGTAATGATCAAGTCCTGACCTCCATAGGAACCAAGTTCATGTTAAAATAATGAAAGACTAAAACTGAGCTGATGAAAGAGCAGAAAGTTTGAAAAAATATTTGAAGCCATGAAATGCTGAGCATCAGGAAAAGGGAATCTCTTAGAGTTCTCTTCCTCAAAGTGTGGGTTTATACTGGATTTTTTTTTTCTTTTTTACCATATATATATATATATTTTTTTTTTTTTTTTTTTTTTTTTTGCGTATGCAGGCCTCTCACCGCTGTGGCCTCTCCCGTTGCGGAGCACAGGCTCCGGACACACAGGCTCAGCGGCCATGGCTCACGGGCCCAGCCGCTCCGCGGCATGTGGGATCTTCCCGGACCGGGGCACGAACCCGTGTCCCCTGCATCGGCAGGCGGACTCCCAACCACTGCGCCACCAGGGAAGCCCACCATATATTTTTTTGACTGTGCCGTGCAGTATGCAGGATCTTCCTTCCCCGACCAGAGATCGAACCTGTGCTCCCTGCATTAGGAGCGCAGAGTCTTAACCACTGGACTGCCAGGGAAGTCCCAGCGTGTGGGTTTAGAAGGGCCCTCTGGCTAATAGAAGTAATGGCAGTTCCACTGAGCAATGTAGTAAACGTTTCTAACAATTTTTTTTAGAGCAAAATATGCTTTCACGTGCTTTCATTTTATATGATATATATAAAATGATGTAATTCATTCAACAAGTGTTTCATGAGATTTGATTTGGCCAATCCTGTGCTGATCTCTGGGAATAAACAGATGCATAAGACTAACCCTCTGTCGTTAAGATCCAGCCTGGTGCTTCTCAGAGGGCGTCCTGATGTCCACTATTGTCAGAACCAACTGGGATGCTTTGCCTTTTTCCTCTCTCTACTTTACCTAGTGTGATTAAGGACAGCTGTTGTCTCCTGGTTTTGTAAACAGTATTTTTGTTTCATTTCTTGTTGAGTGATTTTTAAAGATGGGGGGTGAGGAGAAAGGACTTTGCCATCTTGAATCTGGCTGGCCATCATGACCCTTACGGTCCTGGTGAGGAGTGGGGCACTTCCAGTGGACCCCACAGATGGGCTGCTTCTTACCCATGGAAGCAGGGTGGGAGATGGAAGGACAAAGACCAAAAACGATGGCTTGGATGGGTGAGGTTGCTGAGAGCCAGGAGACTGAGTCAAGCCTAGAGAACCATCTAGCAAAAAGATGGGTGGAGGCTAGGAACCATAGTATGAAGCCAAAAACAAAGAGAGTTTATGAACAAGGAGCAGCAGGGTGGAAAGACATGGAGGTGGTCTGGAAGGAGTCCAGAGACAAGCTGGGGATGCTTGTGGAGACTTTATATCTCATCCCTACACCGGCTTGAATATGCTGCCCAGGTCATATAAAAGTGTCAGGTGGACGGGCCATTTGATGTTTTCTCCCTCATTGCCCATCTGAAAAGTGAACAGTAAGCTCCTTCATGAGAGCCTGAGTTCTGAGCTGTTGTCAACTTTAAAGTGCTCATTTGATGCTCTCAGGATGGTACTTGATACTTCAAATTCTTAATTTGTAAAGAGGAGACAAATGTAGTTCCCTCAACCTACTTTACAAACTCATGGGGATGCTCTGTGGACCGATGAGACTTTCGGTCTGACTTTTCCCTTTGGGAACAGGATGCTCTTAACAGGAACCATTTATCCTGAGAGCTCAGACACTTCTGTCTTCTGCTTGAAACCAAATGCAGGAGTGGGAGGCAAGGGTACTCACAATTCTGTTTAGCACCTGTTGAGTGCAAGGACCTTTCCACGTGTTGTTTCTTTTATTCTCCTAATGGCCGTCTGGACTGAGCCTTCTTACTCACTCTTACAGATAAGGAAACCACGTCCATGGAGGACATGGAATTTCAATGCAGGTCTCTCTGACTCCTGTGATCTTCCCAGGACATCACAGTGACTGTGGCTCTGCCACTGCCAACCCTTGTTCCTCCCTCCCCACCCTCAGTGAGAAGGACACTGTAACACAGGAGGTGACCAACGTCCCTTGTTTCAAAGGAAGAAGATAAGCTGACTCGAGGATGAAGTTTTCTCTGAAATTTTATGACTCTGATCTTTTGAACCATGAATAAAATAATTTTCACTTTTAATATAGTTAAACATAAGATCCTCTTATCCAGTGAATAAATATATGTTGAACACCTAGTTTATAGAAGATGCTGCGACAGAATGTTGGAGGATTTGGAAACGTATAAAATATAGGCAAATCGTATAAAATCACTTTCACGGTTAAGATTAATTTGAATTCAGACATACTAAAAATTATCCAACTTTCAGTTTGAAATTTGTCACTGGCATTCACAAGAGAGGTCAGGGCGGGATTTGCCAGTAGGGGACTCACTCACCTGGAGGTATTAAAATCTTGAAAATGGATGAATTTCTCAAAGAAGATGGAATTACAAGGGCTAAAAATAAAGACCAGAATAGAGCCTTAAATTATATCAATTTTTGGGAGCTGCAAGAGGAAGTTAAGGCAATGAAGCCCTAGGGATGAAAGAGGAAGAAGAGACAAAGAAATAGAAGATAAATAAGAATAAATAATAAGTTTAGAAAGAGCACACACAGAGCTGCAAGAGGGCGAGGTGCCCAGGGCTTCATAGAGGGCAAGATGAATGGGAATTTTTCTTAAACCACTGAGTACAAATATCAAGAGGGCAATGATTTTCTGCAAATGTCACATCTTGAGCCAGTGGTGAGAACAGAAACCAGAGACCAGAGATTCCGAGACAAATCGAGAAAGCTGGTTCATTGTACAGAGGAAAAGGGAAGAAAATCAGATGCATACATAGTACTCAACATTCAAAGTGGACTCTGAGGGAATTCTCTGAAGGTCCAGTGGTTAGGACTCAGCACTTTCACTGCCGTGGGCCTGGGTTCAATCCCTGGTTGGGGAACTAAGATCCCACAAGCCATGTTTGTGGCTAAAAACAAACAAACAAAACAAAATAAAAACCCAGTATGGGCTCTGAAAGGATTAAATGCCTAAATATGAAAGGTCAAAATATATTCAGCGAATGAACAGAACATAGGAGGATATCTTTGTGACCTAGGCAATGGAGACAAATCCTTAAGGAGAGAAATCTGTTAATTTGGTTGCATTGTAACTAAGGAATTCTGCTCAGCAAATGACACTGAGTGACAGTTAACAAGGCAGATGACAGACTGAAAGGAAATATTTGCAATATCTAAAGCTAATAAGAGTCTAATATTTAAAATGTACATGGTGGAGAGAGACAAATTAGGAGTTTGGAATTAACAGATACACACTACTATATTTGAAATAGGTAAACGACAAAGACCTACTCTATAGCACAGGGAACTATACTCAATATCTTGTAATAACCTATAATGGAAAAGAATCTGAAAAAGAAGAGGTATAGGTATAGACATATAATTGAATCACTTTGAAACTAACACAACCTTGTAAACTAACTATACTTCAATAAAAATAAATAACAAATAAAAAAATAAAAATAAGGGGGGGCGGGAGAAATGGAGAGTTGCTGCTTGACAGGTATAAAGTTTCAGTTATGAAAGAGGGATAAGTTCTAGAGATCTGCTGTACAACGTTGCACGTACAGTTAATGACATTGTATTGTGTACTTAAAATTTAAGAAGGCAAATCTCGTGTTAAGTGCGCTTACTACAATAATAAAAATAATAAAATACGTCTATTAACAGTCAAACAAAAAAATAAAATAAAATAAAATGTATGTGGGATACCAGCACATCAACATGGAAAAGACAAACTCTTCGTAGAGGATGCAGTGGTGTTTGCCCGGATCCCCCACTTCAGGACTGAGGCACTCTCAGACAGAGTGGTGCCTTGCCCAAGATCAAGCCCTCTTCCTAAAGGCATCTTGCATCCAGTGACCGGTCAGGAAGGAATATAAATGCCTTAGCCTCCTTGCCTCAAAGCGGGATAACTCTGAAAACCCATTTCAGCTGCAGATCTCCCCATGGTTCTGTCTGAAACCTTCAGAGCAACTTCATCAGGGTGCAGCTTCTCCCTCTGCATTCTGATTCTGACGGCCCCAATTCTGATTCTCTTACTCAAAGGTTTAGTTCCTGAGAGCACCCCACTTCTAAAGTTCTTACATGCAAATTTCAGATTCAGAATCTGTTTCACAGAGAACTCAGCCTGTGTCAGTCGATACTGGAAGCAAACTAAAATGGGATTTTAGAGCTGGATCACCTGCCAGTCGCCTGGCAGTTAAGACCCCATCAACGGTGGTTTGTAGAGTACCAGGAGCCTCTGGCATGCAATTACGGGGCAGTTTTAAGGATTTTCACTGGTGGTGAACTGGAATGGGGTATGAGAGGAAGAGAATGAACTGATGGGTGCAATCCATCAGGTGTTTCGGAGTTTTAAAGACTTTGGAATTGGATGGCTATTGCTGGAAGCTACCAATGCACCGGAGAAAGACAATGAAAGGGGGAGACTGATTCATCACCAATAAAGGGTGAAATCACCCATGTGTTCCCTACCAAACCCAGACAGATCCTGGAACATGCTGTGGACTACCGTAAACTCCACCAAGGAGTAGCACCAATTGCAGCTGCTATGCCAGATGTGGTATCTGGGCTAGAGCTCATAAACACAGCCTCATATACGTGGTATGGGGTCACTGATCTGGCAAATGCATTCTTTTCCATCCGTCTCAGAAAGAAGGACCAGAAGCCGTTCACGTTCACACGGAACAGACAAGAGTATCTACTTACAGTCTTGTCCCAGGACTATGTCAACCACCCTTTGTCTGAAGGGACTTGGACTCCGGATCACCTCATGAATAAAAACCTATCCTTGCCCTGGGTTATTTCATAGTCTAGGGAGAAAGACAGAAGATAACAGGGAAATCAGAAAACAATCTACTCAGGGAGTGCTTGTACTAGTCAGGACTCTTGATTGCAAGGGACAGAAACCCAATTTGAACTGGCTTATACAGTCCCAGGCTTGGATCTCATTGATCTGGCTTGGGTCATGTCCATACCTGAACCAATCACTATGGCTTGAGAATGAAATACTCTGATTGGCTAGGCCTATTCACGTGCTCAGTCCTGGAATGAGGGGTGAGGTGGGCTTAAGATCAGCCCACTGGGCTGAAAGCAAGGAAGGGATGGTTCCCTAAAGGACAACTAAGGGCAACTAAGTAATTGAGGCTGATCAGGTAAAAGAAGCAGATGTCCCTTGGAGCGCTCAAGTAGAGTAGCCATCTGCCCTGGGAGTCAAGGGAGGCTTCATGGAGAAAGTAGACTTTTTTTTAATTGAAGTACAGTTGATGTTCAATATTATATAAGTTACAGGGACACAATATAGTGAGTCACAATTTTTAAAGGTTATACTCCATTTATTGTGATGATAAAATATTGACTATTTTATATTAACTTATTTTATACCTAATAGTTTGTTCCTCTTAATCCCCTACCCCTAAATTTCTCCTCCCCACTTCCCTCTCCCCACTGGTAACCACTAGTTTGTTCTCTATATCTGAGTCTGCTTCTGTTTTGTTATATTCACTGGCTTGTTGTATTTTTTAGATTCCACATATAAGTGATGTCATACAGTATTTATCGGAAGTGGTCATTTGACTCAGACCCCAAGGAACAAGTAGGAGTTTGTCAGGTCGAAACGATATTCCAGGTAAAGAGAGGCTTGTGAAAAAGCACGGAACTGTGAATGGGCATTGCATGTCTAGAGAAAAAAACAGTTCTCGGTAAGGGATGGGGCTGGAGAGCTACTTAGCTCACCTTAGGGAGGATCTGTCTAGAGAAAGGCAGTATAGACCTATGTCCAATACATTGATATGTAGTTATTATTGTCAAATATTAATTGGATTCTCTCTAGATCAGTAAAGGGGACTTCGTGTGAGGCAGAGTATCTAAAGTCTAGAATATTAGCTGCTGTGGGCAGAGTTGTTTGACTCTTGTTCAGTGATGTATCCATGTGCCTAGAACAGTGTCTGGCACGTGGTAAGAGCTCAATAAACATTTGGGTAGTAAATGTCTGAATTTAACTTTAATAGTTCGATTCATCGTATTAGACATTCCACGAAGTCCTTGAGTAAAGGAATAAGACTGGGAAAGCTTCATAAAGACAAGGGCAAGGAGTAGGGAAATTGATGGGGTTGAAAAGAAATAGAAATAGATAATAGTAGTAATTCATTAATGTTGGCACTTACTGAGCACGTATCTATTAGAGGTTGCTTGTACTAGTCAGTAAATATCTAAATATCCTATATTCATTATATCATGTAATCCTTATATCCACACTATGAGGCAAGTATTGTGCTCCCCACTTACACAATGAGGAAACTGAAGCTCAGAGAGGTTAAGTGAGTTGCTCAAGACCACACAGCTAGTTGTGCTGATACTCAAACCCAATCTGTTTCTCTCTAGAGCCAAAGCTCTTAATAAAAATAAGTCCTTAAGAAAAATAAAGCAAGCACCTTTTACATTCCGGGTACTGTTCTAGACATCCTACACTTTCTACACCACAACACGTCCATGCTGGTGGCATTGTTATCACCATCATGCCTTATGTTAAAGACACAGAAATGAAGGCACAGAGAGGTGAAGTAGTTTACCTAAAGTCACATGTAAACAAACAGCACAGGCTGGATTTGAGCCCAGGCAACTAGTTCCAGTATCCAGACTCTAAACTAATACCACCCTGCCACGTGGGTATGACACTGTCCTGATTCAGACGGGCATTTAGGCTGCAACTTATGGTACAGTTTGTCTTGATGAAATTAAGACTTTAGAACTAACCCTGAGGGGACTTCCCTGGTGGTCCAGTGGTTAAGACTCTGCTCCCAATGCAGGGGGCCTGGGTTTGTTCCCTGGTCAGGGAACTAGATCCTGCACGCCACAGGGAAGATCCCTTGGGCTGCAGCTAAGACCTGGTGCAGCCAAATAAATAAATATTAAAAAAGAAAGAAAGAAAGAAAGAAAGAAATTTCTCTGAGTTTGAATGCCTGATTTCCCACTGACTGGTGGCTGGGTGACTTTAACCTCTCTGAGCCTTAATTTCCTCAACCGTAAAATGGGAATAATAGTCATGTCCACCTTGCAACTGTAAGGATTAAGCGAGGTAATGTCTAACAAGTTCCTGGCATGGCTCCTGTCATGGATCAAGAAATTTTAGTGCCTTATTTATTTTTTTGCTTCCTGTCCTGTCAAGGATATTGAACTTAGATCAGAGGTTTTAACTCTTTTATGCCATGGACCTCTTTAGCAGTCTAGGGAAGCTGATGCAGTCTTTCTCAGAATGATTTTTAGATACAAACAATAAAATTCATAGGATTACAAAGGAAACTAAATATAATGAAATACCATTATCAAAAATGTTTTAAATTTGAATTTGTGATATAGTAACATATGTGCTTGTTAATGCAAAGAAGCATGAGACCGAGTGGCAGGCTCTATAACTACTACTAGTTCAAAGTGAAGTGGGTAAAAGACATTTGGGGATAATTTATAGCACCTGTTATGTGAAATGAAAATATCTGTGATTCCTATTGATGTCAGCTGCTGGTCCTGCTAAGTCTACTGGGGTTTGTTGCCTGGCTCATAATTGAAGGAAGTGTTAAACTCAAGTAAGAGGTTAGTGGGAAAAAAAAAAAAAAAGTTGTACTTTTTTTTCCCATCCAAGTTCACAGACCCTTGGGTTCAAAACAGCTGGTCTAAAGGAAGGCGGTAGTGGGGAAAGTCAGGAATTGGCTGGTTTGTTTGGAAGCTCCTCATAAATGGGCCTCTTCGGACATGCTTTTGGATGTTATTTATTTGGCCCTGTATGGAGAGAAATCACACATCTCAAACTCACTGTGTCTTCCTTGCTGCTCCTCGAATGTGCTAGGCAAATGTGGCCTTAGAGGGCCTTTGCACTGACCTGACTGTACCCTCTGACAGTAATAATCTTCCCTGAAACATCAGCCTCCTCCCTCTGACTCTCACATCTCTCTCTCTTTTTCTTTTCTGGCAGGGCCATGCACCTTGCTGGGATCTTAATTCCGCAACCAGGCATCCAACCCCAGTCCCCCCACCCTCCCACCCCTCCACAGTGCAAGCTTGGAGTCCTAATCACTGGACCGCCAGGGAATTCCCTCTCACACCTAAGTCTTCAAACGTCCCCTCCTCCATGAGGCCTATCTTGATTACCCTACCTAAGTGTCTCCAGCCCTCCCAAAACCCTTAGCCTGCTCTAATTTTTCTTTTGTCCTTAGCATATACCACCCATCATGTTTCATAATTTACTTCTTTATTTTCTCTTCCTCTCTCCTTCACCCACCCCCGACTAGAATATAAACTCCGTAAAGAAAGGGATTTTTCTTTTCTTTTGTTTTGTTTTTGGCCTGGCGTGGCATGCAGGATCTTATTACTTTGACCAGGGATAGAATCCGTGCCCCGTGCAGTGGAAGCACCCAGTCTTAACCAATAGACCGCCAGGGAAGTCCCAAGAAAGGGATCTTTGAGAGAGTTTCCTGACTGTCCCGGGTCATGGGTTAGGACTTTGTGCTCTCACTGCCAGAGTCCAGGGTTCCATCCCTGGTGTCGGGTAATTAAGATCTGGCAAGCCAAGCGGCACAGCCAAAAAAAGAAGGAAAGGGATCTTTGTTTTCTCACTACACTACAAGAACAGAGGATGGCGTGTAACAGGTGCTCAATAAATTGAGTACATCAGCGAATGAAGCACGGTTGCGGGTTGTGAGTTGCGCTTTACAGTGAAACAGCTCAGACCTGAGAACCAGAACCGGGCTCTGATGTTGGCTGCCACTGCCAAGCTGGGCTACCTGGGGCAATCCACTCAATCTCTCTCAGCCTCGGTTTCCCCAACTGTAACACAGGAGTCAAAAGCCCTGTCTCACAAGTTTTGAGGGTCCATTGAGCCAGTCAGTAGAAGGCTGGCATTGGGCAGGTGTTTCATAAACGCTAGTTCCTGGTCCCCTCTGGATCTGAAGGAAGTAACTTCCTCCTGTTGGCACTGGGTCCCGGGAACTCCCGTAAGAGGGCAGGGCTCTTGTCCCTTGCCTTCGTTGTGTTCCCAAAAAGGCTCAGAATAGAACCAAAGTCTCCTGGCTCCACTTTTGTCGTAGCCAACACACCACACGACCACTTTTTTCCTGTCCTTTTCTTTTGAGGTGGAAAGTAGTCGTTGGAATAACTCACCCAGGGGCAGGGAAAGGAAAAAACAGCAAAAATTGTTTTAAAAGGGAGTTATACAAGCATGTGCAGGAAAACCCCATTGAGGGACATAAATGCTGATTCAAATAAGGAGGAAATATGAAATTTGACAGTTTTCCAGGCCTTCCCTGGTCCTAAATTTCCTCTCTTCCATCACACTTTTTTTTTTCTCGCCCACAAAAACAGGCACTAAGAAAGATGACAGGTCAAAAAATAGACCATGGAGAAAAGAGGAGGGAGTTGGAAGTCGTTGATCGGTGTGAGTATAAACGCTACTCCCTATCAACACCAGCCTATTCCCTAAGTCATGATGGGGAAAGGCAGGCTCCAGCAGAAGCTGATGTCTCCCTAGGGAAGGAGAATGAATTCTGGATCACTAACGGAGACCGTTTTCCAGGGCTGCTTTGATCTCCTGCCCGAACCAGGGCTGGGGACCAGCAGGCTGAGACTCCAAGGAAAACCGGACTTCACAGCAGTTTCAAGCAGCTGTCTGCCCACAAGGGTGTGTGCCTGCAATGCATCCAGCCCAGCTTGTGCCCTGCTCCTGGGCCCTTGTCCTTCGGCCCCCAGGAGTCCTGCCTCCCCTTTTCCTCCCCACCCAAAACGCTGAGTTGGCGTCTGAAAATGAGTAAGTGTGAAACGAGACTGCACATTGGTCTCTGCTGAGGATTTGTTTTTGCCAGACGGCTTGGTGGAGAAGATTGCGTTTCTTGGTTATTTTTAAACCCGGATTTCTGGAATTTGATTTGGAAAAACACAAAAATGAAAACTGGAAACTCAAGTCATGAGAGCCTAGTGGCTCTGGGCATCCTCTTTAGGTGGGCTTGCTACTCCCTAGAGTGGCCAGGAGCCCAAGGAGTGTGGGACTGGCAGACAACAGAGATGCACAGGGGTTCCAGGCAGTTCCAGAAAGCACCCCTGCTCTCCATCCCAGGTGAAGAAAATGCCACACTTACATGACACCTCACTTCTCGCCCTTGCTGCATGCCAGGCTCTGTGCTGGATGGTGATGGAAAATCTTGGTCCCTGGTCATTATGGGGGCTCATCTTTTAGATGAAGAGATTGATGGTTGCAACATATTTATGATAGGAGCTTGATGGGGGAAGATACAAGGTTCGAGGTGGCGCTGCTAAACCTAGCCCAGAAGGATCCAGAGAGACTCCAACTATGAAACCTGAAGAATGAGTGGGAGTTAGCAAAGCCCAGCCAGAGAGGACTATGGGTAAGAGAGGGGTGTGGTGGGGTGGGGACAAGAAGACAGAGGCTTTGAAGACAGACAGATTGGACTTCTAGTTCTCTTCCTGCCCTGACAAGCTGTGCCATTTAAGCAAATGTGCCTCTGCCTTCTCTGTACCTCATTCTCCTCATCTGTAAAACTGGGGATAATCTGAATCCTTTACTTACAAAAGCTAACATTTACTAAGCCTGTACTGGGTGCCAGGCACTGTTCGAAGCATCTAACATATATTAACTCATGATAATTTTGAAAAAAAATAAAAATTTGACTCTCATATGGGTATGAAATGAACCCATAGCAAAGATTTTATGGAATCTGTTAAGTAATGAGGGAACCAGAAAGACGTTATGAATAGTTCAAAGGAGAACTCAAAGTACCCCCACAATTATAGTGAGATAAAGAACAATGAAATTAATTTATAAATAGTTACAAAACTGGCAAAGTTGGTCAATATCCACTAGAGAATAAATAATAAATTGCATTCCACTGGACACAACTGCATTTCTATAGGCAAGAATCATTCACATTACTGCCAGTTTTCTATAACTTACAGAGCTATAAAGTAGTTCAAAGATAATGAAAGGGAGAGATAACCTTTCACTGACAGCCAATCAGGACACCCAATAAATTTCAGGGTCTTTCCGATTCATCCGTATGGTCTCCCCAAACCCCTTATGGTCATAATAATCTCAAAGAAAACTTATTCTTGATCACAAAATAAAGCTGGTCTCATTAGATTTGTACTAATTGTTTACACAAGTGCAGTGAAAGTATTAATTTGTCATACAAGTCTGGTAAATTTGCTTTGCAAAATTAAAAGCCATACAGTTTTTTTTTTTTAGATTATTAGCGGTTCTTTATTTTATTTTTTTTAACATCTTTATTGGAGTATAATTGCTTTACAATGATGTGTTAGTTTCTGCTGTATCACGAAGTGAATCAGCTATACATATACATATGTTCCCATATCTCCTCCCTCTTGCGTCTCCCTCCCACCCTCCCTATCCCACCCCTCTAGGTGGTCACAAAGCACCAAGCTGATCTCCCTGTGCTATGCGGCTGATTCCCACTAGCTATCTATTTTACATTTGGTAGTGTATATATGTCCATGCCACTCTCTCACTTCGTCCCAGCTTACCCATCCCCCTCCCCGTGTCCTCAAGTCCATTCTCTACATCTGCATCTTTACTCCTATCCTGCCCCTAGGTTCTTCAGAACCAATTTTTTTTTTTTAGATTCCATATATATGTGTTAGCATACGGTATTTGTTTTTCTCTTTCTGACTTACTTCGCTCTGTATGACAGACTCTAGGTCCATCCACCTCACTACAAATAACTCAATTTCATTTCTTTTTATGGCTGAGTAATATTCCATTGTATATATGTGCCACATCTTCTTTAGCCATTCATCTGTTGATGGACACTTAGGTTGCTTCCATGTCCTGGCTATTGTAAATAGAGCTGCAATGAACATTGTGGTACATGACTCTTTTTGAATTATGGTTCTCTCAGGGTATATGCCCAGTAGTGGGATTGCTGGGTCGTATGGTAGTTCTATTTTTTAGTTTTTTAAGGAACCTCCATACTGTTCTCCATAGTGGCTGTACCAATTCACATTCCCACCAGCAGTGCAAGAGGGTTCCCTTTTCTCCACACCCTCTTCAGCATTTATTGTTTCTAGATTTTTTGATGATGGCCATTCTGACTGGTGTGAGATGATATCTCATTGCAGTTTTGATTTGCATTTCTCTAATGATTAGTGATGTTGAGCATCCTTTCATGTGTTTGTTGGCAATCTGTATATCTTCTTTGGAGAAATGCCTATTTAGGCCTTCTGCCCATTTTTGGATTGGGTTGTTTGTTTTTTTGATATTGAGCTGCATGAGCTGCTTGTATATTTTGGAGATTAATCCTTTGTCGGTTGCTTCATTTGCAAATATTTTCTCGTAGTCTGAGGGTTGTCTTTTCGTCTTGTGTATGGTTTCCTTTGCTGTGCAAAAGCTTTTAAGTCTCATTAGGTCCCATTTGTTTATTTTTATTTCCATTCCTCTAGGAGGTGGGTCAAAAAGGATCTTGCTGAGATTTATGTCATAGAGAGTTCTGCCTATGTTTTCCTCCAAGAGTTTCATAGTGTCTGGCCTTACATTTAGGTCTTTAATCGATTTTGAGTTTATTTTTGTGTATAGTGTTAGGGAGTGTTCTAATTTCATTCTTTTACATGTAGCTGTCCAGTTTTCCCAGCACCACTTATTGAAGAGACTGTCTTTTCTCCATTGTATATTCTTGCCTCCTTTATCAAAGATAAGGTGACCATATGTGTGTGGGTTTATCTCTGGGCTTTCTATCCTTTTCCATTGATCTATATTTCTGTTTTTGTGCCAGTACCATACTGACTTGATTACTGTAGCTTTGTAGTATAGTCTGAAGTCCAGGAGCCTGATTCCTCCAGTTCTGTTTTTCTTTCTCAAGATTGCTTTAGCTATTTGGGGTCTTTTGTGTTTCCATACAAATTGTGAAATTTTTTGCTCTAGTTCTCTGAAAAATGCCACTGGTAGTTTGATAGGGATTACATTGAATCTGTAAATTGCTTTGGGTAGTATAGTCATTTTCACAATGTTGATTCTTCCAGTCCAAGAACATGGTATATCTCTCCATCTGTTTGTATCATCTTTAATTTCTTTCATCAGTGTCTTATAGTTTTCTGTATACAGGTCTTTTGTCTCCTTACATAGGTTTATTCCTAGGTATTTTATTCTTTTTGTTGCTGTGGTAAATGGGAGTGTTTCCTTAATTTCAGCCATACAGTTTTAAACAATTACAAATTAACTTTTGTCTGGAGATTTTTATAAGGGATCTCCACTTGGAATTTTTAAAGGCTCTATTATATGTTATTCATAGGTTAAGAAACCCAGTCCAAGAAACTTTTTTCACCAGATTTCTCTCATCTGTTGTACCTATAAATTTGGTTGAATTCCTCCTTTTGAGGTCTCCCAAATATCCCAAATATCATTCCTTAGTACCTGTAAACCAGGTGCCAGACCAGTTTTCTTGGAGAGCTTTGTAGGGATTAGTTCTGTAAATACAGCTAAATTTGAAAGCAAGTCCCCTAAAACCAAGTTACCCAGCAGAGTTTATGATTAACCTCTCTACCCAAAACTTTATTCCCTTTCTTGTCCAGCCCTTGTTCTCCTCAGGATTGAGGAGTATCAAAGAAAAGGGGGGATTGAAAAGAAGCGGGACTCTGCAGGGCCCTCCCAGGTACAAAAGGCCCTCCATGTCTACTGTTTCTTGTTTGCAGAAAAAAGGCTGTAGTCTCCTAGGCCTTCCAAAGAGCAGACTCAAGCAGTTACTAATTAGAGAAGTGATGGGATGCAGAAACAAAAGAAAAGCAGTCCAGCAAGAAAAATAATAATCCCTTAAACAATAGATCAGTGATAAAACAGAGTGCCAGTTCCTCCTCAAGGGAGATACATAACAATCTGACACATATCTTTGAGCTGTTCTGCAGAAACTAAGACCCCCCACCCAGGTGGAGGATGGTGACTAAATGCTGACCACAAGCATGGAGACCTCAGATTGATTGGAACCAGAAGGTTGATGATTAAGATTCCTGAAACACATCACCCTGCTACCTCACCACCAACCAATCAGAAAAAAGTCCATGAGCTGATCACACACCTGCAACCCTCACCCCTAATTTTTCCTTTAGAATGCCTTCCCTGAAAGTCTTCAGGGAGTTTGGTCTTTGGGGCATGAGCTGCCCATTCTCCTTGCCTGGCGCATCAATAAATGCTGTGCGTTCTTTTACCACAGCACAGTGTCACTAGACTGGCTTTGCTGTCCATGGGCAAGCAGACGCAAGTTCAGTTCAGCGTCAAATTTTATTCCCTAAAATGTCTTGTTATACCAGATTTGAGGCGCATCATTCTCAAATATGACACTCCAGGCCTTGGTGTACCATCGACTTATCCTGGCAAGGAGGAGGGGATATTCTTATTAAAACTATGCAAATAATTCCTGCCATGAAAAGTAGGGGTACATTAAGAGTTTCTAAATTCTGCAAGGTTAGTGAATGTTTAGTTCCACTTACAAAAGGAGAATCTACTAAGCTGTTATGGGTTACAGATGGCTTAAGAAGAAAGACAAAGAGCTCCCTTGTAAATCTAGAAAATAGAACACTAAAACAACATCAATAATATTCCAAACAAATAACTACAATAAACTTTCCCTTGTCAGTCGATCCAGTCCTATGTTATTAATTCTGGTTCTGCTGACTCTTGAGGTCGTGTCTTAGGAAGCCTTCTGCTTGACTATAGCGTCCTGGAAATGCTGACTCACGCCACTGGCAGAGCCTAAAAGTTGTCTGAGTCAGGTCAGCTCAGCTTTGAGTGTCAATAGTTTGAAGTATCTGGTACAGTCCTTCTCCGTGAAGCTCTGAAACTCTCCTTTTTTGTTGAGAACACAAACTCTGGTCTGTGGCTTACAGCAGGGTCTTCAGGCAAGCCTCAGAGATATCGTAGATGGCAATGACCAAAATGGATCTGGTCCATTGATTACTGATAATTTTCCAATGTGAAAGGTCTGATGAATGTGCATAACAAGAGTCATGAAACTGACAAGGAAATGTCGTCGTTTCTGGCATGTGAAACGAAGATGATCAAACATTCAGAAAAGGATAAAATTTAGGCAAACTGTCTCTAAAGATAATGATTAAGCCTATTTTCAAAGAAGTCAGTCAATGTTACATCTGATTCATAAAAATGGATAAACGTCATTTGTAGAGAGGAAAAAATCTTCAGAGATAACATAATAATCCTGAGACTTTTTTTTGTACTGGGAATACCTGTAGATGTCTACAGGTCTCTATTCTGTAAGTCTGATGTGCATTCCACTGGCCTAGACCATGCTAGATTCAAATTAAAGGAAGAAGCCTTGGGAATTCACTGGCGGTCCAGTGGTTAGGACTTGGCCCTTTCACTGCCAGGGGCCTGGTTTGATCCCCAGTCCCTCATGCCACGTGATGCCACCAAAGAAAGAAAGAAAAAATAAAAGAAGGAAGCCTTACCCAAGTATTGTAGCAGAGAGTAAACATTTTTAAAAATATCTGAGCTCATGACTGATACACTATACTATTGTTGCCAATATCAGGCAAAGCACTGATAGGACTCTGATGAAAGTAGGAAAACTCAACAAAGCTATTTCATAACTGTTCTAGTTCTTAAGAGAACTGGTTCATAACAGTGCTTTCCTTGAGGGTAAGAACATACTATGGAGAGCAAAGACATTGTTCCAGGGACTTCTCATAAAGGATACAATTTTAAAATATTTGTATAAATAACATTGTGCCTAGATGTATTTAACCTAGAGAAAGCTGAGCATTTCTTCTGATTTGACGGCTCTTTCCATGCAACTCTTCAAGCAAATCTAATTATTTCTAGCATCTTTTTTTATAAAGTGAAAGAACAAGGGACCTCCCTGGTGGGGCAGCAGTTAGGACTCCAAGCTCCCAATGCTGGGGGCCTGGGTTCAATCCCTGGTCAAGTAACTAGATCCTACATGCATGCCACAACTAAGAGTTTGCATGCCACAACTAAGGAGTCGGCAAGTCGCAACTTAGGAGCCCTTGAGCCCCAACTAAGACTCAACACAACCAAAATAAATAAATAAATATTTGTTTAAGAATAAATAAAGAATAAAGTGAAAGAACAAATCTTTGTGATTTTCCAAATATCCTATGGGAAAGCTCAAAGATCATTTTAGACGTAGCTAATATCTTGAAATTTTATTTTACTTTTTTTCGATCCAGTCTGGGAAGGCAAAAATTCAAAAAAGTTATCAGTGACGATCTGGACATTCAATTAAGAGAGGATCATGAGTGTCTATCATTGTGATAATAAAGCATTTAAAAATAAACATAGACGGTAACAAGATGGTAAAGAAGATTCGCTTTTTTGTAAGTGAGGAATCATGGTTCTTCTTTTTTCCCCCTTAAATAATCGATACAATAAAATCAGAATAAATCACAGAAACTTATTAAGACATGGAAAGTTTGCTATATAGGCAATTATACAGAAAGTAAAGAATAACCTTTCATAAGCAGGTGAAAGCACTTATCAGTAAACCAAGGAAGCAAGCCTGTCAAGATTGAGCAAACTTTCCTATAATTTTAACAGATTTCATAGTTTCTTTTCAGACTCAGGTGTCACAAACCAAAGCAAGTAAAATTTATTTATATATATAAATGCTCTTTTATATTCTGAATCAAACTGACACTTTACCTTAGCACAATGTTTCTCTTTCAGTGGACCCACAAGGCCAGAACAATTTTCATATTAATGCTAAGATGATATTTATGTTAACAAGCAATGAGTACACCTTTTTTTTTTTTTTGGCTGCATTGGGTCTTCGTTGCTGCATGCGGGCTTTCTCTAGTTGCGGCAAGTGGGGGCTTCTCATTGCAGTGGCTTTTCTTGTTGCAGAGCACAGGCTCTAGGTGCGTGGGCTTCAGCAGCTGCAGCACACGGACTCAGTAGTTGCAGCTCGCGGGCTCTGGAGCGCAGGCTCAGTAGTTGTGGCGCACGGGCTTAGTTGCTCCGCCGCACATGCTATCTTCCGGGACCAGGGATCAAACCCGTGTTCCCTGCACTGGCAGGTGGATTCTTAACCACTGTGCCACCAGGGAAGTCCTGAGTACATCATTTTTACCTTGAAATGAATCAATATATTACATTTTAGGATGTGTTAAAAATTTTTCCCAGCCTCAAATTCCAATATGGTAAATATTAACAGTTAAAATTTGCATAAACAAAATTTTAAAATTATATATAAAAAATAAAAATAAAATCTATATATTTAAAAAAATTGCATAAACAAAAGCTGTTTGGAGTCCTCAATAAATCTGAAGAATGTAAGGAGATCAAGAGGCTCCCCCCAAAAAGCCTGAGAACACCTGCTCACATACATGTTTATAGTTCTCTGTTACCGCTGCTCTTATTGTCATCTCAACCACTCATAGAATTTTTACTTGTAACCAAGTTTTACTTTTCACCAAAGTAACTAACTTCTATGTCAAAGATAACAATAGGGTGTGGGGTAAGTTAAGGAAAACCTGTCCGCTTTGCCCAAGTATTGCAGCGGACAAGCAGAGCTCACAGTGCAACTTTCTACAGTCGCAGGTATCTCTTTTACATGTTTTAAAAATGCTCATTAATGAAACCCAGAACATAGCCTTTATATAGCATATATGCAGAATATATAAACTTAAAATCATGCTTAGTTAACAATGTTTCAGTGTTCTATCTTAGAAATTATTTAGGTATCAATGATTATTCATTAAATAACTCAATTTAATATCAGTGCAAGGTTTTCAGTCATCTGAAGATCTTGGATTAGCTAACATACTATAAGACATGATCGCTGTTAAAATAAGATTTGTCAGAATAACGATTCAATGCAGTTGAATACAAATTTACCTTTCTTCATTTTGTAAATGCTACACAGGAGTAACGTTAGCTAGCTTGATCAATTAACCTGAATAAGTTCAGGGTAAATAAACCCAAGTAGAATAAAATGTATACCAGTATTATAGTCATACTGATAAATCAGACATAGCTGTTTTTATTAAAGCAAAATTATTTTTTTTTAAATAAATTTATTTATTTTTGGCTGCATTGGGTCTTCATTGCTGCACATGGGCTTTCTCTAGGTGCGGCGAGCAAGGGCCACTCTTTGCTGTGGTGCACGGGCTTTTCACTGTGGTGGCTTCTCTTACTGTGGAGCATGGGCTCTAGGCGCGTGGGCTTCAGTAGATGCAGCACTCGAGTTCAGTAGTTGTGGCTTGCGGGCTCCAGAGTGCAGGCTCTGTAGTTGTGGCGCATAGACCTAGTTGCGGCTCCGCGGCATGTGAGATCCTCCCAGACCAGGGCTCAAACCCGTGTCCCCTGCATTGGCAGGTGGACTCCCAACCACTGCTCCACCAGGGAAGTCCCAAAGAAAAATTATTAAGCTAGCCTTATTTGCCAAAGATTTATCTTAATTAAGTGCATTTGAGTTTTTAAAACACTTCTGAGTTTCCATAAGAATAATTTTTTTTACTTATCACACAATTTCAGTATTAGAAATTCAATTTCCTCATTTTATTCAAATTTTAAGAATATTTATAATCTTTTTTTTTATCTCTGTAAGAGCTTCAGAAGAGCTCCTTTTCTTTGAGTCTTCATAATCTCATTTATTAAGATCCTCTACAGATATGAAAACTTTACACGCTTACACAACAAGAGATAAGGGCCTTTCAGTATTACACATATACAAACTTACAGAGCCTTAGATCTACAATTTTGCCAAGAATCAAGAATAAACTCAAAAATACATGAAACTGATTGGTCAAAATCTTAATTGATTTGAGCTCAAATAAACAAACAAAAAGACTAACAAGCCAGATTCTCTGCCTCTTTCTCCAGAGAATAGATTTCTATAATTATTAACCCTTTCACAGAGATCAGTAAATGTGCTGACCTTAAAAATCAAAATCCCAATTGTTGCTGCCACTAAAGGGGAATAACCAAAATAAAAAACAAAACACAAACTTAGTAGAAAGAATATATAGAAACAGAGACTCAGCAAAGTTAAATATCTATTGCTAGGTGGGATCTATCTCTGAGAGCCAAGAAAAGATGTGCCTGTACTTAAACCACCCACGAGGTACTTTGGTAAAGGCAGTTTACCTGGCTCTGTCAGGTGGATCTGTTGGATATCTCAGTGGAACATTCAAGGCTCATTTTCAAAAAAGGTTAAATCATGACTCTTATACAGACACAAATGAACATTGACCAAGACTTTATTTCTTTTTTAATATTTATGTATTTATTGATTTGCCTGCCATGGGTCTTAGTTGCGGCACGCAGGATATTTCGTTGCAGTGCATTGTTGTGGCGTGGGCTCCAGAGCGGGTGGGCTCAGTAGTTGCCCTGCGGCATGTGGGATCTTAGTTCCCTGACCAGGGATCAAACCCGTGTCCCCGGCATTGGAAGGCGGATTCTTAACCACTGGACCACCAGGGAAGTCCCTGACTGAGACTTTATTGAACTCATTACACAATGAGGGAACCACTAAGAGGTTACAAGTGATTAAAAGCAAAATTCAAAGTATTACATTTATAGGCAGAAAAGGAATGTTGAAATGACTTTACAAACAGATGCAAACTGACGAAACTTGTCAATATCCTCTGGACAAAATTTCACTTCACCAGACACAATTTGCGTTTCTACTAGCAATAATTATTGCATTACTATCAGTTTGCTACAACTTAGAGAGTTGTAAAATAACTCAAAGACAATGGAATGTGGCCTCCCCTGGTGGCACAGTGGTTAAGAATCCGCCTGTCAATGCAGCGGACACGGGTTCGAGACCTGGTCCAGGAAGATCCCACATGCCGCGGAGCAACTAAGCCTGTGCACCACAACTACTGAGCCTACGCTCTAGAGCCCGTGAGCCACAACTGCTGAGCCCATGTGCCATAACTACTGAAGCCTGCGGGCCTAGAGCCTGTGCTCTGCAACAAGAGAAGCCACCGCAATAAGAAGCCTGCACACCACAACGAAGAGTAGCCCCCACTTGCCGCAACTAGAAAAAGCCGCGCACAGCAACAAAGACCCAATGCAGCCAAAAATAAATAATAAATTTATTAAAAAAAGATAAAGGAACGTGCCAAGAACCTTGATGTGTAAGTTAATCCCTCTAATGTTTTTTCTACTTTCTCTCTCGCTTTCTTTTTCCCCCATTTCAAAGTCTTTCACAATTTTTCCCTACATCTTTTAAGTAGGCATTTAAATTTTTTTATTTATTTTTGGTTGCGCTGGGTCTGCGGCGAGCAGGGGCTACCCTTCATTGTGGTGCAGGAGCTTCTCATTGTGGTGGCTTCTCTTGTTGTGGAGCACGGGCTCTAGGCGCTCAGGCTTCAGTAGTTGTGGCACGCAGGCTCAGTAGTTGTGGCGCATGGGCTTAGCTGCTCCGTGGCATGTGGGATCTTCCCGGACCAGGGCTCGAACCTGTGTCTCCTGCATTGGCAGGTGGATTCTTAACCACTGTGCCACGAGGGAAGTCCCTAAGTAGACATTATTATTATCCCTATTTTCGATAAAGAGAATTCAAGAGAGAGATTGAGCCCAAGGTCACACACCTGGTAAGAGGCTGAGCTGTTGTGAAATGTACCTAAGGTTTTATTTTAATCAGGTATGGTAAGATGACAGACATGGAGACAACTGCCTTTGAAAGAAGAATGTATTACAATTCTCAAGGGGAATGGGGCATGACAGCTACACAGGGTTGTGTGGGAAAGCAACAGGGTCAGTAAGACAGAAATAAAAGCATGGTCAAAAGTTTTTATTGTGATTTTCATGGGAAGGAAGGAGAGAGGCAAGGTAAATCAGGAATGGCTAGTTTGAATAATTTCAGCAGGCTCCAGGCTATGGGGTGGTCCCTAGTTACCTGGTATCCAGCCCTGGGGTGATTGACAGCTGCGGCAATATTGACTCCGCTGTGAGAGTGGATAAAGGATATAGTCAGGTGTCTGGTTTTGGGTTGATTGGTTTGCATGTGAAAGGCGGGTTTTTAGGCAAGTTGTTTACTATCTCTAGGAATTAGCTAGCCCTGGGAGGGGCAGTCTCTCCGGGATTAGCAAGGCCCTAAAATGTCAAAGCGTCATAAAAACAAAATAAAAGCATGATTAATACATGAGCCTGAAACTGAACTTCAGCAGACTGTCTGGAGTGTGTTTCTACCTTGCGCACTCTACTGCCTTCCACAGGGTTACTGGGAGTACTCAAATGGGGTGTAAAGTACACATATAATACTTAGCACATTGCCTGGCACTTAGTGAGTTCTTTATAAATCACCAGGACTATTACGCAAAGGCCAAGAAGTGGGAGAGAGAACAGGGTGTACTCAGACAACAAGGCAAGTCAGCATGACTTTATTAAGGAATGCTAGCTAGGGTTTAGGGGTGTGAGGGGATACTGGGGAGAAATGTAGCTGGTGTGGTAGGAGAGGCCGGCCACATCTTGGAGGCCTTGTTAAGGAGGATGGAGTTTATCCTGAGGGCAAGGAAGGACCACTGGAGAGTTGTAAACAGGCTCAGATTTGTTCTTTTTAGAGAACACCTTTCTGGCTGCAGTATGGAGAATGCATTTACGCCAGAATGACAATGGAGTCAGTAGTGCCCAGCAGAACTGGAGGAAGGCTTGGTCTCCCCAGCAACCACTCAGCACTCCCAGATTTTCATTAGGGCCTCTGCCTTTCCCCCATTCTCAGTTCCTTTGGTGGTGGGGTGGGGTGGGGAGTGGTTCTATCTCCCCCAGGGGTGGAGAACTTGACCACCCCAGGCCCAAGTGAATCAGCTGAGCCCATTCCATTGGGTCCATGAGAGGTCCAGTAAGAGCGACTATCAGGACTTTGACTCAGACTATTGGGAAACAAACTTGTTTTTGAGTGCAGAGCTTGAATCTGAGAGGATATGAGGGCTGGAGCTGCTGCAACCACCTTGCCACTAAAAGGAGAGAGCCTGGAGCTACAGGGGGCCATGGCCTAGAATAGAATAAGGCCAACCCAGTGGGGAACAGAAAATGAGCTCCAATGTCATCATCTGAGCCCTGAATCCAGCCATGCCTGAAGCCACTTACCTCACTGTTCACTCCATTTTTTGCCAAGCCAATTTGAGTTTGGTTTCTGGCTGATAGAATGAAAGTAAGTGAAAGCAAATGGCTCATTGCCATTCATTCCCTAATACTGACTAATCAAGAAAAAAGAAAAAAAAGTGCAGTCCTACTTCCATAGACTGAATGTTTGTGTTCCCCCCAAATTCGTATATTGAAATCTAATCCCCAATGTGATGGTATTTGGAGGGGGGGGCCTTTGGGAAATAATTAAGTCATGGGGGTAGAGGCTTCAAGAATGGGATTAGTGCCCTTATAAAAGAGACCCCAGAGAGCTTCCTTGTCCCTTCCAACATGTGAGGACAGCAAAAAGATGGGGGTATATAAACTAGGAAGCATGCTCTCACCAGATACCAAATCTACCAGCATCTTGCTCTTGGACTTCCAGCCTTCAGAACTTTGAGAAATAAATTTCTGTTGATTATAAGCCACACTTTAGAAAGAATCCAAATGTCCATCAAAAAGAAAATGGAAAAATAAATTATGGAATTTCTATACAGTCAAAGCTATTCTATACAATGGCAACTCAAATAACATATATAGCCCTGCACACAATGAAATATGACACAACCTTTTAAAAGACTGCCATAGCTCTGTATAAAGACGTGGTGACTTGTCCATGATATATGAAAGAAAAAAAAGTCACAAACGATATGTATGGTATAATCCATTTGTGTCTAAGAACTTTATGTTTTAGTACATACTAGAATATCCACCAAACTGTCAATCGTGGTCATCTCTAGACAGTCAGCTCATGGGGAAATTTACATATCCTCCTTTATATATTCCTGTAATGTTTTATTTTCCTAAGACATTTATTACTTGAATTTAAAAACTGATTAAGGTTAAATATTTTTTAAAGTAATGAAGTTACAGTCTATATATGTGTCTGCATTCTTTTAACATTATAAATGAAAAATGGCTCAAAATGTTCTAAAAACAATGACATCATTTTAATAGATAAAGGGAAGTTGTGCAAATATCTCAGCAAATGTCTTCGGGGTCCTTCTCTCCCAATTCTGCACATTTGTAAGACTTCAGTCAAAGGAGAAGCTTACATTTCTAAGGGGAGCATGAGAATTAGGCCCTTTGGCCTTAACAGAGCTCCAATACTAGCAGATCAAAAGCTAGAAGTTCTGTCTTCATGTTGACAACATCCAAATGTTTAGAAACATGAGGAAAATGGACTGACCTTTCCTCCTCTTGATGCAATTGTTTTGGCTTTGAGCAGGAAGTACTTTTGCATCCTATTTCAGGGTTTAATGTCTGACCAAGAGATACAGCTCCTACTAACAGAAGAGGAGTTAGAGAAAATGAATGAACAATTAGTTGGGAGGGAAGAGTGAATAAAAAAGTAAAGACCCCTTGGTGGCAAGTAACAGAAAATCCTACTCAAACTGGCTTAGGTCACTTGTATCTGACAAGTCCACTAGCTTCAGGTATGGCTGGATCCAGGGGTTCAAAAGTATCAAGATTAATCTCTCTATATCTCTTTACTGTGGAACTTTATATAGGAATGGTCCTCCTACGTTGTGGCACTTTCACCAGCAGCTCCAGTATTACATCCTGTTCTCTCTTAAAACCCGCCGGAGCGTGCTGCTCCATTTCCTTAGCAGTCCCATTGACTTGAATTGGTCTCAATTCTCTTTTGTCTGAATGGGGTCATGTTCAAAGCTGTCACTGTGACCAGAGGGGTAAAGTAGACTGACAAGTGTAGGCCTGGTCCACGTGCCCGTTCCTGGAACTGGGGTGAGAGTTATGCCAATCAAGTCATATGGACCGAGAGTGGGGGAAGGGTGGTGTCCTCAAAGGAAAATCGGAAGAAGAAGGTTTCAGAAAGAACAGATATAAAACACAGGAATAGTCAAGTGGCTAGATGGGGCTTCAGCTCCATTTCAAATAGTGGCAAGTGCTATGAAGAAAAATAGAGTAGGGTAATGGGGACAAGAAAAAGAAAATCTTGCCTCCTTGCTCTGCAACTAGTACACTTTCCCTGCTCTTGAGGCATTTTGGGGTTTAATAGGTCAATGCCATCAGCTTTTAGTTTTCTACTCTGGAGATTTCTTGGGTGTGAAGTGAGGGAATTCAGGATCAGTATTCCAGGGGCGGGGAGAGAGGTTCATTTTCACACGATAGGGGGCTCCAGGGTCCTGAGCTTCCCAGGAACTTCAGTGAAGCAGTGCCCTGGGTCAGGATTCTTTCATTTCACATTATCCCTCCAGTGCCTATCCAGCTTCAGGCAGAGCTCACGGTGATACTGCAGCGCTCACAGAGTTGACTCGATACGATGAGGCACAGATAAGGAACAAGTCAACAGACATATAGAACATGTTTGGTGGTGAGAAACGCTATGATAAAAGATAAAGCAGGGTGAGGGAGAAAGAGGGTCACAGGGTGGTCAAGGGAGTGCTCTCTATTGAGAAGACATTTGAGCAGAGACTGAAGGACTTGAGGGCTGGAGCTGAAACCTTGTACCTCAGGTTGGGACTTGAACCCATGCGGCCAGGACTCGAACCCAGCCAAAACCCTGATTGGGATTTGAACCCACGTGGCTAGGACTCGAACCCGGCAAAAACCCATAGTCTTGCAGCTGAGATCACACACCTGGTTTCAAGACTTAATGAAGCTCAGTTTCTTGATGTCTCATCACAGAAAGAATTCAGTGAGATACAAAGTGATGGTAAGAAGTGGATTTATTTAGAGAGAAACACACTCCACAGACAGAGTGTGGGCCATCTCAGAAGGTGAGAAAGGCACCAGGGTATGGGGGTTGTCAGTTTTTATACAGGTGGGTAATTTCAGAGGCTAATGAGTGGGAGGAGTATTCCAGCTATTTCAGGAAGGGGCGGGGATTTCCAGGAATTGGACCACCACCCACTTTTTGATCCTATTGTCGGTCTTGGAACTGTCATTTAGCTTGCTGATATGTTACAGTGAGCATATACTGAGGCTCAAGGTCTAGTGGAAGTCGACTTGTCTGCCACCTTGGACCCATTTGGTTCTAATCAGTTTATGTCATGTCCTCGGGCTATGTCATTCTTTCAAATGTTGTGTCCTGCCCCCTTCCCTCCTGTTTCAGAGCCATGCAACTCTCTGGGGGAGCAGAGTTCTGGACAGAGGGAAGGGCAAGATCAAAGACCTTGAGGCCAGAGGATGTCGGTGTTGTTGGAAGAACAGTGCAGAGGCTGGTGTGGCTGGAACAGAGTGAGTGAAGGGAAGAATGGTAGGAGGGAAGATCAGAGAGACAATGGGAGGACAGATCATGCCCTGGTAGGCCATGGTGACAACTTTAGCTTCTACCCTGAGTTAGACAGGAAGCTGTTGGACAGAGTGAGCAGAGGTGTAGCATGGTCTGACTTTGGGGTTTTGGGGGGGTTTTTTGTTGTTGGCTTTTTTTGGCCATGCTGTACAGCATATGGGATCTTAGTTCCCCGACCAGGGATCAAACCCGTGTCCCCAGCAATGGAAGCACGGAGGCTTAACCACTGGACCTCCAGGGAAGTCCCTGAGTTTGGGTTTTAGAGAATCATCCCACCCACCAACCAACCGACCAACAGCAGAAGGAATACTCTGACAGCTGTGTGGAGAACAGACTGCAGTAAGCAAGGCTGGAAGCAGAGAGGTAGGTCAGGCATCTGTTGCAATAATGCAAGTAAGAGATAACGTTGGCCTGGACTAAGGTGGCCACGTGCTAATAGTGAAAAAAAAAGTGGCCTGGGTCTGGATGTGGGGCAAGACAATGAAGGAACCAACCAGGTGTACCTTGAGGGTCATATGACAATGATGGGGATATTTGTAATTATTCATAAGGACATCCGCAGACTTTTGGCCAAAAGGCATCAAACTTCCACCTTCCTCCTATTAATACACCAAGCCCCCTCTGTTGGGACTTACTTGGAGTCTTACAGGACAGGCTATTCCTGACACCCTTACTCACACTTATAAATGGAGCTGAGAGGGCCAGATCCTTCCACCCTCTGTCCCTTAGGGATGGGCCTGTTACATAAGCTCAGCCAGTGGACTCTCCAAAGACAAAGAGAATGGAAAAGGGGTTGGGAACCCCAGATTCATCACAGAGACAGCACTTGAACATAAGTAGCATAGCCTTAGCTATGGTTTCTGCTGCCCAGCCTTCCTCAGACAAGGCTACCAGTGCACTGCACAACTCCAATGGGGCACCATTTCATGCTATCCTATCTTAGTCTAGGGCAGGGGTCAGCAAACTTTCTCTGTAAGTATTTTAGGCTTTGCGAGCCATATGATCTCGGTCACAGCTACTCAACTCTGCTGTTACAGTGCAACGAGGGCCATAGGCAACATGTAAAGTGATATGCATTCTGGGTGCAGTTGTTGTTCTCTGCAGCCCTCATGGAAGAAACCAGCAATGTTGTAAGAAAGAGGTAGTTCCAATAAAACTTTATTTGTAAAAACATGTGGTAGGCTAGAATTGGCTGGTAGATCATAGCTTGCTAATTCCTGGTCTATGGGAAGAGTGTCTTCTGTTACAGGAATTGTACAAACATGACTGCCAGGCCTTGGAGGTCCCTTTATTCCTGCTGGTTTTCTAAGCTTCCTCTTGATTCTGTGAATCCCCATATCCTTTGTCTTAGTCAACTCAGGCTGCCATAACAAAATGTCATAGATTGGATGGCTTAAACACTAAGATTTATTTTCTCACCATTCTGGAGGCTGGAAAATCCAACATCAAGGTGCTATCAAGGCGGGTTCATTCTGACACCTCTCCTCTTGGTTTGTAGGTAGCCTCCATCTCACTGTGTGCTCCCATGACTTCTGTTTTGTGTGTGCTGTGGGTGAGGGGAGAGAGAGCTAGCCCCCTGGTGCCTCCTTTTATAAGGGCACTAATCCCATTGTGAGGGCCCCACCCTCATGACTCATCCTATCCTAATTACCTCCCAAAGGCCCATCTCGAAATACTACCACATCGGGGGATAGGGCTTCAACATGTGAATTTGGGAGGGGCATAAACACACAGTCCATAACAGCCTTCTAATGAATTTTGGTTTTGCTTAAGGTAGAGTCAGTTTCTGTGGCTTGCAACCAGGAAGCTTAATTGATGCAGCACTTAATTTCATTTAATTCTGTGTGGCTCTTAGGAAAGAAAACAAGAAGGAAAAGTGAGGGTAGCTCAAAGTCCCTCATTCTCACTGCTGGAGAAACAGCCTAAAGCAGATTACAACTAACAGAAGTCATTAGTGTCATCTTGATTTATGACACATCCGTGTGTTTAAGAGTTTCCTCACTGCATAGTTTTAACTTCCTACCTCTTTCTTAGAAAGTTCAATCAGGACTGCAGTGAACAATAACTGCCCCTAGAGCTAGTTCATTCATGGTCGCAGCCTTCCTCCCCACATCCTCCCCTCATCAGCTGCTTGGCTGTTAGAGCTGTGTGTTTCCTGTTTACAAAGAGATATGAAATATATTAGTTGAAGAGTCCACCCCTAGTGTTTCGCTGCTTCCTTCTGCCTCACAAGATGAATTTCACTTGGCCCTGGAGTTTTATTTGACTTTGGAAGTAATGGATTTGATGATGTTTAGAAATTCATGACTATAGAAGACCATATCTGTAAGGTGCTCATTCATGTTATTCATTTGTGTTTTATTTATTTATATAATCCACCCCATTCCCAAGAGGGTTGACTAAATGCATGCTGTGTAAAAGATTTTTTTAAAAAATAGGGCTTCCATGGTGGTGCAGTGGTTAAGAATCCGCCTGCCAATGCAGGGGGCACGGGTTCAAGCCCTGGTCCGGGAAGATCCCACACACCACGGAGCAACTAAGCAAGTTTACTACAACTACTGAGCCCACGCACCGCATCTACTGAAGCCCCCCGTGCTCTAGAGCCAGCGCTCTGCAGCAAGAGAAGCCACAGAAATGAGAAGCCTGCGCACCACAACAAAGAGCAGCCCCCACTCGCTGCAACTAGAGAAAACTCGCACGCAGAAACGAAGACCCAATGCAGCCAAAAATAATAAATAAAATAAATAAATAAAGTAAGCGATGAAGCAGGGACTAAGCAAAAATTAGGGGAGGGAATATATCAGATGAATTAAGAGGCAAATGAGAACACAAAGTTGCCTTAACACATGTCTACAGTTCTGTGCAGATCTTAGAGGTGTACTACAAATCTTGTTCTGAGCTTCCTGGCTGGCAAAGCAAATGGGGAAACGCTTTGGTGTATAATTGATAATGCCTTTAAGATCGAAACAAACTAAATTGTTCAGATAATATGGCTGGTTCTAATTTCTTACGTACACAGTAATTGGTAGTTGAATAAGTACGTTTTGTTTGGGCTCAGAAAACCAAACTTTTTTAATCCCAGGAAATGCTATATACTTAAAAAATTTTTATTTATTTATTTGGTCACACAGGGTCTTAGTTTTGGCCGGCCAGCTCCTTAATTGTGGCACGTGTGCTCCTTAGTTGCGGCTCACCAGCTACTTAGTTGCGGCATGCTTGTGGGATCTAGTTCCCTGACCAGGCCCCCTGCATTGGAAGCTCAGAGTCTTAACCACTGCACCACCAGGAAAGTCCAATGCTATATACTTTTTTTTAAAGAAACAATTGGAATTTCATACTTTTTAAAAACTTTATTTATTTTTGGCTGCACTGGGTCTTCGTTGCTGCACACGGGCGTTCTCTAGTTGCGGCGAGCGAGGGCTACTCTTCGTTGCAGTGCACAGGCTTCGGTGACTTCTCTTGTTGCAGAGCACAGGCTCTAGGCACGTGGGCTTCAGTAGTTGCAGCACTGCAGGTTCAGTAGTTGTGGCTCACTGGCTCTAGAGCACATTCTCAGTAGTTGTGGCACATAAGCTTAGCTGCTCCGCGGCTTGCGGCATCTTCCTGAGCCAGGGCTCGAACCGTGTCCCCTACGTTGGCAGGCAGATTCTTAACCACTGCACCACCAGGAAAGCCCCCAGTGCTATATACTTTTGATGCCCTTAAGAGAACTCAAGAAAAAAAACTTAACTTTTCATATCTGATAAATTAGATTTGCCCACTCTCACTGCAAAATAATCATTTCTTTTACAAAAAGCCTCTTTAAAACACTTAAAAGATTGAAAATTTAAATAGTAATACTGTTGCATGTTTAAGTATATGCTTACAGCTAGATTTCTAGCAGGGTCTCGTGGGACCTGAAAAGCCTTCTTGTTCATCCCTCCAGTCTAATAAGGAAAGATCATTAACTTTTTAAAAATGGTAGTGAAAAACACATAACATAAAATATATCTTCTTGGGACTTCCCTGGGGGTCCAGTGGTTAAGACTCCCTACTCCCAATGCAGGGGGCCTGGGTTCGATCCCTGGTCAGGGAACTAGATCCCACATGCCGCAACTAAAAAAAAACAAACAGAACCCGCGTACCGCAACGAAGATCCCACGTGTTGTATCCTCTTAATCATTTTTAAGTGTATAGTTCAGTAGTGTCTAGTATATTCACATTGTTGGGCAACAAAGCTCTAGAACTTTTTAATCTTGCAAAACCAAAACTCTATACTCATTAAACAACACTCCCCATTTCCCCCACCCGCCCAGTCCCTGGTAACTACCACTCTACTTTCTGTTTCTATGAATTTGACTACTCTGGGTACCTCATATAAGGAGATTCATACAGTATTTGTCTTTCTTTGACTGGCTTATTTTACTCAGCATCGTGTCCTCAAGATTCACCCTTGTTGGGACTTCCCCGGTGGCACAGTGGTTAAGAATCGGCCTGCCAATGCAGGGGGCACGGGTTCGAACCCTGATTGGGGAAGGTCCCACATGATGTGGAGCAACGAAGCCTGTGCACCACAACTACTGAAGCCTGCGTTCTAGAGCCTGTGCTCTGCAACAAGAGAAGCCATCGCAATGAGAAATGAGAAGCCTGCACACCACAACGAAAAGCAGCCCCTACTGGCCTCAAGTAGAGAAAGCCCGCGAACAGCAACGAAGACCAACGCAACCAAAAATAAATAAATAAATAAATTAATTTTTTTAAAAAACCACAATGTGATACAACCATACTGTTCATCTATTAAAATGGCTAAAATCCAAAACACTGATAACACCAAATTCTGGCAAGGATGTGGAACAACAGGAAGTCCCATTCATTACTGGCAGGAATTCAAAATGGTACAGCCACTTTGGAAGACAGTTTGGTAGTTGTTTTTTTTTTTTTTTAACAAAGCTGAACATAATCTTACTGTAAGATTCAGCAATTGCATCCCCACAAATGTATTTGTATTCACCCAAAGGAGTTGAAAAATTATGTCCATGCAAAACCCAGCACATGAATATTTATAGCAGCTTTATTTATAATTGCCAAAAATTAGAAGCAGGGCTTCCCTGGTGGCACAGTGGTTGAGAGTCCGCCTGCCGATGCAGGGGACACGGGTTCGTGCTCCGGTCCGGGAAGATCCCGCATGCCTTGGAGCGGCTGGGCCCATGAGCCATGGCTGCTGAGCCTGCGCGTCCGGAGCCTGTGCTCCGCAACGGGAGAGGCCACAAGAGTGAGAGGCCCAAGTACAGACAAAAAAAAAAAAAAAAAAAATAGAAGCAGCCAAGGTGTTCTTCAGTGGGCTGGATGGATAAACATACAGTGATACATCCAGACAATGGAATACTATTCAGTGCTAAAAGGAAATGAGCTCTCAAGCCGTGAAAAGACATGGAGGACACTTAAAACACATATTGCTAAATGAAAGACGCCATTCTGAAAAGGCTGATTACCGTATGATTCCAACTCTATAACATTCTGGAAAAAGCAAAACTATAGAGACAGTAAAAAGATCAGGGGTTCAGGGAGCATGGGTGTTGGAGGGGATGAATGGGCGGAGCACAGGGGACAGTTAAGGCAGTAATACTATTCTATATGATACTATAATTGTGGATACACAATATTACGCATTTATTAAAATTCAAAGAATTGTTTAACAAAGAGTGAACCCTGTGTAAACTATGGATTAATAGTAATGTATCAATATTGGGTCATCAATTGTAATAAATGTTCCACACCAATGCAAGATATTAAAAATAGAGGAAATCGTTATGTGTGGTGGGGTGAAATGGGATATGTGAAAATTCTCCATACTTTCTGTCCAATTTTTCTGTCAACCTAAAACTGCTCTAAATAATAAAGTCTATGAATTTTAAAAAATGTAAATGGGGGGAATTCTCTGGTGGCGCAGTGGTTAAGAATCCACCTGCCAATACAGGGGACACGGGTTCGAGCCCTGGTCAAGGAAGATCCCACATGTCACGGAGCAACTAAACCCCTGCGCCACAACTACTGAGCCTGTGCTCTAGAGCCCGCGAGCCACAACTGCTGAAGCCTGTGCGCCTAGAGCCCATGCTCTGCAATGAGAAGCCCTCACTAGCCACAACTAGAGAAAGCCCGCGCACAGCAACAAAGACCCAACTCAGCCAAAAATAAATAAATAAATTTTTTTTTTTTAATGTAAATGGTATTGTGGTTAAGACAATGCTATGTATCTTCCTGAGAAGATCACATTTCCCAACTCTCTTAGAGTTATTTATGTTGGGCCCGAGTGACTGAGGTCTGTGCAGTGGAATGTGGGTGCAAGCCATGTAAGCCATCTCCAGGCCTGGCCCTTCAAACTGTGCCAGCTCACCGTCCAGCTTTTTCTTCCTTTTGCCATGACCTTGATCAGATGATGGGAAAACAAGACTAAAGAGGGCTGCCCAACCCACACTGGATTCTGTATGAATGAGGAGGGAAAAAAAAAAACCCACAAAAAACTGTTATTTTGTTTAGCCACTGAGAGTTTCAGGATTTATTTGTTACCGCAGCGTAACATGATATAGCCTGACCCAAACAAGTACAGACAGGCTTGTAACAAAAACAAACAACAAGAAGAATGCAGTTCCCCCACCTGACCTCTCCTCACTTTCCAGTCTTATTCCCCAGCTGCTGTTTAGCAGCTCCTTTGGGCTTTGATGTCCCTATTTCTACATGTGATTTTACTTCTAATTTTTTATGTATCTATTTTAGACGTTATCTCTTAACTTCCCATTATGGCAGATGATTTTTTGAGCATCCTTAAATCATCAGGTACCCTGACTCTCTGCTTTGCATCTCCACCAGGTGATAAATATGAAATGTGGGGGATTAAATCCACCTTCAGTTTTGATGTTATTCAGGATATGCAAATGTAGAACCCTGATGAGCCAGATAGTGTCCTATCGTGTTTCCTTTCTGAACAGTTCTTATTTTATTTTTATCTGTGTTTCTACTTGGCTTATATTTGGTTTCATTTGCTTAGTTTTTGTGTTGTTTTGTTTTGTTTCAGTCTATGTAGTAGGAATTCTTCCTATACTTCGATAGCGGATATCTGTCATTCTTCCTGGCTGCCCAGATTTAAACCCTTCCTGTATTTGGGGAATTCCCCCTTAGGAGACTTGTGGGAAGCAGAACTTCCTTCACAGAAGTGGAAGATTCTAGATGCTTACTTTCCCAGCCTCTTGCAGCTTAGGGCATGGCCACTTGGCTTGGGCTCCACCCATCAGATGCACACATTTCTTTTTCTTTTTTTCGTGTTTTTTTCTTTTCTTTTCCTTTTTCTTTTCTTTTCCACACAGCATGCAGAGCTTCCCTGACCAGGGATGGAACCCATGCCCCTTACAGAGGAAGCGCTGCGTCTTAACCACTGGACCACCAGGGAAGTCCCATAATGCATGCATTCCTGACTTTGAATAGATAGCTAATGACTGGAGAAGCAGAAAATACAAGAAACCTTTTTTTGGGTAGAACAAGTTACAGCAGGGCAGCAGTGCGAGACAATGACATTATACCATCCCCAGGGACCCAGCAGTATCAGATCTGCAAGCTGCAGTGCCTAGTACTTGGGGACAGTGGTGGCATCACCTTCAGTGTACCAGTTTACAGACTGCTTTAAGGAGTTTCCTCTAGTAGGGTAGCTATGATGAGTGTTCTCTAACCCTCTTGGGATTTTATGGACCACCTGATATTCTTTGAATAAATTCCCTTTCTCCATAAGTCAACTAGAGTTTGTTTCTCTTAGCTTGCAGATGGGGACGGCTATTGCTATAGTTTTCTTTCTTTCTTTTTTAAGTATTTATTTATTTATTTGGTTGCGCCGGGTCTTAGTTGCGTCAGGCAGACTCCTTACTTGCGGCTCACTGGCTCCTTAGTTGCGGTATGAGAACACTTGGTTGCAGCATGCATGTAGGATCTACTTCCCTGGCCAGGGATCAAACCCAGGCCCTTTGCATTGAGAGCGCAGTCTTAACCACTGCACCCACCAGGGAAGTCCTCCGCTATAGTTTTCCACATGGTCACATGCAAGGCCAACTTCCTGGACGTATGACCCATGCAGTTCCACAGGGCCCCATTCTCAGAAGAGCCCACGCAGTTTTTGTTTCTGTTTTTTTATTTTATTTATTTATTACTTATTTATTTATTTTGGCTGCGCCGGGTCGTAGTTGCAGCATGCAGGATCTAGTTCCCCAACCAGGGAGGGAAACTGGGCCCCCTGCGCTGGGAGCATGGGGTCTTACCCACTGAACCATCAGAGAAGTCCCCCACCCAGTTTTTTTAACGCCGTGCTTTTACCATCTTGAAATTCTTAAATTCTTGAAATTCTTAATAAGTTTACCAAATTACCATCTTGAAATTCTTAATAAGTTTCAAGCCAGAGGCCTTGCCTCTTTAGTTTCATTTTGCACTGGGTCCTGTAAATGACGCAGGCAATCCTGGTTGCATGGAGTGGATGATGGGTGAATTTCCCTATTTTTCAGGAGACCTCAACCCCGGAGCCCTCTGCCTTCCTATACCCATCTAACCTAAGCTGTCTGCACAGCTGTCATGCTGTCTTCCTTTTGCCATCAACTTGGGAGTTTCCCTTGCTTTTGGCCTGGGTTGGAGCCACTGTCTCCTGGATACTCGTCTTTGTCTTGTGTTTTCCTCTCATATGGGTGGAGTACATCATCAATCACTTTCTGAGAAAAAGTGCATGGGAGGTAAAATTTTTAAGAGTTTGTGTATCTGCAATTATGTTTATTCTACCTCACATCTGATTGATAGATTGGCTAGGCGTAGAATTCTATCTTAACATTTTTCACTTCCTGTTTTGAAGGCTTTGTTCCTTTGCTTTCTAGCTTCCATGTAATATACACGTGGCATGTTTTTGGTTTTTCTTTTCTCAGTCTCTCTCTGTCTCTGTCTGTCTCTCTGTCTCTCTGTCTCTCGCTCTCTCTGAAAGCTTTTCGACCTCCAGGCCAATGCCCACAAGTTTCCTGGGGATGTTCCTCCAATGTCAAAATGTATTTCTTCATACTCCATAGGGTTCAAACTAGGAATAATAATTACAGAATCTCCCTATTTCTTTCATTCAGCAAACGATTTATTGAACACTCACTGAGTGCTGGACAGACTGCTAAGCCCCGGGTTTGCAATGGTCAATAGGGCGGATAGGTCTTTTGCCCTCAGTGGAGTTTGTGCTATGGTAAACAGAGAAGTATGTGTAATTAGATCAAACAATTGCATATTTTGGTACTTACTATGAAGAAAAGATAGTGTTGTGACAGTGAGGGATGAGGGTGATCAAGGAAAGTCTCTCTGAGTTCTGAAAGATGGGAAAGAGGCAGCATGTGAAGAGCCAGGGTGGAATGTTCCAGGTAGAGGTTTCTACATATACCAAAGTTCTTGTCAGCCTGTCAGATTCACCTGATTAAGATTCCTGTTACTTCTTTTTTTTTTTTTTTTTTTTTTTGTGGTACGCAGGTCTCTCACTGTTGTGGCCTCTCCCGTTGCAGAGCACAGGCTCCTGACGCGCAGGCTCAGCGGCCATGGCTCACGGGCCCAGCCGCTTCGCGGCACGTGGGATCTTCCCGGGCCGGAGCACGAACCCATGTCCCCTGCATCGGCAGGCGGACTCTCAACCACTGCGCCACCAGGGAAGCCCCCTGTTACTTCTTGAATCTCATCTCTAACTCTCTTCCAGCCCCTCTGGCCACCTCACTGTTCCTTGAACATACTGGACACGCCCCAATCTCAGGGCCTTTGCACCGAATACTGCTTCTTCTGAGAATACTCTGCCCCCACGTGTCTGCCCGGCCTGTTCCCTCACCACCTTCAAGTCTCAAATGTCACCTGCTCGTTGAGACCACCCCTGGTTACCCTGTTGAAAATTGCAAATCCACCTCTCAGCACCTCTAATACCGTCCCTCAGCTTTATTTCTTTTCCCTTCGTCCTGATTCTCATCCAACATACTGTTTATTGATGTGCCTTGTTCACAGTCTGTGTCCCCTCACTAAAATGTAAGCTTCCCCAGGGCAAGGATTTCTGCACATTTTGTTCCCTGCTGTATCCTCGGTGCCAAGGACAATGTCTGGCACCTAGAAGGTGCTTGATAAACATGTTTCGAGTGAGTGGATGGTTCTGAGTGTGAAAGAGCTTGGTATATTTGGGCAACAGAAGGCCAGTGCATGAGACAGGGTGAGCAGACGGGGGAGGACAGGAGAGGAGATTGGAGACGTGGGCAGAAGGCAGACACATGGGCCTGGTGGGGCATAGAAAGGCGGGTGGATTTTATCCAAAGCATAATAGAAGGCCTTCCAAGGGTTTTAAACAGAGAAGAGACATAATCCAACCCAAAATTTTTATTTATTTTTAAAAATTTTTATTTATTTTTTTTACAGTTTTTTTTTTTTGGCTTCGTCATGAGGCTTGTGGGATCTTAGTTCCCTGACCAGGGATTGAACCCGTGCCCCCTGAAAAATTCCCTGAAAATTTTAAAGGAACACTGTAGCTGCCATGAGGGCCTGGACTTAGGATAGGGAGTAGAAATGGGGACATGAGTTAGGTGGCTACTGCAAAGTCCAAGCATGATGGCAGTGCAGACGGTCAAAGTAAACAGATTCCAGATTTGATAAGAAATCTGCACTCAACCCTTGTCTCAGGATCCTTGCTAAAATCCAGGTGTACGTTTACTTTCACCTCTGTTTAGGAGATCTTCCTTTCAATTTCAAGTTTGGTTTCATGGTTAATGATCCAGTTAGACTCTAAGAGAGATCGAATGGGGATAAATTAAATCCCGCCAGCCCGCAGAAGTTAAGACCAAGAAGTCAGAGGAATCCTTGCCCTAGCCTTCAAAGCCCTTAACCTAAGATTTTCTCCCCTCTACTTGGCTCATGGCTGATCATACTTCCTCGGTATTCCTTGAACCTGTCCTGACCTCTCCATTTCCAAGGAGCGAACCCTTCCTTTCTCTCTCCTGCTCCCAGTTCACCTGGTATGTAGATCAACCTCTGCTTACTGCTCTGCGTTGAAATTATTCACTGGTCTGCCTGCCTTCCCAACTAGACCGTGAATTCTTTGAGGGCAAGGACCTTGTCTACTCATCTTTGCGTCCTGGTCTTGTCTACAGTGAGTGGCACATAGCAGTTGCTCAGTAAAAGACTGTTGAACTTGACTGCCATCGCCACACTGACCATGACCTCAGGGCAGCTCTACTGCTAACATCCTCATTGTGAGAGAAGAAGAGCTGGCTTGTCTTTATCAGCCCTGAGCCCTCAACCTGATCAGTCACAGACACTCTTGCCAGGATCTTTTCCACATTAGGCAGAGACTTCCCAGATGCAAAGGCCTCTGACAGGTCTCTCCAGCAATTGCCGAGACTTGGCTAGCCAGGGAAAGGATTCTGAAGTTGTCTACAAACAAGGTGAAAGGATTAGCTGCTGTTAAATCAGCATGGGAGCTGTCAGTAAGGAAATAGTCCTCCGAGACGGACCCTCCTGAAATTGATAACATGGTACTGAGCTACTGACAGGACAGAAGCCTGCTTATCACTGAGCCTGACTCTTCCTTCCCAGCCAGGGATCCAGTGGCGCCCATCCCACGGAGGGCTGGCGCACAACAGATGTCAGGATGCAGCCCACTTGAGATCCCAGGCAGGGAAGGGTCCTTCATTAGTTAACAAGCATGGTCTAGTAATAGTAACGTCACAAGAAAAGTGTGGGTTCAGGCTTTCTGAATAGTGTTAAAACACTATGTAGAATGAACAGTCAGAAGTCTCCATGGGCCAAGTATTATTAGAAAAGCCTTTGTTTCAAACTTTTATCAAGAATATTCATACAAAGTATATTATTATCTGTTGCTTTGTAACAAATTATCCCCAAACATAGCCACTTAAAATGGCAGTTACTGGGACTTCCCTGGTGGTCCAGTGGCTAAGACTCTGTACTCCCAATGCAGGGGGCCCGGGTTTGATCCCTGGTCAGGGAACTAGATCCCTCATGTCGCAACTAAGAGTTCACGCGCCACAACTAAAGATCCAGCACGCCACAATGAAGATCCCGTGTGCTGCAACTAAGACCCGATGCAGCCAAATAAATAAATAAAATTTTTTAAAAACCCCAGCACTTATTATCTCATGGTTTTTCTGGGTCAGGAAATTGGAAGAGGCTCAGATGGGTGGTCCTTGCTCAGAGTCTCTGATGGGCATGCAGTCAAATCTTTGACTGGGGCTGCATCATCTGAAGGCTCGACTGGGGCCGGGGGATCTGCTTCCGTGATGGCTCACTCACATGGCTGTTGGCAAGAGGCCTCAGTTCCTTATCACATGTACCCCTCCACAGAGCTGCTTGAGCACACTTATGACATGGCAGCTGTCTTCCCCCAGAGCAAGCAATCCAAGAGGGAGACCAAGATGAAGCCTCCATGATTTTTATGATCTGGTCTTAAAAATCACACACTGTCACTTCTACTTTATTCTATTTGTTAGAAGCAAGGCACTAAGTTCAGTTCATAGTCAAGGAGGGGAATTAGGGTCCACCTTCTGAAGGGAGTGTCAGAGTTGCAGACGTATTTTAAACTGCCTCATCCAGTCAAGAAAAAACAAGAAGACTGAAAGTCTTGAAGCTGCTAAAATTTCTATCGCATTTAGGTCAGAGGGGATTAGGCATGAAGAACAGTCCCAGACCAAAAGTGATGGCGGGTTTGTCCATTCATTCATCTATTCAGTCCACAGCTACCCATTAACACCTACTGTGTGCAGTTGGGAATCTGGACTATATGTTATAGGGCTCATGAAGAGGCACAATTATAGTTAAAGTGACAGTTGCTGACCTTTATAGAGCACTCACAGTGTGCCCTTGCTGCAGAAAACTTTAGATCTAATTATCTCATTTAATCCTCCCAATAACCCTTTGAGGTGAGTACCATTATTGTTCCCCATTTCACAAATGAGAAACTTAGACTTGGAGTGAAGTCAGGTACCATCAAGAGGTAGAAACCATGATTTGGCCCAAAGGACTCTGATCCCAAAGCCCTTACACTTCTACTGCTAATAATGGTCACAAGTATTATTCCTACTTTAATTGTCTGTTCCTGTTATTTGGCTGAGGCTGAGTGACTTGTCCAAACTTGTTTTGGCAGAGCTGGGCTGCAAAGCCAGTTCCTGAGAGTTCCAAGTCTGTGCTCTCTCTCTCCACTTGCATCAAACCAAGTCCTTTCTGTCCTGCTTCCAGAAACAGCTAAGATGGGAAAGGGCCCAGGGGAGCGGGGAGGGGTGTGGGAAGGGGAGAAATTATCTCCGAGGCCTGGAAGCTTTTATAAGTGTGGCTTTCCCCTGGTTGGTGGAAGAACTCATCAGCATCTCTCCCAAGGCTGCTGTGGAGACGCTGTGGAATTCCTGGTGGGCCTGATAAGGTGTAGCTCTGCCGAGGCTGTCAGCCAGCTGGCCTCTCAGAGAAGCCCCTGCGGGGTGTGGACACTCCAGACCCTGAGCTGCAACGAGAAATGATGTCAGATGTGGCTAAATCATTACGGAGCCCTCACTGAGCATCAGGCATGTAGCTCAGGTGTTGTGTGTTGTGCACGTACACTCAGGGCATCCTCACAGCTGTAGACGAGTCCGCACTAGCTATGATTCCCACTTTTACAGAGGAGGAAGCTGTGGCACAGAAAGGGTGACTTGTCTGTGTCCACACAGACATCCAGGCTTAAAGTGGGTTAACTAGGATTCGGAGAGGGGGTGAGCCATAAATAGTTTAAGTACAGGGGCCTAGAGTTAGGGGATCTGGAGGTACTCCTGCTTTTGTGGGCCTTTCCTTCCGTAAAAAATATTTAAAATTATATTTTAGGACTATGTTGAAATAAGGATGAATCAAATCCAGACTAAATTCGTTATATATTTATTATCATTATATTCATTTTTTTCTCTCGATTTTAAAATAAAAAATTGGGACTTCCCTGGCAGTCCAGCGGTTAGGACTCCACACTTTCACAGCCAAGGGCCTGGGTTCAATCCTGCAAGCTGCCGGCATGGCCAAATAAATAAATTTTAAAAATAAAATAAAATGAACGAAAATTAAAACAATGTGTGGGCCCCTAAAAATATCATGGACCTCATGCAATGTGCCTCTTATGTCTCATGGAGAAGTCGGCCCGGTCTGGTGTCCTGATTCCCTTGCTCACGGACCCTGTGGCCTTGGCAGAGTTACTTGACCTCTCTGTGCCTCACTTTCCCTCCCTGGAATACGGGAATATATTATAAACGGTGATAACGAGGATGACATGAAGTAGTACATGTGAAATTCTCAGCACAATGCCTGCCATAAATGAAAATGCCCACGCTGAAGATTTGGGACTCACCATCCTCCATAACTGTGAGGCTCAATTCCTTATAAACAGACAAACAAATAAATAAATCCATCCTATTGGTTCTCTTTCTGTGGAGAAACCTGAATAATATAATACACTGTCATGATAAATTTTTGAATAAAATGTTTTCTCCTACAAAATAAAAATAATACTGGCATATTAAAGAAAATAGTCCAAGACAACCTCTGCTAACGTTTGGGTATATTTCCCTCCACATTTTCAAAACAAAATTTTAACACAGTTGAGCTCTCTATAATTTTGTTTTCTTGCTCTTAAAATTGAACATTATAACAAATTACATTTCCTCATATTATTACAAACCTTGAAAACATAGTCTTTTCTGATTTAAAATAAAAATAATACATGCTTATTGTCGAACATTTGAAAAATACAGAAGAGTGTAAAGAATAAATGAAAAGTCTCCTGTGATTCCACCACACACTATATGTTTTTGTAATACATTCTAGTCTGTTTTCTTTTCATGGATATAATATAATAATAGATTTATTCTACTTTTTTATATTATAATCTCATTAAATATTCTTCAAAATCTTATTTTTAGATGGCTTCACAGTTATTATATGAATATACCATGAGTTTTTTAGAATACATATCGCCCCATTTTGTTTTTTTGTTTGTTTGTTTTGCGGTACGTGGGCCTCTCACTGTTGTGGCCTCTCCCGTTGCGGAGCACAGGCTCCGGACGCTCAGGCTCAGCGGCCATGGCTCACGGGCCTAGCTGCTCTGCGGCATGTGGGATCCTCCCGGACTGGGGCACGAACCCGCGTCCCCTGCATCGGCAGGTGGACTCTCAACCACTGCGCCACTAGGGAAGCCCTGTTTTTTATATCACTCTATTTTTTACATAAATTTACTTACTTTATTTATTTATTTTTGGCTGCATTGGGTCTTCGTTGCTGCGCGCAGGCTTTCTCTAGCTGCGGCGAGCAGGGGCTGCTCTTCGTTGCGGTGCGCAGGTTTCTCATTGCAGTGGCTTCTGTTGTTGTGGAGCACGGGCTCTAGGCGCGCGGGCTTCAGTAGTTGCAGCACGCGGGCTCAGTAGTTGTGGCGCATGGGCTTAGATGCTCCATGGCATGTGGGAATCTTCCCTGACCAGGGCTCGAACCCGTGTCCCCTGCATTGGCAGGAGGATTCTTAACCATTGCGCCACCAGGGAAGTCCAATATATCACTCTATTTTTGAACGTAAAATGTAATTTTAAACTGTAAGTATATAATATAAGCAGAGGCTCCATAAATCACTCCACCATTCCCCTCTGTTTGGACATTTAAGAAGATGCAGTAAATATTAAAAATACCAGATGATTTCTCCTTCCCACCAGTGTCCTGCAAAACTGCCATTTGTCCAATTTACCCCCAACCTATTTCCTTCTGATCCCACACTGCATACTTGCTTAGCTACACTTGTCTTTGTGTATGGGATGAATGAATGATCACAGTGGGCAAAAAATTGAATGCCTTCCAGAGGATCACAGATCTTAGACTTTATTTTATAGGCGACAGGGAATGAGCAAAGACTTTTTAATAACAGAGGGCCTTAAGCAGATCAGATTTGTTTTCCAGAAAGATCAGTCTGGTAGGAAATGAACAGTAGGTGTAGAAGGGAAATGAAAAAGGCAGGAAGTCTAGGTAAGAAGTTTTTCAATTGAGAGGTGAAAGCAGTGGAGATAGAAATGAGGAGAAAGATGAGAGAAAGACATTCCAGATAAAGAAGGGACAAGGCTTGGTAATCAAAAAGGAGGGAGGAACGTGGTAGAGAGGCCACTAATAATTGAGGATGATGAAGCCATTGAAGTAAAACCCTGCCCTTATGCCCACCAACCCCTGGAAGGGCAAGCAGGTGGAGTTCACTCCCAGGAAGTTCCCCAGCCAATCACAAACATCCTCAACATCAAGACGATGATGTAAAACATCTTTGCTATTCCTATGCTCTCTGCATTGGTACCTTCTCTCCCACTTTGCCTCCTCTTTCATCTTCTACCCCTGGCCCCCCGCCCCCCCAGGGCCTCTGGCTCCATCGAGCCACAACCCCTTGTGATTGAGGCTAAAGAGACTTATTTCTGTCTTACCAATATTAATAGGTTCTTGTAGATCTCTGCGGCATTTTTATGATAAAAGATCTCCCTTCTCATCTCCTTCCAGGGTTGAGAATGGAAAGGAGCAGAGAGAGTGCAGGGCTCAGGGAAACCTATCCTGCCACACAACCAAGAGAGGAAACACAAAAAGGACCAGGTTTGAAATTCATGATGCCAATTTCCACTCGATGCATTGTTCTTTTGGTAGCACAGGCCTTGCCTGCCACAGTCAAGAGGGAGGTTTTGTTGGGCAGAGGGTGACGTTTTCTTGGCAGATGATGTCAATTGTGGTGACTGGAGCAATGCTTTTGAGTCTCGGTTTTTCTACCTATAATGTGGCCTGAGTATTACCAGTGTTTTTGCAACTATGCCTGAAGGTAAACTTTCTCTTCAAGATCAAGTTCTGCTTCCTGATTCAAGCAGTGGTCATCTTCTCTGCCAAGAGGCTGTGTCTGGGGTTCCTTGACCAGGTCCTCACTTTGCCTTTATTCTTCATCAACGTGTCTTTTGGTGTGAACCCCCTTTTCTCTGGCTTCAAGTTTCCATGAGGCAGGAGGTCCATCACAGTAACATGTCAGCGGCTTTTGGTTCCTTCTCTTACTGTTGACAGGAGGAGGAGTAATGATCTGATTGGCAGGTTCGGGAGAAGGAACTGGACATGCTCAGCTCAGTGCCTTCCTCCTTTCTTCCCTCTAGCAACACACGTCTTCTTCTGCTCCTCCAAGCCTTAAGTCCAACAGGAGCAGGCTCTACCCCTGAGGCACAGGTCTGTGCCAGTCCACTGCCATCTCAAACTGGGTGGCTAAGTCTGCCTGATTCTGGGGTGAAGCATTAGAAGGCCCCTTAGTCAGACACCAAAAGCCAACATTTTCATTATCAGCTTTATTGGTAATAAAATTTCTTTCATCTCTACCTACTTGATTCCTGTCTTCCCTTCATTTTGTTCCAAATTCAAGCAGGAAAAAGTGGCATGTTATTTACTGGGCTTTCCCCAAACCCTAACAGTCCCAGTAGAGACACATCTAAGACACTTATAATAAAATTAGAGAATTGGATCTCCTAATAGAAATAACACACGTCCATTTTAAGTCTAACAACAGAGACGACATATAATTCATTATAAGCCTAGCAACAAAGTGATGGGATTTCCAAAAAAAAGTTGTGTTCTTCCAATCTGTAGCTAAAATATTTACATGGGGCCCTGGTGATACACAGGCAGTGGTTTACAGAGCACAGCCTGTTCAAACCAAACAGTTGCTCTATTCCCGATTTTGGAAACTGGTCAAGGAATCAGTGTTTACTTAGACAACTTGGGCCCCAAGCAGCTCTTGTGTAGGCTGGATTCAATCCAAGGAGAAGCCATGGCTCGGGAACATTCCTCCTTCTCCCCTGACCATTAAATCACAGACCTCTCAGCTCTCCAGGGCCCTCTAGAGGGCATCCAGTCCAGCCTCTGGTCAACTGTCCAGTCCCCAGGCTGGGCTACGTAGACTAAGTTCTGGTTTAGAACTGGCCCCTTGGCGCCCAACCTAACGAGTAATCCTGTGTGTGAATGCCTTATTCATTTAACTCCCAAAGAGAGAGTATAGGCTTGAGGGCAAAGGATTTGATGTTTAATACGTAGATGACTTGAATTAGTCTGGAGCATAATGCAAGGGGTGGGCCAGCTGTGGGAAACAGACAATGGAGAACCTAGGAAGGTCAAGTCTGAGTGTCCAGGAAACAAGATCTGCTATTTCTACCCAAAGTAAGAAAACAAGCCCAACATTATCAAAGAACAACAAGCACAAGCATGAGGATCAAGAATAATGCACAGGGCTTCCCTGGTGGCGCAGTGGTTGAGAGTCCGCTTGCCGTTGCAGGGGACACGGGTTCGTGCCCCGGTCCGGGAGGATCCCACATGCCGCGGAGCGGCTGGGCCCGTGAGCCATGGCCGCTGAGCCTGCGCGTCCGGAGCCTGTGCTCCGCAGCGCGAGAGGCCACAACAGTGAGAGGCCCGTGTACCGCAAAAAACAACAACAGCAACAAGAATGCACAGAAAAAGCACATGCCAACGTACCTTGGCTCTCAATAAGAGATAGCAGTTCTTGTTATTACTGTTCTCACTGAGATGATTTTGAAAAATAATGAGATTAGCGTGTGGGTAGGCCCAGTGCAAATAACAGTGATGGAGTTAAAGTAGTGAATGCCATTGTTTCTGTGTGCTCCATCCTTTTCTCTATTTGGCGACTGCCTTTTCTTGATCTTACATGGTTCTCATAGAACCGTCAGCCACTGCTGCCCCTGTTGGTACAGTGGTGGACAGTGACTTAGGCGTGGCCAATCTTTTCTTCCAATGTGATTGGTCCTGGGATAGGCTGGTTACCCAAGCAGGCCAATCAGATCTTTGTATGAGATTTGGAGCCTCCCCACCATGAGGCATGTTGGTGTAATAGAAAGAGCATGAGCTTTGGTGTCTGAAGGCGTGGATCCTGGCTCATGAAGTCAGGCAAGTTCTTTACTTTTTTGAGCCCTCAAATATCTTCATCTTTGTATATGATGGAATAAAACTGACCTCACAGGGTTGTGACGATTAACGGAGATAAAATGCACACAATGCTTGGCACATAGTGGACATCAATAAATGGCTCCCGTTGCTAACATTCATGGTAAAAACAAGACTCTAATTAACCTTCCCCATTCACCCACCCTCCCTAATCAGTCTATACACTCCGTGAAGCACTTTGAATTAACTGTAATTGGGAGGTCCTACCTTTTAGTCGGGAGGCATCGTCTTTAATTTTCCCTGACCCTTGAGCTCCCTGGAGTGTAGAAATGTGATGAGAGAGTAAAATCTTAGGATGGAAAAGTCATTGTCTTGTCAATCCACTGATAACAAGTGGCTGGGAAATCTTTCTCCTAGAGTTCAAGAAAGGGTCTTCAGGGTGGTGGCGCAGTGGTTAAGAATCGGCCTGCCAATGCAGGGGACATAGGTTCGAGCCCTGGTCCGGGAAGATCCCACATGCCACGGAGCAACTAAGCCCACGTGCCACAACTACTGAAGCCCACGTGCCACAACTCCTAAAGCACGCGCACCTAGAGCCCGTGCTCTGCAACAAGAGAAACCACCGCAATGAGAAATGAGAAGCTCGCGCACCGCAACGAAGCGTAGCCCCCTCTTGCTGCAACTAGAGAAAGTCCACCCGCAGCAGTGAAGACTCATGCAGCCAAAGATTAATTAATTAAAAAAAAAAGAAATTGTCTTCAGTCTAGATGCTGGAGCAGTGCTAATAGAACTTTCTGCTATGATAGGAACATTCTATATCTGTGCTGTCCATTACAATAACCACTAGCTGCATGCAGCTATTGACCACTTGGAATACGGTCAGTGAGACTGAAGAGCTCAATTATGTATTTATTTAATTAATTTAAATTTAAATATCCACATGTGGCAATGGCTACGACATTGAACAGAGCAGCTCTAGACCAAAGCACGGCATTAGCAAACACAGATGTGGGTGAGGATAATACCCAGTGCTTGCTTGGCCAGGAACATGTGCAGGAAGAGCTACAATTTATAAGTGGCAGGGGACAGGGGGACTCCAGGATTGGAGCAGTTGGTAAAGGAAAGACATCTCTCTAGTTAGCAATTTAAAACAATGTATTCTGAAACCTAGAGATTATTATACCAAGTGAAGTAAGTCAGAGAAAGACAAATATCATATGATATGACTTATATGTAGAATCTAAAAAAAAAAAGATACAAAGGAACTTATTTACAAAACAGAAATAGACTAACAGACATAGACAACAAATTTATGATTACCAAAGGGGAAAGGAGAGGAAGGGAAAATTAAGGATTTGGGATTAACAGATACATACTGCTATACATAAAATAAATAAACAACAAGGACCTACTATACAGCACAGGGAACTATATTCGATATCTTGTAATAACCTATAATGGAAAAGAATATGAAAAAGAATATATATGTATATATGTATACATATATATATATAACTGACTGACTTTGCTGTACATCTGAAACTTTGAAAATCAAGTATAGTTCAATGAAAAAAAAAAAACAATGCATGCTGGTGTATGTACTCTATTGCAAAGCTACAGAACTTCAGAGAAGACTGTCTTAGAATATTTTTTTAATTTGTAAATTGCAAAGTAATTTAACCACATTACAGAAAGATTAGTAACCAGAGGGGGGGGAAAATCCCTCTAGATTCCACCACACAGTTGTGATTATATTTACATATTTCCTTTCAGTCTTTTGCACATGCTTGTTTATACTTCACATACTCACTTATGTAGTGGACAAACATTTAAAATTAAAACCTCCATGGATATACATTTTGTATCCTACATTTTCCATTTATCACAAGTATTTTTCTGTGTCATAATATTCTGTGTGTAATTTTCAATAACTGCAAAATATTCTACAGGTTACACCCACTCTATATAATTCATATAACCATCCACTGATTTTTGTATTTTTTAGGATGTTTCCAATTTTCTTCAGAGGGTTGGTGGGACAGGTGTCCTAAGGCACATTAACTCCCTGCCCCTGCATATTTTGTGGAGCAGGGACAGGAGCTTTGAAGGCAGGCAGACCCGGGTTTAAATCCTGGGCCTCCATCACTTAGTAGCTACATGACCTCTGAGAAGATCATTCATCTCCCTGAGCCTCAACTTTTTCATCTATAAAATGAGAATAATAATACCTGTCTTTCAGGTTGTTGCCCGGTATTTGTAAATTGCCTCCCACGCTGCCCAGAATCTAGGAGATGCTCATGAATTATAGCACTATTATAAATATTTTTAGATTATAATTTTTTTTAGAAAGTTCAATTACTAGTAGTGTTTATAATCTAGTCAGTGTTCTGAGGACCTCTCAATTGCAAGAAATTTCCTGATTTATGCTAATGAGTCTCATGGCCCATCCCACCTGCTTGGACCAGAATCCCTGTCAACTTAGACGCTGGGATGTGGAGGGTCCCTAAGGCTTAGAGAAATGTGGGCTACGGGGAGACTCGGAGGAGGCACTGGGGGAAGCTGCAGAATGGGCTGGAGAGGTGGGCAGGAGGGGGATTCGCCTTTCACCTACTAACCAAATGCACAAGCTTCCCCTTTGGCTTTTGCTTCTCTCCAAAGCTCTTCTTTTCCCACAGCGATGGGTGATGTGCTGAAAATGGGGAACATCGAAGTGAGGGCGGAGGAGGAAATAAGAGGATTTACGAGATGTGCTTTCCTGCCAGAGCTGGCCGCCCCGGAGTGACAGGTAAGGCACTATATTTGGAATTCTGTCCCTCTCGGGACTTCTAGTCCTGCCTGAGCTACCGTGAGCAAATTCCTAAGCCTCTGCGAGTTGGGCTTTCCTTGTTGATTAAATGGGGATGAGAATAATAATGTCCACACGGAACTGAGATGCTCCAATAAGAAAGAAACAATAGTACCCAGTCCTCAAGCATGGAGCACCTGCTAAGTACCAGGTGCCAGGTGGGGCGATTCACCCCCATCACTTCTTTCACCAGTCACAACAGTCCCCAAAGGCCGGTGTTGTTACTTCCACTCTACAAGGAGGAAATCAGGGCTCTGAAAGGTGAAGGCCCATGCTCACCCCAGTGCACCTCCCTGCTTTGTAAACTGTAAGGCCCTGGACGGTTGTAATCTGTTGTTACGACCCTCTAGAGGTCTTCTTAGCTCATTCCCTGGAGAGTTTTGCTAGAAAGTTCTTCTAGAGGATTGCAGAGTACATTGAAGAAACTGATTTGACATGTATATGTTGAGCGCCTACTGTGTGTTAGGCATTGTTGTGGAGACTCAGCAGTGAATGCCACGGATAAATTATTCTCCAAGAGCATACATTTTTGTGTGAGAAGCCTGATGGATTAAAAAACAAACAAATTAACACACCATTGTAAAGCAATTATACTCCAATAAAGATGTTAAAAAAAAAAAAAACAAGTAGGGAATTCCCTGGTTGTCTAGTGTTTAGGGTCCTGCGCTTCCACTGCAGGGGGCACCGGTTCGATCCCTGGTCAGGGAACTAAGATCCCGCATGCCGCGTGTCACAGCCAAACAAACAAACAAGTGTATAATATGCCCTCTGATGGTAAGTTCTGGGAAGAAAAATAAAACGGAAGGGTGATTTTATGTCCAATGGTCAGAGAAGGCTCTGTTATGACAGCTGTGTTCACCACTCAGATATTAGCATCTACAGGGTGTCGTCTCCATTAGGACAGAGCCCTGGGATCTTGTTTGTCCCTGTAGCCCCAGTCCCCAGAAGTAGTCCTGGTTCCCCATAGGTGGTGAATAAGTATTGATTGAATGAGTGAATAAACAAACAGCCATCATCTCAGACCTGATGGAGAAATGTCCACGGCAGGGTAGGCACGGGCTTTTGGATTCAGTTCCTATCAGCTGACGCTTATGGAGAACCTTCTGTGTGCCAGGCATTGTTCCAGCCTCCGTGGCGACAGAACAACCCTTTCCTTTGAAGATCTTCGCTAGAGATGATGGGGGAGCTTGCGATCTAGGAGTCTAGAAGAGAAGGAAGTGAAAAGAATAAGGGGAGAGCAAGGGGTTAAGTGCAAAGAGTAAGAGTTTCAGGGTCAGGAAGGAGTTCAGCAAGTGTATTGCCTGACTTTTTTTTTTAGTGCAAAAAATAGCTAGTTCTGCTTTTCGGACTGAGGCTGGCTGAGTCAGGGGTTCAAAGAAGAGAGCATGAGGATGGGAGTGGCAGTTGTCATCTGCAGCAGATGGTAATGCCCCAGAGACAGATTTGTGGACTTGAAGATGCTTCCCTCCACCCCCTCTGGCCCAGGAATCAAGGTCAGGGGCAGACAACCAAGCTCAGTTCCCTGGGGTCCCCATCCCAGCCTCTCAACCAGGCCAGCCCTTCCCGAGAACATCACCCTTGCTCCACCCTTGGACTCTACATCAGGCTCAGCAGAGTCTCAGAGGCCAAGGGTGTGAGAAGAATCATCCCAGCATCTGTTATGAACCATTATTTCCATTCCTTTGGCTGTGCTTTCCCCTGAGCCCCAAAGACACTAGGTCAGTGCTGCTTTCAGCCCAAACGTCTGACATGCCAGGCCTTTGTTCAGCCTCACAAAAGAAGGGGATGATTATTAAAAGAACAGACTTTGCATTCCATATTTACCCCAGATGACATTGCCTTGATCCCTAAAATAACTCCAGATCGCCTGGGTGGAAATTGCTCCTTCTTTTTCATCTTGCTATTTTGCAACTGTTTATGGAGACCATCACCATAGTGATATTATCAGAGCGGGTCAAAAGAAACTCCAAACCCTTGGGCTGTTTTGGTTTTCCTTTGTACCTTGGAACATGACTTTTTCCCCCTAGAGCAGCTCTTTCATTTCTTTTAAGCACTTTTCTTGGCTCCAGGTCAGCAGCAGCGCTTTCTAACTGATTCCCATCAGTTAAAACCACAGAGGTGGTCCACGCTGAGATGAGGGATGGAAGTACTTGGGCTGAGTTTCCAAACTGGAAACCATATTTACCAGAAATCTCCTTTCCGTCAGATAAAACTTGGGTCAAAGTTTCAGAGTGTTGAAAGAGGCACTAAATAAACTAAAAGTCTAAAGAACCTTCAGTGTTTGGTCCAAGGAACATGGGTATAGAGTTCAACAAATAAACACAGCTGGCGTGGGGAGAGCCTTTAGCAAATACTTATCTTCTTGATTATTTTTTTCATAACCATCATCTTGGCCAACAGCCTTTATTGTAGCATTCTCATACACTGCTGGTGGGAGTGTGAATTTGTAGGACTTTTCTAATAGAAAACTTGGCAATGGTTAGGAAAAGCCTGGATAGTGTGCTTTTTCTGTGAAGCAAACTTCTAGTTGTGGGTTCTAAGAAAATAATTAGGGATGTGAGCAGAGGAATACATATGAAGACGTTTGTTGCTAATAATGGTGGAAGAATGGAAATAACCAAACTGTACAATACAAAGGGATTGCTTTAAAAAAAATCACCATCTATCCATACGATGGATACTAAACTAGAATTACAAATTGTGCCACAGGAGAATCTTTAATACATGTAAAACATTCATGATATGTTCTCAGATAGGAAAAAAGCAGATAACAAAAATGTGCATGCAGTATGATCCCACTTTTGTAAAACATGTATGTATATGGAAAGGAAAAAGATTAGAAGGATAGGTTCTAAAAAGATGGCAGTGATTATTCCTTGGATAATTTTCTGGTTTTGGTGTTGTATCTATAATTTTTACCATGAGCATGTATTTCCGTAGTCAGATGTTTAAAAAGCTATTTTAAAGAAGAATGAGCCACGGTGCCTTTAAAATCACCTCTGGGGACTTCCCTGGTGCTCCAGTGGTTAAGACTGCATACTCCCAATGCAGGGGGCCTGGGTTCCATCCCTGGTCGGGGAACTAGATCCTGCACACGGCAATGAAGATCCCGCGTGCCGCAACTAAGACCCGGCACAGCCAAATAAATAAATAAATAATTACATATTTTAAATCACCTCTGATGGATTTTGTGGGCAGAAACAGACTCCTATTCCAGGAGCCTCCCTACATAAAGGTCGTAAGATAGAAAGTGCTCAATGATCTCTTATTGTGGTTGAAGATAACGAATGAATTGTATGGTACCTGGGACCGATAAGTATTTAGCAACCATGGGTTTTCTGCCTATTTAGAGTTTAAGGTCAAAAATATACAAGGCTGACATAACCAGGCATAAAACACACACACAATGTAGTAAGACCGGCAAATGTATTTACAAAATACCAAGAATCGTCTGATGCTCCGTAATAGCAGTGAGGATTGTTGGGGGCAGGGGAGGGGACCATCCATAAAATCAAAGAGCACACGATATGCCACCAATTTATTGCCTGTCTTATTTAAACCTCATGACAATTGTACGTGGTATGTATCATACACCCATTTTACAGATGTGGAAACTAGAATATGGAGGTTCAGTCACCTGCTCTCTCACCATTGCAGAGAGATAGAAGATGCAATTATTCAGCTAGAAGAGATGTGGAGCCCAGCTTATGACTGGAATGGTTGGGATAGGAAGGAAGGAGGAAAAGGAGAAGGAAGACCTATATACCTCTATGGCATGGTCTCCAAAGTCTTTTACCAGACTGGTAAACATTTAGGTTGCCGGCTGGAGAAAATAATAATTTTAGCTACCCTCCTTTAAGTACCTGGGCACGATGTCAATATAAAAATGAGGATTACAGGATGTCATTGTATCCAACCTCACTGGCCTGTGGGAAGTGGTAGACATGCTGCAGGAATACGTAGCACAAATATGCCAGGGAGCAAATTACACAGAATCCTGGAGTCTGTCATCATTATGACTGTCACTCAAAACATCTAAACGCCTCTTTGTTTGGGGTAACGTGAAGAAGTGAAGAAAGGACAGGCTTTTTGCATCAGACAGAACTCCATTCAAATCCTGGCTCACCTTTCTGTAGTGATGTGACCTTTGTCCATCTTCACTGGCTCTACCTGAGGTACCTGTGGAACCTTAACACATTTATGGAAATCCTGCTTAAACATTATCATCCCAATCATTTCCTGCTATGTTGGAAGCTATCATGGGTAGCTTTTTAGACCTGTATTAGTCAGGGGGAGTGCTAGCTGCTGAAACAACCTTCAGTGCTTAGTGGCTTTCAGCAAAGGTTTATTTTCCCCCTAAGACACAGTCTGACTGGATGTTTTCAGTAGACTCTCCTGAAAGGAATACAGGCTTCCTCCGTCTTGGAGCCTCTGCATTCGGCTGGCTGACAAACAAAGAGAGAGGGAGAGTATGGGGTATGTCCGAAGGGGCATCTGATGGTCATACCTGGAGGTGGCCCACTTCACTTCCTCCCACATTCCATTCATCAAAGCCCCGTCACATGACCACAACCTAACTCAAGGGAGGCTAGGAAATGTAGACAGTGCTTGTGCCCAGGAAGAGGAAATGGAAAAGGTGACCCTGTAGCCTGGCAGTGCTACATACCTGTAGCAATCACGAGTAGTGTGGGGCAGAGAACAAAAGGTCATCAAGATAAAGCCTAACAGAACTGCCACGGCCAGTTGTCCAGGCAATGGTGCCTGACAGAGAGATATCTTTGGTGATCAGAGTTTTCTCATATAGGTTTTAAACTGGGCCAGATCTTACAGGATCTTAGACCAAGTATGTCTGATCCTATCTGGCAGTTTTAAGCTATAAAGAAGGTAGCACAGTGAATATTAGAAATGGGTCCCATCACCACTGGCGTTGCTCTGTGCTGAATTACCCTGTCCCACCATGCCCTGCACTTTTCCCCTTTGCATTTGGCTCTCAGTGTGCTTACCTTTAGACTTGGTGGTTCATTTTCTCCACTTAGTTACTTTACCTACCAGACTGAATACTTGCCATCACTTCTCTGCCTTTGGCCTTTGCTTTTCTTTCTGGCCAAAATATGGAGCCTTTCTGACTACAGGGGCATTGATTGCCTTAGATAAATAGGTCACCATGTCTAGCCTGGGCTGAGGCATTAACAGCCTCAACAAGGTCCTCGTATGCTCTGCACTCCAATGGTTCACTTGAACAAAAAATAAAGCTGAATGAAAATAAAAACAAAAATAAACAAATGGGTATTTCTCCAAAGAAGACACACAGATGGCCAAAAAGCACATGAAAACATGCTCAACATCACCAATTAGAGAAACGTCAATCAAAACTACAATGAGGTATCACCTCACACAGGTCAGAATGGCCATGATTAAAAAACCTACAAACAGTAAATGCTGGAGAGGGTGTGGAGAAAAGGGAACCCTCCTACACTGTTGGTGGGAATGTAAATTGGTACAGTCAGTATGGAGAACAGTATGGAGGTTCCTTAAAAAACTAAAAATAGAGATACCATATAACCCAGCAATCCCACTACTGGGCATATACCCAGAGAAAACCGTAATTCTAAAAGACACATGCACCCCAATGTTCACTGCAGCACTATTTACAATAGCCAGGACATGGAAGCAACCTAAATGCCCATTGACAGACGAATGGATAAAGAAGATGTGGTACATATATACAATGGAATACTACTCAGCCATAAAAAGAACGAAATTGGGTCATTTGTAGAGACGTGGATGGATCTAGAGACTGTCATACAGAGTGAAGTAAGTCAGAGAAAAACAAATATCGTATATTAACACATATATGTGGAACCTAGAAAAATGGTACAGATGAACCGGTTTGCAGGGCAGAAATAGAGACACAGATGCAGAGAACAATGGGCTTCATTCATAGGGCACCATATTCCAGCTTTGTTCTAATTGCTTGTGATATGACTCATGGTCCCTGCCTCAAGGAGCCCAGAGAGCAGTAGGGGCAAATTACAAGTGAAAAGGTGTACCTAGTACAGCATTTCCACAGGAACACAAAGAAAGAAGCCCCAAACTCAGCTTTTGAGGGGACAGGCAGAAAATACTGCATGAAGGAGGAGGTGACCATTCTTCTGAGTCTGAAGGGTTAGCTTTAGATGCATTGTAGAGGTCATCCCAAGCCTAGTGGGCAGCTGGCCGGCCAGCTTAATAAATTAAATATGAATTCTCCCAAATATGCATATTAAAGCTCCAACAGCTGGCCCACATTTGAGAAGCTTTTCTCTAACTCTGCGCAAGACCTTGCAGATGGTCAGGATACAAATACTTCTAGTCCAGCAGAAGGCAGCTGTGAGTTCTCCCAGGTACCTATTAGAAAAGCAAAAACAGGACTTCCCTGGTGGCGCAGTCGTTAAGAATCCATCTGCCAATGCAAGGGACATGGATCTGAACCTTGGTCTGGGAAGATCCCACATGCCACGGAGCAACTAAGCCCGTGTGCCACAACTACTGAGCCTGCGCTCTAGAGCCTGCGAGCCACAACGACTGAAGCCCACGCGCCTAGAGCCCGTGCTCTGCAACAAGAGAAGCCACCTTAATGAGACGCCCGCGCACCGCAACGAAGAGTAGCCCCCACTCGCCGCAACTAGAGATAGCCCGTGCACAGCAACGAAGACCCAATGCAGCCAAAACTAAAAATAAATTAATTAAAAAAAAAAAAAAGCAAAAACAAAAGCCCCGAGAGGATGATGTCTAACCTCAGACAAAGCATCCCCTTGGCACTGATGACTTTGGAGCGTGTTTCTGTTTGTTTTTTGAATTTTATTTATTTTATACAGCAGGTTCTTATTAATTATCCATTTTATACATATTAGTGTATATATGTCAATCCCAATCTCCCAATTCATCACACCACCGCCCTGCCACTTTCCCCTCTTGGTGTCCGTACGTTTGTTCTCTACATATGTGTCTCTATGGGGTGTGTTTAAAGAAGTGGAGTGCTAGTGGTCTGATTCCCTCCACCTGCTTGCTACGTGTTCTTTCAGGATGCTGCGGGTGGGAAAAGTTGATCTTAGTGGTCTAGCTGAGGCTGCCTCCTTTGTAAACCACACAGTGTTCTGTCTACAGAGGAAATCAGCATTTTGGGTGCCTGTACTCAGTCCTGCTTAGGGTTCTAATGATGAGAAATTTCTGAGACCCAAAAGGAGCCTGTTTTGATCATTTGCATGAGCTTACCCAGAATGCATACTTGTAGTGACCATCTGGTTTTTTTTTCTGCTCTTCAGCATCCCTTTCTCCTTCTTTTGTGAATAGCACCCTGATTCCCCTCCCTATTACGTGGGAAACAGTTCCCCTCCCCCATTACAGGGTCCCCATCCCTGCGAGCTCCAGGGGTGGGGACATGACTGAGGCCTGCTGGTAACTGAGGCCGTGAGCGTGGATGAGATTGTCTAAGGAGAAGCTGCAAAGTCAGAGGAGGAGAGAACCCCATCATTTAGGGGTTGCGTAGAAGAGGATGAGTCTGCAAAGAACGGAGAAGGAGCAGTCAGAGAGGTAGGACTGAGACCAGGAGAGTCATGCAACGTCATGGAAGCCCGTGAACCAGAGTGCTTTAAGGAGGAAGAAGTGACCAATAGTGTCAAGTACTCCTGGGGAGTCAAAGGAGCTGAGGATCGAAACACATCCATGCGCTTTTCGACATGGAGGTAGGGGTGACCTGAGGGTCATTTCTGTGGAGGAGGGATGGAACAGAAGGGGAAGTAGAAGTGGAGAGAGGAAATACTGACAATTCTGTAGCTGAGAAAGACAGGAGATAGGGTGGTGGGCTAGAGGGATCCATGTAGGCTTTTTCCTTCTTTCACTTTCTTCCTTTTTTTTTTTTTTTTAACATATGAGACACTTATGCATGTTTAAAACCACAGTAATCATCTAGTTGAGAGGGAGTAATTCAACAATCTGGGGAGAGATGGGATAATTGAGGTGCTTGAAAAACACAGAATCCCCGAGCGGGAATATTGTTTACTGCATTTCCCACATTTACCTAATGGACCATCCCCCTTTAGGCAGAGTTTAATTAGTGCTCTGCAAGGAGCATTGTGGCCCAAATTAGGCCAAGGGCCTATCCTCAAACCAAGGCCACACTTTGGCTTCAGTCAATCGGCATCCTGTCCTCAGGAGCTGGGGGTGGGCTCAACTCCACGCAAACTAAACATCTGAGAATGAGGAAGGCTTAAGCTGTAGAAAAGACCACTAACCCGGCTGAAGATGGGGAAGGTGGAATTACCAGGCGACGTATCCTCCCTCCCGGTACTCCTCCTAATGCAGATCCTTACATTGAATCCCACTAAAACTTTAGTATATGAAGGTAGAATGTTCAAGGGATATGGTCAATAAAATTAAAAAATGAAAAAAAGTAGATCAACTATACTTCAATAAAATTTTAAAAAAACAGATATGGTTTAAACCCCTTGTCTGTAGAATTCAGTGTAGTGAGGGGTCAAAAGTTGCCTAATTCTAGGGTTCTTTCCTATCTCCAGAGACACAGTAAAACATCTAAAACCACTGTTAGTAATCTGAGAAGATCCCCACCTCAGCGAGCACGCTCTGGCCTGTTAAAATCAGAGGTGATTTAGGAGCTAAACAAGCCCCAGCCCCCTGGAATGACTGTGCATTTATTAAGCCAACATTTCCAGCTGTGGAGACTTAATTGAAGGAGGAAAGATAGAAACCACGTTGGGCAAACGTCTGGGTAATGCCCAGGTTACGTGTCTTATATTAGCTGACGCGCATCACAAAAGATTCAGCGTATGGTGGAAGGTTGATTTGAGTCTCCGAGGTCCTCAAGATTGCTTCTTCCTTCCTCAGGTGATGGTACTATTTGGTGCGGGACTTCTTCCCACCCTGCCTCAATTCAGCAAACACTCATGGGCACCTACTATGTGCAGGTTGCCATGCTGTGCGCTGCTATGTACTGTAGTAACATCGTCTTTTGCTGTTTACAAAGCACTTTCCTACATGTGATCTCAATTTAGTGATTCTGAGAATTGATTTGAGTCAGAAAGACCAAAGTGAGGATGGGTTCATCCACTTATTTTTTTTTAAAGGTTTTTATTTTTATTTTTTCGGCTGAGCCATGAAGCTTGCAGGATCTTAGTTCCCTGACCAGGGATTGAACCCATGCCCTCGGCAGTGAAAGCACCGAGTCCTAACCACTGGACCGCCAGGGAATTCCCTGTCCACTTATTATCTGTGTGAACTTAGGCAAGTCATTTATGTAAGCTTCAACTTCCTCTTCTACAGAATGGTAATATCAGGAATTCCTAGTGCAAAGGACTGTTGGGAAGACTCAGTGAGATAATACAAGAAAAGAGCTTAGCACATAGTAAGCACTCAATTAAAAGTTGCCATTACTTTATTATTCACTCTTGGTCCACTTATTCACACAATAATCCTATGATGCAGATGCTATTACCTTATTTCACAGACCTTCACTGAACACCTATTATGTTCCAGGAGCTGAAGACCCACAGTGACTAAAACAGCGTTTAGATACAGAAAAGAAGGGACCCCAGAACTGAGTCCTCAGCAAAGGAAGCGGAGGCATCGAAGGGGACTCAGAGGAACCCTGAGTGCCAAGAGAGGTGTAACAAGGAGGACAGCGGCCAACTGCAATAATGTCAGGAGGTCAGGGACCTACCTGGTGGTTAAGTGGCTAAGACTCCGTGCTCCCAGTGCAGGGGGCCTGGGTTCGATACCTGGTCGTCTAAGATCCTGCATGGACAATTAAAGATCCCGCATGCGGCAATGAAGATCCCACGTGCCACAACTAAGACCTGGCACAGCCAAATAAATATTAAAAAGATAATAATACCAAGAGGTCAGCAGTAAGACAAGGCCCCAAAGTGACCACTGGCTTCTGCAATATGGAGTTTCCAAATCAACAGGTGGAGGCAGAAACTCGAGCCAGACTGATTTAAGGAGAAACTGGAGTTGATGTGGAAACAGCCACTGCAGAGAACTCACGAGGTTTTGATGCTAAGGGGAGAAAATAAATGCGGAAGGTGGCTGGAGGGAGATGTGGGATCAAAGAGCTTTTTGTGGTTAAAAACATTTTTTTAGAATATTGGGGCTTTTTTTCTTTTTTTTTTTTTTTTTTGTGGTACGCGGGCCTCTCACTGTTGTGGCCTCTCCCGTTGCGGAGCACAGGCTCCGGACGCGCAGGCTCAGCGGCCATGGCTCACGGGCCCAGCGGCTCCGCGGCATGTGGGATCTTCCCGGACCGGGGCACGAACCTGTGTCCCCTGCATCTGCAGGCGGACTCTCAACCACTGCGCCACCGGGGAAGCCCTGGGGCATTTTTTAAAGCAGGTGGGAATGATCCAGGATAGGGGGAGAAATGAGTGACTAAGGAAGGGAATGCAGAGTAAGGAACTAGAAGTATATTCAATAGCCTGTGATGAGCCATAATGGAAAAGAATGTATATGTATGTACAATGAAGTCACTTTGCTGTACAGCAGAAATTAACACAACATTGAAAACCACCTATATGTAAATAAAATGAAATTTTAAAAAAGCACAGGGAACTATATTCAGTATCTTATAATAACCTATAATGGAAAAGAATTGAAAAAAGGCATATATATACGTATAAGCGAATCACTTTGCTGTACATCTGAAACTAACACAATATTGTAAACCAATGATACTTCAATTCAAAAAAGCAAGCAGGGAAGGCAGAAAACCTGGGCAAGATGCATATATTTGGTAGAGGAGAGGGTTCCTGTCCAACTCTATCATGTCTGTGCAGCATGAGGCAAGCTCATCTGCTTAGAGTGAAGGATGAGAAGGGGACAAAGGAAGAAGACTGAAAAGTCATCCTTGTAGAGTGTGGGGAATTGGATACAGCAGGAAAATACAGTAGGAAGGCTAGGCAGGACTGAGGATTCCGTTGAAATTCATGGACATCAACTTAAAGTGACATCTGCCAGTTTTAATTTTCCAGCAATATTCAGATATTCTGATACAGGTAAAGAGTAGGGGAAGAGCTGGGTTTAACTAGAGCTGGGCAAGCTAGAAGAGAGGGGCAAAGGGGTTACGGGGGTTTGCAAGGAAGTGAGTATATTGATTATGACCGAGTGGGTGAGGAGGGAAGTGAGTACCAGTGGGAAAATAAATGCAAAAATCTGGCAGAGTCAAAAGGTTTGCAGGTCTGGATGAGGTTGAAGAAATGCTTGTGTGTGATACTTCAGTAAAGATGTTAAAGTCAGATTTGAGATTTTTGTGATTGTGTTTTCTGAGATAGTGCAATTCCTGGTGAGAATAAGTCCGCTTTAAGACCATGGGAGTGGGTATTTGGGGGCGGGGGAACTCAATGGTGAGGAAGAAATCGGTGAGAAGTCAATAAGATTTCTCATGAAAGGGAACCCTCCTACACTGTTGGTGGTAATGTAAATTGGTGCAGCCATTATGGAAAAAAGTATGGAGGTTCCTTCAAAAACTAAAACTAGAATTACCACATGATCCAGCCATCCCACTCCTGGGCATATATCCAAAGAAAACTGTGATTTGAAAAGATACATGCACCCCAATGTTCATAGCAGCACTATTCACAAAAGCCAAGACATGGAAGCAACATAAATGTCCATCGACAGATGAATGGATAAAGAAGATCTGGTACACACACACACACACACACACACACACACACACACACGGGTATTATTCAGCCATCAAAAAGAACAAGGGACTTCCCAGGCAGTCCAGTGGTTAAGACTCTGCACTTCCACTGCAGGGGGCTCGGGTTCGATCCCTGGTCGGGGAACTAAGATCTCACATGCTGTGTGGCGCGGCCAAAACAAGAGAACAAAATAATGTCATTTGCAGCAGCAATATGGATGGACCTAGAGATTATCCTACGAAGTGAAGTAAGTCAGACAGAGGAAGACAAATGCCATATGATGTCACTTGTATGTGGAATCTAAAATATGATACAAATAAACTTATTTACAATAGAAATAGACTCACAGAGAAAACAAACTCATGGTTACCAAAAGGGAAAGGGGTGCAGAGATAAACTAGGAGTTTGGGGTTAGCAGATACAAACTACTATATATAAAATAAACAACAAGGTCCTACTGTATAGCACAGGGAACTACATTCAATATCTTGTAATAAACTCTAGTGAAAAAGAATACCTATGTGTATAACTAAATCACTTTAATGTGTATAACTAAATCACTTTGCTGTATACCAGAAACTAACACGACATTGTAAATCAACTATACTTCAATTAAAAATAAAGAAAAAAATAAGATATCTCATGGATTATGCTTGCGGATGCTCAAGTCATAAAGTAAGGTGCGGGAGGTGAGGTGGAGGTCAGTTCATGAGAAAAAGGAGGGGTGGCAGGTTGAAAAATATGATAGTATGAACTTCAAGGAGATTAGGTTTTGGAAAGAGGAAAGAAGAAACAGTACTAAAAGTATTAATGGCGTTTGCCTCCTACCCACAGGCTCTCAAAGGCAGCTGTGTTTAATGCCACATGCCCCCATGTTCACAGCAGCAGTTGACTGGTCAAGAGGTGGGATCTGACCTGTGAGCAGCCAATCTGTGGGCTGGCCCGTGACCTGTCCAATGAGATGTCATCATTAAAGATGAGATAACTGGATTCTGTCTTGGGATTTGAACTATGAAACACAAAAGAATCTGCCAGTTAACAGAATGAGCTGATGCAGAGAATAAAGGAGGGACAAAGGCCACCAGGATGAATCCCATGCAGGCTGAAATGTTGAGGGAATAGGGCTATAAGCAAGCTGAGGATGCCAGACAGTCAAGAATGCAGCAGATGAATCAAAAGCAGCAGAAATGGGGATGTGTGAGAGAGATGGAGTAACCTGTCTCTGAGTTCTGGGTTGGCTCCTGAGCCCGCTTATTATGTGGGAACTTAATTTTTAAAGGTTTTTGAGGAGGGGAGCGACATAATCAGACCTGGGGTTATGAGTGTGGGCTCTGGTCCCAGACTGCCTGGCTTTGAAAAAATTAGCTGTGTGATCTCAGGCAGGTTACTTAACCTCTCTGTGCCTCAGTTTCCTCATCTGTAAAATAGAAATAACAGCACTGCCCTCATAGGGGTGTAAGGAGGATTAAATGAGAAAATACAGGTAATGCATTTTGAATAGCAAGGCTTCCTTTCAATCTTATTTTCTTCAATTAAGCAGTTCAAATGTCACTTCTTTCACAAAACTTTCCTTCATGCTTTTATCTCTTAGCTTCCAGGAGGGACACCACCTTCTCGTGGTCTTCTTCCCTCCTCCTAGGTTACTACTCCTTCTCAGGCTCCCTGCTGGTTCCTCTTTCTCTTCTTGACCTCTTCTCTCTACGTTGATCTCCCAAGTGAGCTCACCTAGGTGTCTTGTGCTTTTAAGTACCTCAAAATATCATTTATTAGCTGACAGTGCTCATAAATTATCACCAACTCCAAACTTGCATATCTGATTACTTGACATCTCTATTTAAAAATCTCCAAAAGACATCTCAAACATAACTTGCCCCAAACTGACTGGTACCAGCTCCTGCCCCTACAACCTTCCACAGGTCGATAAATGGCAACTCCTTCCAGTGCTGATGACGCTAAAATTCTTAGCATCATCGACTCCTTTCTTCTTCTGATGCCCACTAAGCATCTGCATCTCTCTGCTGTGTGATCTTGGTTTTACCTCCCTGGGCCTCTGAGGATTAAACGAGTTATTATTTGTAAAGGGTGTAACAACATCCATCACATAGAAAGCCTCACATAAGTGCTTTTGAAATAAATAAAAAATGCCTTCAATACAGAAAGAGCTTCCTAACGGCCCTAGTCCCCCTACAGTCCATTCAGAACACAGCAATCTCCTGATCCTTTGAAAGGCCAGGCCAGATCCTGTCACTGCTCTGCACCTCTTTGACCTCAGCTCCTGGGGCTCTCCCCTTGCTCAGTCTGGGCCAGCCACCTCTGTGCCTCCTTGTGCCACCAACACACCAGGGACTGTCCCCGTTGGATCTTCGCCCCTGTTGTTCCTTGTGCCTCCCTCTGATCAAATGTTAGTTCTCTGCTGGCCCCACTTTGCTGATCTGCCTGCCCGTTCCCTCACTCTGATTTTTCCTCCCCACCTCTATTTTTACTTAGTAGCTGGTTGTCTCCCCTCCCCGGGTTCAAACTCTGCAACAACACGGATGGTCCTGTTCATTGCTCTATCCCTAGAGCCTAGAACAGTGCTTGGTACACAGTAGATGCTCAGTAAATACTTACCAAGTGAAAATTCCAAAGTGCCACGCCCTTTTCTGAATTCCCGTAATACAGGTCTGAATCATTCTTGTGGTACTTACCTGTATCGTTTTTTATGCCGGTGGCAGCTTTTACCTGACTATGAGCTACCTGAAGACGGGGGCCTAGGACATGGCCTGGCTCGTGGTGCTCATTCCTGTCCTTTGTGCAATACTTTATACAGTTTACAATCCCCTCACGGGTGACCTGATTTGAATCTCACAAAAGAGAGAGAGAGAGCAAACTAGGGAAGGCAGTTATTATTAGCAGGGCTAGCATCCCAGGCCTCCTGCCTTCTAGACCAAGCTTAACAAATATTTGTTGAATGAAGAGAAAAAAAATTTCTGAGTCACTCTGTGGAATGAGGCAGCCCCACTCGGCAAATGGGAGGGTTCTCTGTAGCACATGTAAAAATACTCTTAATATCTAACATTTATTGCGCCAGGTTTTCTCATTTCTACCTGTGTGGTCCTCACAGCATTCCCGTAGCAGGTAGCTGTGAGAGCATCTTTATGTCCTGTCCTGTTCACCTCTGTTATCTTTGGTGCCTCAAACAAGGCCTGGTATGTGGTAGGTGCTCAGTGAGTGATGTGGGCCGAGCCTCCTTTTTTGGAGATCGGGCCCAGGTGCAGCGACTTGCTCCAGATCCCACACGGAGCAAGTGGCAGCGCTGGGATTCCATCTCAGGTTCGCTCACTACTCTATCTCTCCGGGATGGGCCTGCCCCGCGGGCCGCACCAGTTCCGGGTGCGCCGCAGGAGCGAGCGCGTGCACCGGGTGGGGCGGGGAGGGACTGACCCCTCCCAGCCCCAGCGCCTTCCGCATCCTCGCCCGGTGGCCGACGGGCACCGTCCCTGTGCCGCCCCGCGCTGCTGCACCCACAGGGCCGGGCGTTGGGTCTAGCTGCGGGTAGAAGGTACTCCCCCGGCCCGGACTCCTGCTTCCACCACTCAACACAACCCCGCGCCCCGAGCCCTGTGGCGCCCCATCCATCCTGCGGCCGCCACGCCCCGCCCCGCTCCGCCCGCAGTGCCCGCCCCTCACTTCCCCGTTCGGCGCTCCTCCCCCCGTGCCGCGCTCCATACTTGGCGATCGCTGCGGCCCTGCGTGCTCATTGGCCGAGAGCCGGCTGCGTGGGGGGCGGGCCCGGGCCGGGCCGGGGCGGGGAAGGAAGGTGGCGGCGGCCCGGCGCGGGAGGAGGGAGGTGCTGACCCGGATGTTCACTCCTGGGCACCCGGGGAAGTGGAAGCGCCGGGCCCTGCTGCGGGGGGGAGAGCCACAGACGCCGGGACCGGGACCGCCGCCGCCGCCGCCACAATGGTAAAGGCCCGACGTCCCCTTCCCCCAGGTCCGGGGGCCCCGCCGGAGCTCGCGTCCGCCTTCCCCCACCCACCCCCGGCCCGCGAAGGGTGGGTTCCCCCGGGTGGGGGAGGGGCGGGGTCCCGGAGCCCAGGTAGACACCATCCCTGCCCGCTCAGGAGGGGGCGGCCGGCCTGGGCGGCTTGGGTGGGCAGCGACCCTGCCTCCCGTTCCCAACCCCCGCCCTTGGCTCAAGCTGGGCTCCCACATTCCCCCTCTGGGGCCAGACTAGTCTCCCGCGTAGCCCAGGCTAGACCCTCCTGGACCGGTGGTCCAGGCCAGGCACCCCCCGTCCGGGGACCCAGGCGTAGTCCCCCTTTCTCCTCCCCATGGCCCGGGCTAGGTCCCCAGCCCCTACGGCCCAGGCTAGGCCGTCGTTTCTTCCTCCCAGGGTCCAGGCTAGGCCTCTGTCCCCCACCTACCCCCTTCTCCATGGCCTCAGTCTGGACCTCCGTTAGCCCCTTATCCATGGCTTCAACCTGCATTTGTTCCCCTGTCCCCCATGGCTTCAGCCTGAATCTTTTTTTCTCTCCATGGTCTTAAGTCTGGACACCCCCCCTCCTCCGCCCCTGGCCCCCGCCTGGACGTCACTCCCTTCCCCCCACTCCCTGGTCCGTTTCCCAGGACTTCTCACCACTCTCGACGTAGCCTGCGTCAGCCTCACTCTGTCCGGGGCTTTACCCTTCCTCCAGGGCCCGGCTCCCTGCCCTGCCCCTGACCCAGGTGGTCCCCTCTCCTCTACCTAGGGCGAACCCTCTTTGCCGCCCCTGGGAAGTGAGAGTAGCTCTCCAGCCCGGGTGGGGATGGGGGTCCCGAGGCTGTGCCTTCTCAAGTTGGAGCGGTGCCCCTTCTGGGAGGCCGTCTGGGAGCGAGCGAGGGCAGGGCGGGCATCCGTATGCCAGGAAGGCAGCGCGGCGCTCTGCGGGCGCTTCCCGCGGCCGCCGCCTGGGTGCCGCGGGGTGCGGTGCTGGCAGAGCGTCCTGCTGGGACCCGCGGCGCCGGGGCGTGCGCGGGAGCCGAGGGATGAGGATGGGGGAGCCGCGGGACGGGGATGAACGCACAATCGCCCTTGTGAGGCCGCTGCCGTTGGGAGGCCCCCGGGCCCCGAGGCCAACAGACGGCCCGGACACAATGTACCCCAGCAGGCGCAGCCTCCCTTTCCCCCTCAGCTGTCAGCTCGTGAGGTTTGGAACTGCTGATTATGGAGGTGCCTCGGATCAGGTGAGCCAGACTCCGAGGGAGAGCTCGCTCCACTCGTGCTGTTTGTTTTGGTAATGAAGGCAGGTGCTCTGGCGGCGCTCTGACCGGCCCGAGGTTTCACCTAGGCCCCGACCAGTGAGTCCGCCCTCCCTCCACTTTGGAATCTTCTGCAGGGCAGGCCCAGCACCCAGGTTGGAAGAGCCACAGGGCTTCTGCCTCACGTGGCCAAGGCATCTTTGAAGGGTGGACTGAGATTAAGGGTGGCCACCTGCTCCTCTGGCCCGGTGCTGGCAGGTGTTTGCATGTGGACTTTGGGCCCCAAAGAGTTTTGGGGCTCTAGGTTCCTTGTTTAAGGAAGGGATGTCGCTTCTGAACTAGGGTGACTTAATTCAGAGTGGCTGAGTTTTTTCTTCATGCCTTTCTGTATGTTGATGAAAAGCGTGGCCATTGTTATTGGACTTCTCTGATAGCAGTCCCAGGCCTGGGTGGGGAAGGACTTATCCAGGACAGTTTTGGGTGAGGACTTGGAGTGAGGTTTTACAAGTTTGCTGTCAGGACAAAAGCAGGGGAGGATGGTTGGGATGGCCGGGTGGGGCTGCTCAAGGCAGCATCTCTGGCGGTGGGGGGAGAGGGGGAGCATCTTGCCTTGGCCCTCAGTGCCTGAGTCTCCAGACCTGATGGGAAAATGCCTGTAATGACCCAGAAGGAACAGGATGATACATGAGGCTTCTCAGGAGTCCTGTATTTGGGTCTTACCTGGATAATCTGTAAGGACTGTGGAAGGGGTGGAGGAAAAAGGCTAACTTTTCTGTGGGGAGTGGGAGCAGGGTGGGGGGGCTACTAGGTGCCAGACACTGTGCTCTGTGCTCCACTTAATTAATCCACACAGAACCCTTTGAGGGATGCTGTGTATTACCATTTTACAGGTGAAGAAGCTGAGGCTCAGGGCATGGAGGAACTTCCTCAAGATGTTGCTTAGTTGACGGGAGCACATCTGATAGGCTCTAAACTGCATCCTTTCCATTGTCCCGGGCTGCTTATGTGTTCCTGGTGATGCAGGCTTATTTAACGTGAGCTCTTTGAGGGCAGCGGTTTTTGTCTTTTGTTTTGCATGTCTGTATCCCTGGGGCCTAGAACAGTACCTGGCACTGAAGGAAATAGCTTGGGGTGTGTCTTGAACTTAGCCACTTGGATTTCATACTCATTCTCTCAGTAACTCGTTCTTAGTATCCCCCAGGCTTATAGGTAATTTCTGACTGCTTATTGTTCAGTTTATCCCCTACTTGAATATTCTGTCTAAGAAACCAGTGTAGACAGTTGGAGTAGGACAGAAGTGGTGGTGTGGGGTTGCATAATAGGTAAATGTATTAAAACCACTGTGGTTTTATTTTCAGTAGGGTTGATGGTAGAGAAACCAGCTAGATCTCAGTTATCCATCGAGGGAAATAGCAGTTTGAGAGTCTAAAGTGCGCTGGACTTTGGAGAAAATTCCATGATTTCTGTTGGCATCAGTTACGAATGCATAAGCAAATGGAATTTACTTGCATTCTCTTAGCAGGTAATGATCTCCCACTATCTGTAAGTGCTTTATAGTTTCAAAGCACTTTTCCTTACCCAGCTCTAGCATCTAATTTAGGAATTATTGTTCTAATTTAGAGTTATGATTCTGGTGCTGGGTGGTGGGGCTGTAGCATGCAGGGATGGGCCAGGCCCCCCTCATGAGTTGTCCCTCCAGCTCCCAGATGGTTTGGCCTGACAAGAGATTATGGGAGAAGCCTGTTATATTGTTACAAGGTGGAACAATACAGTTGGTGTCTTGGCTGGTCTCCTGGTGTAGACCTCCTGGTGTAGACCTCCTGGTGTAGGTCTAGACCTCCTGGCGTAGGTCTAGCTCCACTCAGACCCCACATGTATATACAGCCTTGTTTATTTAAACCCAACTGGCTGCTCTTTGGTGGAATGCTTGAAAAAAGTAGCCAACGATCCATAGCTTGAGATTAAAGAGACGCTAAATCATGTTTGTTTTTATAAATTTATTTATTTTAGTTTTGGCTGCTTTGCGTCTTTTGATGCTGCGCACTGGCTTTTTCTCTAGTTGCAGCAAGCAGGGGCTACTCTTTGTTGGGGTGCACGAGCTTCTCATTGCGGTGGCTTCTCTTGTTGCGGAGCACGGGCTCTAGGCGCGGGGACTTCAGTAGTTGTGGCACGCGGGCTCAGTAGTTGTGGCTCGCGGGCTCTAGAGCGCAGGCTCCGTAGTTGTGGCGCACAGGCTTAGTTGCGGCATGTGGGATCTTCCCGGACCAGGGCTCGAACCCGTGTCCCCTGCATTGGCAGGAGGATTCTTAACCACTGGGCCACCAGGGAAGCCCTAAATCGTGTTTGAAAGCAGATATTCCTATTTATAACTCAGAAGTCCTGTTCTTCTTTTACATTCCTTGGGGGAGGGGAGAGGACAGATGACTGACAGCACAGGGAAATGGTGGCTGTGCAGGTACTTTGAACATTGAAACTCCTGCTTCCCAGGCTGCGAAACTCTTGGCATTAGGCAAAGACAGTGGTGTGTTAGGAGTTGCTTGAAGCTCATGGGTGTATTTATGAAGTGCCTTCTCTGTGCTGCCCTATGTGCTCAGGACAAGGAAGCCTGGTAAACAAGGCAAACGGGTCCACGCCTTCACAGCTTATGTTGTTTGGCAGGGAGGCGTGTCACTCTTACCTACAGTTTAAGGAAGCAGAGCCTTGTTTAATGCAACTGCAAGCACACTTGGTTGAGATAACGCGGGAGACTTCAGAGAAAGTTGGGGCTTGTGCCCGGCTTCAGCCCCGGCCTTGAGGAGCACGCCTGCCCTTGTTTGGCCACCACCACGGAGGTGAATGGCACTGCACACGCGGTCTGTCCCCTGCAGACCAGAAGCTCTCCCAGCCGGGAAGGTTTGTGCCACAGAAGTCCTGCCCTTCTCACCTGGGTAGCTACCATTGATTGAGGATCTACCGTCATCCAGAAACCTGAGGTAGGACTTAGGTCCTACCCCACCCCATGATGGATGCTCGAAAGCTTGAGTGGCTGGTGTGAGGGGCGGGCCTGGGACTTGGCTCTGGATCCGCCCGACTCCTGTGCCGGAGGCTCACTCTGTTTCTCAGAAGCAGTGAGAAGTAGGGCTCACAGTACAGGCTCTTGTCCCATTTCTCCTGGAGGCAGATCCCACCAGTGAGAGTGGGGTGTGGAAGTCCAAAGGGTACAAGATCACCCACATTAAGACCAGCGAGAGTATTGCCATTTCCAAACTAAGTCTTTTAGAGATCAACGCTCTGGTGTGAGGACGTGGAGCCTTGCCTGCTGCCATGAGCTCCGGCATCGCGTGCGAAGTTAGGACTTAGGAGCCAGATAGCCTTGGGCTAATAACAGTACCTCCTCATAAGGCTGTTATGAGGATTAAATGAGATAATACTTGTCAAGTGCTTTGAACACTATCTGGCACATAATTATATGTGTAGTGACTATTATTATAACCATTTACAGATGAGGTTCAAAGGGTAAGTGGATAGTCCCTTTATAGCTACTAAGTAGAGGAACTGGGTTTTCTGACTTCAGAAGTAGACCCGTTTTCTCCACTGCTTACTGCCTGCTGAAGGAATATTTGGAGTTTGCTTGGCTTTGGGCTGTGTCTTGAATGAAGAAAGTCTGGTAGAGCCAGAGGCTCTGCTCCACCACGGAAGACAAGGACACCACGTGCTGCTGTAGCCTGATGCTGTATCTCAGGCTCTGGGTGCCTCGTCTGTGCCCGGTGGAGCCCCTTTTGAACTGAGTCCTTGCCCTCTTCCGGGCTTGGAGGAAGAGGGACAGAGCCTGTGAGTTCCACGAGAGCAGGGACCTTGTCTGGTTCCCACCAAACACCCAGCACCTTGCGCGGGCCGCCTGGTGCTTGGTAAGCGCCTCACGGACGCTGAATGAGGGAGTGGTGAGCACTTTTGTCTTCTGTCTGTGCCACAGAACATGGGCTTTGGGGTTGGGCTGATCTGGCTTGGAGTCCTGTCTCTGCGACTCAGTGTGTGACCTGCAGTGAGGATCTTACTCTCCCTTGGCCTCGGTTTCTTGATGGGTAACGTGAGGATGGCATTTTATAGGGATACTGGGAGAAAGAAGTGAAAATTGTAATGTGCTTAACCCAGTGCTTGGCGCATAGTACGTGGTAGCCAGGGTTATCATTTGTCTTATTCTGCATACTACAGAGTAAGGAGACAAAGAGAAGCCGTAATCCCTGTCCTCTAATCCGGAAGGGGAGGCAAGGTGCATCCAGAAAATGAAGTGCAGCAGGGAGGGAGGGGGGGAAGGGAAAGCCTTCAGAAGGGCCACTCCTCTGCCCATCCCTGTAGGCTCGCCCGCAGGCAACCTTGGTGGGGCCTGGGTGTGAACCCGGGGAGACCTTGCCCAGGCGGAGAGGATGGGGTGGGTGCAGGGGCCTGGAACAAGAGCAGAGGTCGGGGTGATGGTCGGCCTTGTGAGTTTGGGGACCATCCGCAGAGTGGACGGCCAGTGGGGGAGCCTCGGTCTCAGGAGGGAGTTGTGGAGCGCCTGAGTTGCTAAGCTAGAGAGTTTGCATTTGATCTGGGACAGTGTGGAGCCGGTTAGATTTTTGACAGGGCAGGTAGAAATTTGAGGAGGCTGGCAGAGTCGTGGTATTTCAGGAAGTGTCATCTGGCCGTGGTGCGCAGCGGGGAGGGCCCTGGAGGGAGACATTCACAGGCGTTAAAGCCTGCGAGAGGTTCTAAGGGTCCTGGCCGCGGTGGGGATGGATAGGAAGGGGTGGGTGAGAAAGATAAAGATAGGAAGGCAGAGCCAGCCGTCGTGATTTACCGCCTCTGGGCTGAGGGGGAAGCTTCTGCCCCCAGAGCTGCCCTGTTCAGGCATTTGGAGAGGATGCTTTATCATTGACCCAGCAACTATTTTTGGGCAGTTTAAATCCCAGATAGTGGTGCCTGCAAAGCCTTGATATGCTACTAATGCCTGAAGGGGGATTTCAGTCTGGTTAGCCCAGTGACCCAGCCGCCCAGCCCTCCCGCATGGGCAGGTGGCCCCGAGTCCCGCTCAGCCTGCGCGGCCTTCACGTCACCCTCATCACGCAGGCCCGCCTGCCTCGGGAGCCCGAGCTCAGGACGCTGGGCGCCTCTGCCGCTCACGTTTGTTCCATCAGGTCATTCATTCCGTGGACGCTCACGCAGCAGTCAGACCTGTGAGAACACGGGTCTTCAAGTTAAATGGAGGAGGCAAATGGCAACGGGCAGGTCTGAGATTCTGCCCGACTTGGGCATCAGTGCAGGGGCAGCAACACGTCCCTTCTCCCGGCTTCCTCCTGTTCCCGCTCCGCGGCTTTCGGACAGCTCTGGATACCAGTGAGAGAAGCCTTCGTCTGCAACTTTCTAGCGATACATTTTCAGTCTGGTAGTCCTATTTCTTCTAAGGTAGCAACCGTGGCGTTTACACCCACCTGCCCCAGGGGGTTTATTGTGAGGATTGAGTGAGTTTGCATGTGGCAAGTGTAGACAGTGCCTGGTACTTCCGTTGGTGCAGCAGGAGTGATTATTTTATTAACATGGATGGTTGATAGATGGTGTTGTATTTAACCTCCCAGGCAGCCTGGATGCAAGTGGTAGTGGCCCCCAGTTCTGCTGAGACCCCGAGAGGCAGAGTCCCCGGCCCACGGCTGGCAATCTTAAGGGCTTCCAGCACAGTGCTTTCTGGCCGCGAAGCTCTTAGCACACTGCAGATTGCAAGCGGTCATTTCCACTGGCTCAGACCCCTAACTTCTCCACCCACTGCTTAAACTGCTCCGCGAAGCTTCCTCTTCTAGCACTGAACTCAGCAGGACCTTTCTGAGTTAGAATCATGGTTATTTAGCGGGATTTGGGCTTATTGCCTCAAAAGTTTCCATGAGATTTGGGCAGAGGACTCATTACGGTTACCAAGTGAAACCTCTTTAGTTTAAAATGTTAGGGTTATGGAAAGATGGTTTTGCACATACTGTTTCTGCTGGGGTCAGTGACGAGCAGCCTCCCACCAAGTGCCCTCTTCCCTTGTCAGTTGCAGCCCTGAGAGGCAGACAGACAGTTCAGGTCTGGCTTGCTCACATGTCGTGCTGCTTATTGAGGCTTCTTCATTATGAGGCTTTGACCCTGAAGGGGTATGTTGGAGTTCACATGGATGGGCTTCCTGCATGCAGTTTTATGCTCAGAAACTGAGAGGAGGAGCGCTTTATCCACTGCACACTCCTGGTGAAAAGTGTTTTAAGGTACTATGGCCACTGAAAGACCTGCTCTTGAATTGGTCTCTGTCTCACCTGTGGCTTTGGTTTTTATCAGTCCTTTGCTTCTCTGCTGAGCGCTGCTTGGTCAGTGCGTGGCGCCTGGGGCTGGATGTGGACCCAACACAGCAGTGCAGGCTGGGCCACTTGAGGTTCTTGGCTCTGTGAGAGTTTCTATCTTTCCTTTTCTTTTTTTTTTTTTTTTTTTGCCACACCATGCGCCATGTGGGATTTTAGTTCCCCGACCAGGGATTGAACCCACGTCCCCAGCATTAGAAGTGTGAAGTCTTAACTGCTGGACCACCAGGGAAGTTCTTCTGTGAGAGTTTCTGATGTGTACTGTCTTTGCTTTCTTCTGTTTCCTCTTCCAGACAGCTCCTGTCTCGAAATCTCTTTCAGCCATAGTGGGTGTGGAGCCCTGGTTGTCCTGGGATTTGAGGCCTCTGACTTGGTCTTTTTTTTTTTTAAGCACAAACATCATTTATTTTTATTTTTTTATAAATGTATTTATTTTATTTATTTATCTTTGGCTGCGTTGGGTCTTCGTTGCTGTGCGCAGGTATTCTCTAGTTGTGGCGAGCAGGGGCTACTCTTCGTTGCGGGGTGCAGGCTTGTCATTGCAGTGGCTTCTCTTGTTGTGGAGCACGGGCTCTAGGTGTGCGGGCTTCAGACGGGCTCAGTAGTTGTGGCTCGTGGGCTCTAGAGCGCAGGCTCAGTAGTTGTGGCGCATGGGCTTAGTTGCCCTGCGGCATGTGGGATCTTCCTGGACCAGGGCTCGAATCCATATCCCCTGCATTGGCAGGCGGATTCTTAACCACTGTGCCACCAGGGAAGCCCTCGGACTTGGTCTTGAGGAACAGGAATTGGAGGTACCCTGAGACGGCAGTCTTCCTCCCATAGGTTATCGGGTCTCTCTCCTGGACTCTGTACAGTACCACCTCCCTTCTGCCTGTGTTCCTGCCGGATGCACAGTCACTCTCTAATTCTCTCAACCCCAGCTCTGTGAGGCCTGTTTCCTCATCGTGCAAATAAGGAAACTGCAGCTCAGAAAGGTTTAGTAACTTGCCTAAGGGCCCTGGCTAGTTAGTGGCAGAGTCAGCATTCTGATCCAGGTCCATCCGCTCACGCCTGTTGAACTCTGCTGTCCTGTTCCTCTCACGCATGGACCCACCAGGATGCTTACGTTACAGACGAGGAAACTGAGGTCGAGAGGTTCACCTATAGGTCCAGCCACGGAGGCTGAAGAAGTGTGGGTGTAGCTTAGAAGTTCGGAGGGTTTTTTGGTTCAGGTTGTTGAAAAGGAAAGCAGCTGGAACCTTCGGTCTGTTTCTAGAAAGATACCTGCTAAACCATAGGGATGCACCTTGGCTTTCTGGGCAGCACCGTTGTTCTTGGCATACATCCTAGTCATTGTGACAGCCCCTCATTGACGACACCATACAGGGTGCCCTGGACTTTTTCCTGTGAAGCCTGTCCCAGCCTGGGCACCACAGACAGTGTCAGGTTGCCCAGGAAGCTGAGGGGAAAGACCACACTGGCCGTTATAATAGTCGTATGACCTTGAGCAGCGTGAGCTGGTTACCCTCACGATGCCTGATACGTTCTGTCTCTCGTCCTCGGAGGGAAGACAGATGCTACATCCCTGCTCAGAGCTGTGAGTACTGTCGCCGTGTTCCACTGTTCCTGGCCCATGGGCCATGGCTCCATGTTGTTGGATTGATGAATGTCTAGTAGGTCCTTACTGAAGGTAAGTGCCCTCCCCGCCACTGGGTTGAACCACATGAACTTGCTGTTTTCCTTGGTCAAAAATGGCTGAATATCAGCATTTCATGTGGTTCAGCCTAGTACAGACCAAACTCTAGGGCAGGGCGATGCCGGAGTGAAGCTTTCTAGCAAATGTCCAGATCTCCTTTGGGACATGAGCCCTTGGCCACACCTGGCTTCTCAGGACATCAGTGTTGGGCTCCTAGGAGGTCTGTGTCACTTGAGGTGGGCGTAACAGGAGTGGAAGGAGCTGAGTGTGGGGTCTGCCCTGGGGTTGGGTCGGTGCTCTCCCTCTGGTCGGGCCACTCCTGGCGCTGAAGGCTGTCGGAGGGTCCGGCGGTGGCGGGACCAGGGCCTGGTGGGAACGGGGACCCTAGCTGTGCCGGCATTCACTGCAGCTCCGCCACGTGGCGGGCGCTGAGCAGTTGGCCCACAGTCACACACCTGGCCGTCCTTGGAGTTGAAGGCAGTCTTGATTCTAGAGTCCAGGGCAGTGAAGGGCAGGTTTTGGAGCCTGACCGCCTGGGTCGCGGTCCGAACCTGCAGCCTTGGAGCTTCCTTCACTCTCTGCCTCAGTTTCCTTGTCTCACAGTGAAGTGGTGGGAATAAGAGGATCTATTTCTGATGGACTTAATGAGGATTAAATGAGTTAATACATGTAAAGCCAGACACAGGAGGACATTAACTACTTTTATTAATAGTACTGTGTTATTACCAGCAACATGGACTCTTGGCATGTTATTAGAGCCGAAAGAGACTTGAAATATATAAACTCCCTCTGCTTTGTGTTGGAAGGAGTTGGGACTTCGCATCTGTGTCCATCTCCCAGAGGAGGCGTTGTCTCTCCTAGAGCTTTCTGGAAACACACCCTGTTAGTACAGGCCTTGCCGAGCACGCACCTGCCTCTCCATGAACAGGTTGCTTGAAATGGTGCTTTTGTTCTGGGTTATAATAAAAGTCACTCTTCTGGAAAATGGCTTAATTTTTTTTTTTCTTTCTTGGCATGAGTGGCCAACCCTGGAGTGCCAGTTACATATGGTGCCCAGCGCCTCTGAGGGGAGCAGGGCAGGGTGCTAATCAGTGAGTCTCATCCCCCCTCTCCCCCGCACCTGCCCTGGATGTTCTGATCCATTTTCTCCTTTTCTGAAGGTGACATGTTTTCCCAGGGGCTCTCAGCTGCTGCTAACCAGGGTTGCATTTGTGAACTGCTACAGACCCGCCAGAGTTCACTGCCTCAGGGGTTTCATGTTTTATTTTTAAGAACATGTGTTTAATTTTAAGGTATGTAGAGTGTTGGGGTTTAGGGGTATAAGAAAGAGGCAGGATACAGTGGGGGAAAAAACGATTGTTGGAAGGCAGCCTGGTATAGTATAGTGGAGGAGACCCCTGGACCTGGCTGCTTAGGGACTGTGTGAGCTTGAACTACCTACTTCATCTCTCTGAGCCTCAACTTCCTCATCAGTGAAATGGACGTAATATCCTCCTCTTCACAGAGGATTAAATAAGAGTAATATACATGAAATGCTGTAGCTCAGGCCTCATATGATGGCGCCTTATTATCTACAGCAATCTCATCATTTGTCTTGCAAATCAGCACCATTCCATAGGGAAGAGAATTGGATTGACTAAAAATCCCTGTATTAAGGAATACTGTAAATCTGAAATGCGGGTGTCATGACGACACTAAGGAGAGGCCCTGACCACCAGCTTCCCAGGAGCTTGCTCTCGGGCGCTCCCTTACACAGAGCAGGCCTCTGCACGTTGCCTTAGAGGATTTATCACGCGAGGGGACTTGCATGGCGTCGGCCTCTCTATGCTGAACCTTACAAGTGCCGTCTCATGTTATCTTTCTCATTGCCCTGGTCATGCCCCCATTTTGCAGTTGTGAAAATGGAGGCCAAAGAGGTTAAAGTGAATCTTGTAGGGGATCACGCTGCTAGTAAGGGGCAGGGGTGGCCTTTAAACTCGATCCTTCTGATTCCAAAATCCAGCCCTCAGTACACACTGGAGGCTGGTCCAAGGGTGCATTTTCACGTACAGAGGAAAGTATGAGTACTTTCCTCTGAACATGTAACAAATGTTCTTTAGTACTTTTTAAATTCTTTGCCACTCAAAGCAGACTGTTAGGTGACTGCTCCTAGTTTGGCTTAGATGCCTTGGAGCCCATCTTAAGATGCTGGAGAGTAAGCATGCAGTAGTTGCAGTTCTTCGTTTACAAGGAAGCCTCATGTCCCGCATAGAAACTTCTAACCCACGTCAGGTGTGGAATTGCTTTTGAGGCCTCGGGCACTGTTATAGTGCACTCCCTGCACCATCTCCTCTGCTCTGTGCACATCCAGGTGGACTCTGAAATAATGTAGCTGTCAGGGAGCAAGCTAGCATTTGAACTCAGGACCAGCTCCATGCCCTGGCTGTGTCACACTGCAGCTGGGGCCAGAAATGAGCAGTGAGGCGGTGGTTGCTGCTCTCCTAGGTAACTAGTGGATAAGTGATTATTCCAACCCGAAGAGGTAAAACCATACAGAGGTACTGAACAAGGTTCCTGTCCTCAGAGGGGTTAGAGTGCTGGGCTGTGGGTGTCAGCATCTGTCCACAAGATGGGCAGGGTCTCCACGTCCTTGGGTCAGGGCAGCCTCTATTACTTGTCATCTCGTTTGGCCCTAGGTGATGTTCCTGGGAAATAGGTCCAATCTTCCCAATTCCTTAACTACCTTGATTTCTTCATTCTTTCCTTTAAATAACCTCCTCCAGAGGCATTTATCTAACTGCTAGCTAGAATTCCCTTGTCCTTTTGCCTCCGATAAAGCTGGCTTTATAGGGCTTTTGTGTTGATGGACTATTGGTTTCTTTCTTTCTTTTTTTTCATTGAAGTATAATTGACAACACTGTATTAGTTTCAAGTGTACGACATAATGATTCAACATTTGCATATGATGGACTGTGATTTCTGAGCTTGCTAAATTCCAGATGGAGAGCACACAAACGCATCTTGGGAATTTTCCCCCAGATCCTGCTTTTATTTTGATTCCGTGGGATCTGTTTGGTACATATTGATTGTCGAGGAAGCTTTTCTTGAAACAACAGACAAGAACTGGTTGCTGTGGTCCCCAAGGATGAGCCCTCCCATCATGTGCCTAATTGGCAGAACATGGACTTATAGTGTTGGACCTTTGTGAGCTTAGAGTGCTCTGTGAGGCTTCAGTCTTAGTCCAACGTCCTTGTGTGGCATTGGATTAACCGCTACAATTCTGTGAGTTGAATTCCATTACATGCCAGAGTCTCTTAAGGACAGGAAAAAAAAAATGATTTCTAAGTCTCAGGTGATGGGCTGTGTATTGGAACAAGTACAGCCAGATTCCAAATCAGCTGAAGCATTCAGCAGGCCCTCCGAGTCAATAAGGAGAGGGTGGCGGTACATCTGTTACTACATACTTTACTTAGGACTTTACATGCATTACCCTATATTTAGTTTCCAGAATTCTCCTAAGAATGAGGTCTTATGAATTTAGGACTTTATGTAAATTTGAAGATTTTACAAAGATTGCTAATAAGTGGCAGAGCCAGGACTTGAACCCAGCTGCTCTGACGTTATAGCCTTTGCCCTTCACCTCTGCTGTGTCATGGAATTTCACCACTCACACGGGGCTTGTGGTTTGTCCGGATCCCACAGTGAATCACCAGGCAGCTGGGACTAGGGTCCTCTGTCTAACACTCTGGAATCTGGATGCTACACTCTGGAGTAGGCCATTGTCTTTTCTGCCACGTAAACTCAGGCCCATTTTTATTTTATTTTATTTTATTTTATTATTTTTTTTGCCACACTTCGAGGCTTGGGAGATCTTAGTTCCCCGACCAGGGATTGAACCCAGGCCCTCAGCAGTGAAAGCACGGAGTCCTAACCACTGGACCACCAGGGAATCCCCTGAAAACTCATCTTTGAACGTGCTTCTCCAGTAACGCATTAGAAAGACCACGCTTTCCAGCATGACCTGGTGAGGGAGCTTCATGGCGGCTGGGTTGACCAGTGCAGAAAGCCAGTACCCTGAGTTAAAGAAGAAATCTGGGGACAGGTCCAGATTCAAACCCAGGTCCTTTTGGGAGTTCCTGCAGTGTACACAGGAGACGTGAATGGCAGTGACAGAATGCCGAGCAAAGTGGATGTTCAACAGTAGGTTGAAACGGCGCTGTGTCTCTTCAGTGGGATGTGATGCAGCTGTTCAGATGTGAAATAGCACGGTGGAGCGGTGTGGGAGAGGTGTGGGAGAGGTGTGGGAGAGGTGTGGGAGGGTGCTGAGTGGTGCCGGACGCTGCTTAGTCTCTCCTGTCCTCAGACTCTGTAAAATGTTCACGTCCGAAAACCTACCTCATGGGGTTGTCATGAGGATTCAAAAGTGAACCATTTGTAAGCCCTTCACTGTGCTCTCTGTTCCTTGCAGTGGATATCTGTCTATATCTTTATCTGCACACACACACACACACACACACACACACACACACACACGTACGTGTGTTGTATGTATTTGTCTCCCCTCCTTTTGAGTCACTTCCTTAAGATACCTCCTCAGGAGTGGGGTTGTGGGGCTAAAGAGAACAAGTGTTTTTCTCTCCACACATTCTTCCCGTCACTTTGCTTTAACAAGTGCCGTAGCCTGTACCTCACCCATGTCTCCCAGGGCCCTCTGATCTGACCTCACTCTCCCTGCCTGGCAAACTTCGCTTCTTCAGTCTGGCTCACTGTTCTGACCAGGTCGAGAGAGCTCCTTGCTTTCCTGCAAAAATGTCCTAAGAGAGAAACTTTGTCATTACCACAAGCAGAAAACCAATATTAATTGCCATGAGTAGAAAGTACACATTGAAATAAACTTAGGTAACTGTTGATAATAAAAGATGCTCATCTGTGGACCACCTGAGACCGTCTGGTGACCCCCCCGGTGTCTGGCTCATTCCTGCCTCTGGGCCTCAAAAGAACCTGGGGAAGGGAAGATGATGGCTGTAAGGGGTGTGTGCAGGTGCCTTGAAGAAGGGGTCTGGCTGAGGAGAGTCAAGGCAGGGACCCCAAGGGAGAGGTGTTTTGTTGGAGCCAAGATGAGAGGATGCCTTTGCCAGGAGGACAAGGGGCGGGTATAGACATGGCAGTAGAGAGAACAGCATGTGCCAGACACAGACGTCATGTTCAGGGCAACCAACAATAATTTACACTTGTGGGAGCCAAAAGAGTGGGAGACCGTGATGTGACTGGGCAGGGAGACAGGGCCACCTCGCAAAGGAAGTCCCACGCCAGGATGGAGGCTCCGATTTCGATTTTGCCCTTGTCCGTTTCAGCACCCTCTCCATGGCCCGACCAGACTGACAACACAGCCTTTACCCAGGCAGCCCAGCAGTTGGCTTTCTTTCCTTGGGTATTATTTGCTGTCAGTTCACTGCCCGTCCCCGTCTCCCGTACCCGCCCCCCCACCTTTCTTTGTCGTCATTTGCTGAGTGTCTCTTGTGTGCCATGCTCTGTGCCAGGTCCTGCGACGCTGGCCTGAAGAAAAGGTGGTCCCTGCCTCAAGCTGCTCACAGCCTAGGGGAGGAGGTGCGTGGCCTTCTAGTTGGGCGTGAGCACCAGTGGCAGGGACCCGGGGAAGCTTCCTGACCTTGTTCCCTGGTATAAGGGATCCCTTTGGAATCCGACGTTATTAAAAGACAGTTTGCAGTGTTTTCTCTTTGTTATAGAAGTAATGTATTTGGGGACTCACTGCCTTGGGCCCGGGTTCAATCCCTGGTCGGTGAAATAAGGTCCTGCAAGCCGCATGGCGCGGCCAGTAAATAAACAAATGAGTAATGTGTTCATTATAGAAAAGTTGGAAAATACAGGGAAGAAGAAGAAAAATTTGCCCATAATCTTACCCTGCCAGCAGGTACTGTTTACTTTCTGGTATATTGCTTCAGCAGCTTTGTGTCTATATAGTTTAAACGTTTTTCGTGTGATTGAGTTCATATTGCCTATGCTATTTTTTTTTTTTTTTTTTTTTTTGCGGTACGCGGGCCTCTCACTGTTGTGGCCTCTCCCGTTGTGGAGCACAGGCTCCGGACACACAGGCTCAGCGGCCATGGCTCATGGGCCCAGCCGCTCTGTGGCATGTGGGATCTTCCCGGACCGGGGCACGAACCCGTGGACCCTCAACCACTGCACCACCGGGGAAGCCCTTGCCTATGCTATTTTTATATCCTGGTTTTTTTCACAAGAATTTTCTTGTCATAAACCCTTCAAGAACATTTTAAATGACTAATACGTCAACTGGTTGATACTGTTACTTACCATTCCCCTGAAGTTGGACAAGTAGAGATTTCTAATTTTTCTCTGTGTGTTGTACTGTTCTGAGGGTCTTTGTACAGCACTTTTTGTCCTTTTTCCTACTCTTATTGATTGTTATGACGGCTCCTGTAGCCTGTATCTGGAGGTGTGAACCTGCTCTCCCTGCCTGTGTATATACAGTCTGTTCTTGTTGCTCTGGGTTGTCATTCTGTAAAGTCACCACAAACACTGAGTTAGCAAATCCTGAACCATTATTCCTAGGGGAACATGGTAAGGTTCCTGGGATGCTCTGGTGACAACATTTTTATCATCTGATTAATACATAACCGGAAAAGACATAGTATCACTTATATGTGGAATCTTTAAAAAAAAAAGTCAAACTCATGGAAACAGAGTAGAAAATTGGTTGCCATGGGTCAGGAAATTAGGGAGAGGTTGGTAAAAGTATGTGAATTCTCAGCTCTAAGATGAATAACATCTGAGGATCTAATGTGAAACATTAGAGAAAAAAAAAGACATTGTTTTGTGTGTGTTTCTGCTTAAGGACGCCTTACTTCATACGTACTGTTGACTCATCAGCCATGGCCGACAGCTCTGTAACTCACGTCTGAACACAGCTTGTCCAGCACGTGTTTTCTCCGTAAGTGCGTCACAGCCCGCTGCTGCTTGGGACTCTGGGCAGCACTGTGCTGGGGGCTGTTATTAAACAGCAGAATCAACAGCAAGGTGGAAAATGTGGCACTAAATAGACTGTGAGAAGGGCTCTGTTTACAGCTCAAGAGCTGACACAAGAAGGCAGAGATCGCCTCATTCACCCACCCGCAGCTGGGTCGCGCATGTCCAGCGACCCAGATTCTTCACCACTCTGCGCGTGTCTGGATGACCGTGCAAGTGCCCTGAGTATTGATCTGGGGGTTACACATACACCTTAGCAAGCGGGCAAATTTGCAGAACGGAATATGAAAATGAAGAGAATCGGCTATTCACGCCAGGTGCCCACCAAGCCTGGTATGTGGCCCATGTTGTACGTACCTCGTGAGGTAGAGGTCGTTACAGTGAGGCTGCTTTAAAAATAAGATTTTAATAGCATTCTTCCACAAATTTGGGGGTTTTTTTTTGTAGGAGGGTGGTGTGGAGGAAAGTATAATCCCTATGAGTATTTGATACCTAGTTTTCTAATAAGCCAGCGAGTCTTTCTCAAAGTCTAAGAAGGCTCGAGTGTTTGCAAATCACTTTTTTCCTGTCTTAAAACGTGTGTGCTCCTGTCTCTTGGAGGGGGTCCAGCTACAGCTTGATGATAAGGCCCTTTGTGTCCCTGGCGATTTTAGATGAGCATCCCATTCTTAGGACCCACAGGGGTGGGACAGGCACAGCTCTGGAGAGTCCGGCTACCCTGCAGTGTTTTCCAGCTATACGTCCCAACATCTGATGTTGGTGTGGAAACGTGTGAACTCAGATTGTCCTTAAACCAAGGCAGCCTTGGTAATTAGGGATCTTGTGAGCTGAGAGGCTTTGAGGGGGGCTTTTGGCCCCCCTGCCCTGGAATTTCGAAAGAAGCATGCAGCAAAAGAGAAAGGAGAGTCACTGAGGCAAGGAAATGGGTTAAACACTGACAGCTGGCTCAAGTATAGGGGGCAGAGGGAGGTCACCTTGACAGTAGTCTTGGAGCGGGGACTACTTAGGACTCAGGACATTTACTCTCCCTGACTGGGCTCATGTGTGGCGTTTGGACCTTAGCGTGTTTGGGGTGGGAAGACTGTAGCGTAGGCTGGGTCAGCTTGGCGGGGGTGGGAGCGGGGAGCGAGGCACTTTGATGTCCTGAGCTGCAGGGCACTCAGTCCCTGTGCAAGAGCTGAGTCACCTGCGGGGACCGAGGCGGAACGCCACACCTCTGTTGCTCCCCTGGCTTCCTCCATGCTCCCTTCTTTCGTTTCATCCTTTCCTTTTACTCTTTCTTGCTTTAGCCTGCTTCCAGAGTGAGCCCAGGATGGTGTAGGACATGTTCCCCTACTTGGCCATCTACCAGCACGGTTTATTATTATTTATTTAATGTTTTCCTTTAAATTGTCTTGAGCCTAACACCTCGGTCTACTCTAAGCAGAAAACATCTGTAAAATCACACGTTTGATGTGGTAGTTATATTTTTTCTATGCATATTAAAAATAGGTAACCACTAGGGCTTCCCTGGTGGCGCAGTGGTTAAGAATCCGCCTGCCAGTGCTGGGGACACGGGTTCGAACCCTGGTCCAGGAAGATCCCACATGCCATGGAGCAACTAAGCCCGTGCGGCACAATTACTGAGCCTGTGGTCTAGAGCCTTCGAGCCACGACTACTGAGCCCGCGCGCCTAGAGCCCGGCTCCGCAACAAAGTGAAGCCACTGCAATGAGAAGCCCACACACCGCAACAAAGAGTAGCCCCTGCTCACCGCAACTAGAGAAAGCCCGCGTGTGACAGTGAAGGCCCGAATGCAGCCATAAATAAATAAATTTTTAAAAATTAGGTAACCACTAAATTGCATTCGTCCATATCCCTTCTAACACCTCTCTCGAACCCTGGTGATCTGCATACCACACTCTGGAAAATGCTGGAGGGGCAGGAAGAGCAGTCGCTCCAGGAGTCTGGAACCCTGAATGCAGGCCACATCTTGGCCCCTGACCTGCTGTGTGATGTTGAACTATCCCCCTCCTGCCTCCTGGCCTCATTTTCCTCATACTGGGCTGATGAATATCGGTTCTCTCCATGCTGAAGAGTAGTTGCAGGATGCCGTTCAAGTGGTACCTCCGTGGTTCCTGGCCTCTCCGACAGCAGCTCAGGACTCTGACCTGGACATGTGATTCATTTGCCTGAAGAAATAGAGACTTTTAAAATTTTGGAGCTCAGGAACATTTTGTCTTCAAACATGCTTCTTACTTACATTTGGGTTTCAGCTCTCACTGCTTGTTAGCCAAGGAAGCAGCTTGATGGAGTAAGGGTTTTGGAGCCCGGCAGCATCGTGACTCTCTCCATCCTTCTGGCTCCTTCTCTCTGATGTGAGAATGGAAGATCCTTCTGGCAGGGCTCTTGTGCTGCAGAGGAGGCCAGGTGCACAGATCCAGGTGGTGTCTGATGTGGGTTCCCTCCCCAGCCTCAGCCTGCATGGGTGTAGAAGTTAGTGTTGCCTCTGTCCCAAGAACAGAGTTGTTCTTGGACAGAGATGTAAAGCTTGGCTTCTGGAGCCAGGCCGCCTGGGTTTAAATTCTCACTCCTCCACTTTCAGCTACATAGCTTGGGGCTTCATTTAACTCTCTGGGACTGGTTCCTCATCACAGAGCCTATTTGAGGAAAATAGTTAAGTAAAGCAGGTAAAACGCCCGCTGTCGTACCTGGCACGCAGTGAGGGCTCCATCCGTGTTGTTGATTCATCATAATGAATGAGATGCTATATGCCACGTGAGTAGTAGCATCTGGGATATAGTAAGTGCTCAGTAAATAGTAGCTATTGTTTTTCTAACACGTGACAGGAGGCCCCGGAGTGCTGGTTTCGGGGCCTAGAGGACAGGGCTGGTCTTCTACCTGCAACTCTGGTTGGATCAGACTTTTCATCCTCCCCACCCCCACCCCCTTTAAGCCTTTCATGCCTGGAACCCACCCACAGGAACCCGCCATTGGACCGCGCGGGCCCAGCTGAGCCCGTGCACGAAGCCCTCCTCTGCGTTTGGCTTTGAAAGAATTGTAACTCAGTTTTGGAAAAGGCAATACAGTCGCAACTTTCAGAAGTGAAAATACGTGCATAAAACTGTGTGTAATGAAAAATCTCCCTCCTGTCCTTGTCCTCATTTGCCCAGTCTCCTCCAGCTTGCCCCTCCCTCCCTAAACCCTTAAGCCCTGGGTAACCACTGTTAATATTTCTAGGGTCTCTCTTTGTTTTATTTATTAAGGCGTTATTTACATACACTGAAACTCACCAGTTTTAAGAGGACAGTTTAATGAGTTTGGGTAATAATCCTGTAACCTCTACCACAGTCAAGTTGTAGAATAGTTCCCTCACCCCAAATAGTTTTCTCGTGCCCCTTTGTACTCCCTCCCCTCTTCCCTCACCCACTTCCCTAGGCAACCACTGGTCTGCTTTGTCACTGTGGTTCTGACTTTTCTGTAATTTCATAGAAATAGAATCACAGTGCATAGATTTTTGTGCTTGACTGATTTCACTTACCATGGTTTTTTTTGGAGATTCATCCATGTTGTTGCATGTATTGCTATTCTGTTCCTTTTTAGTGCCGTATGGGACTCTGTAGTATTCCATGGCATGGGTATACCACAGTTTGTCCATTCACCAGTTGATGGACATTTGGGGTTGCTTCCAGATTTTGGATGTTACGAATAATTTTGCTACAGATCTTCACTGGTGAGTTTTTGTGTAGACATTTTCTTTTCTGCCCTCATTTCTTTAGATATAACAAACAAATACAAATAAATTCTGTTTCTCCCCCCCTTCTGTACATAAAGGGTGAAATATTATAAAAATGCTTCTGGCACCCTGTGTGTTTTGAAAGGGCCTCAGCATCATATGAGAAGATCACAGCCAGTCTCTAATTTGGTCTTGTGTCCTAGCATCCTAGGAACTAAGGGTGCCAGGTGGTCTTCCTGGCTCCTGGAGGGCGTGCCAGCCTTCTGGGACCTCGGAGAAGGTGATGAAGGTGGGCATGGCTGCAGAGAGGTTTGCTCTCTGGGCCTTGTTCCATCTAATAGGGCTTCTGGCTCTGTGGATCATGGGAGGGCAAGTGTGAGTCTGTGCTGGGCTTAGATGGGGTCACGTGAGTATTTTGGCATCAGAATTGTAAAGGAAATTAGCTTATGCACCAATCACATCCTGTTGCAAAACCACAGATTCTTAGCAGAGGTGAATACCCGCCCTCTTACGGCCCTTCTGTGTGAGTGAGGCGGGTGGGTGGGTTGCTGACCTGTTTGGAAGAACGTTCAGTTTACTGATGTGGAGGACACTGGTGCAGGTTCTGTGTTTGCTCAGAGCACATTTTGTTAAAGGTCATACTTTTACCTGTCCCCAGTCCCCATTGCCTTCTAGACCCCAATATCCCTCTGCCCCCCAAGGATATACTGTTTTGAACTTTTCAAGGGAAATTAGGCTTGATAGAATATGCAGATTTGGATTAAAAAAGGAAGGCTGTTGAGGTCTTTACCCTCTTTTCTTCTGGTAGTGCTGTTAGCAGACAGTAGTATAGGAAACCACATCCACCGTTTAAGTAAATAAAGGATACGTTACTTAAGGTGTCTTCTCCTGTGGCTGTACTGTCCACTAGAACTTGCCATGATGCTGGAAATGCCCTCTATCTGTGTGCTATCCTGTAATTACTAGCCACATGTGTCTCTTGAGCCCTTGAAATATGTGTAGTGTGATTGAGGAACTGAATATTTAGTTTTACTTAAGTAGCTTAAACGTCAGTAATCACATGTGGCTACTGTATTGGACAGTGTGGGTCCAGATGAATGTTGACTCCCATTGAGAATTTTTCTTTAATTAGAAAAATTACTCTAGGGACTTCCCTGGTAGTCCAGTGGTTAAAACTCTGAGCTTCCACTGCAGGGGGCACGGGTTCAGTCCCTGGTCTGGGAACTGACATCCCACATGCTGCACTGTGCGGCCAAAGAAAAAGAAAGAAAAAAAATTATTCCCGATAGAAACCATGGGGAATACATACCCTTACTCTAGACCTGTTTTACGTGATTTTTAAGCAGATTAGGTGAATATGTTCTTTCATATGGGGTATTATTTATACAGCATGTTTACTGGGTGCCCACTATTTATAAGGCCCATGGTAAGTGCTGTATTGGATAATCAGAAGTTGTCGAAGGTACTTACCCGCCTTGGGTAAGTAAGGTGTCCTCATCTGTAATGAGAGTATTGGACAACATGGGCTTTTCGAAGTCCTTTCTTGTGCAGTCATTTTTATGGTCTTGTCTTTAATAGCAATAGCATTTATTTATTGAACACCCCTGTGTTCCAGGAATCGTATCCAGGACACTAAGTAAATGCGTTACCTCATTTAAATGTAATGATTTAGTCTTCATTTGGTCCCAGTGAAACTAGGTGTTATCCTAGTTTCATAGCTGAGGACGTCGAGGCTTGGTGAGGTTCAGTAGTTGATCTGTCGTTACGGTGCCAGTTAACTGTACAGTTGAGATTCCCACTCGGGTCTGCCTCATCCTGAGCTCATTTTCAGTTAAATCTTTGTTTATGCAACGGCTGTTTTAAAAAGAGATCTGTTTCCTTAAACATTTACAGTCCTTGTTTTAAGTAATAATTGAATCAGGCTGTTTTTTTTAAAAATAGACTTTACAGTTATGCTTAAGTCGGGGGTTTAGGAGTGAGGTGAGCAGGTGGCGTGGGTGGAGGCCAGCTCACCTGGCAAGGCTCGTGTTCCCCTCCACGCACATCCAAGAAAGGCCTGCTTTGAACACGCTTCTGCTGGAATGCCCTCTGGATGCCTGGGCAAAGCTCGGCTCCCGCCGGGAGCTGCAGGCAGTGGCGGTGGCCTGGGAGAGAGGGGAGGAGGCAGAGCTTGGACCTGAGACATTATCTTGCTCCCGAGTGCCACCAAGCAAGGGAGGCCCACAGAAGGGCTCAGGGTTTGTAGCCTGACGTCGACTCTGCCTACCACCTGCTATACTGGCTGGGCGACCTTGGGCAAATCACTCCACCTCTCTGAGGCTGGGTGGTGGCTTCACTCCCACATCCACCAGCAGTACTTCGGGAGACTCCCACGAGCCACACACCATTCTGGGTGCTGGGAGCCCAGCAGCGAGTAAGAGAAGCTGTGCCTTCGTGACGCTTCATTCTGATTGTTCCTTTTCCCATCCTTGATATAGGGACGGGGACCTCCCTCATGGCATTGTTTGGAAGAGTAGTGAGATACCTGATCAACCCAGCTTCCGGTGCCCTTCCCCAGAGCTAGCTGGGTTGGTTCCTCAAGGCTAGTACCCTGTGTCAGTTAGTGCATCTTTGGCTGGAGTCCTTGGCTGCCCAGTCGGGCTGCTCTCGTAGCTGTTCCGAAGGGGCTGGATGCTCCAGCTCAGCAGAAGGGCAGATGGTGCAGTGGAAGCACCTAGCACAGTGCCCAGCCGTGGCGGTCTCCTGTACGAGGTGTTTCTTTCTCCAACCTCTTTTTGCCCTTTTTCTGGATAAAGAAATTCTCCCATGTGGGAACTGTGTAGTAGGGGCTGGGAAGCTGAGCGAGGAGTGGTAGGAGTTTAAAAAGGAGGCCAGTCAGAGCAGATCTCCTATTCTCTCTTATTTCCTTCGTGTTTTTCTGACTACAAAAGCAACGCTTATTCTATTTGAATGAACAACGTAGAAATGTGTAACTTGCAAAGTGAAAGCACTCCTTAATTCCACCCCCAGAGATATCGCTAAGAGTTTGATATACATATTTGTCTAGATATTTTCTACACATGTGCTTATACTGTAAAAAAAAAAAAATAGTCCCATCTCTATAGACGGATATTCAGTCTGCCTCTTTCACAGAGTGACTTCCTGTCCTTCAGATCCTGTTTTCTGGACACAAGGAATCAGGGTACTTTGCTGAATAAAATCAGCCTTGTCCTGAGGCCAGAAAAGGGAAGTAAACATCCTCTAAGCAGCTGGCCTGGAGAAGTGGGTCCTGGTTGAAGATAAAGGAGGCCTTTGGCAGGGCAGGCAGAAGTGAGAGGGGAAATCCAGCAGGGACAGAACTTTCCCCCCATCACACCCTCCTACAAAGAATCGCTCGTGTTTGACTTTGCATCCTGACTTTCCTGACCCGGCGAAGGCTTTCTGCAAACTGTTTGAATCTATAGCATAGAAGTACCGTCATGATAGTGGGTGGAGAACCTGCCTGCATCTTTCAGAATTGGGCTTAAATATTGTGAAACCTTTATTAGGTGTTTTTTTCTATCAGCTATTTCACGTCCTTTTAGAAGGATTTCTTTGCTTTTTTGGATTATAAAATTCTAAAGGTTGGCTTTTAGACCGATCAGCTCGTTTGCCCACGTGCATGGAAATGTTTCTTTATATTAAAGAGTGGGTGGTGGTATAAAATAAAGATAAATGCTATGAATGTCTGAAGTTATTAAAACTTCTTTTAATTATAAAACTATTAGATTGAACCATATGAAATTGCCATTTTTGTAGGCCAGAAGTGGGTGACCATTGGCCATTTCATATGGTTCAACCTAATAAGCTTCATTGGGGGAAGTTTGGATCATAGAAGGAAAAATCACTTGTAACGGTTTTTTAAAAAAATTTTTTATAAGTCCTTTCTTTTTGCATAAACGTGATTTTTGACTAGTTATAGTCATAGGCTACATATATATTTTTTATCTTCCTTTTTCAAAATATGACCAAACACTGAGATACCACCGCACACCTGTTAGAATGACCAAAATCCAGAGCACTGATACTACCAAATGCTGATGAGGACGTGAGCAACAGGAGCTCGCATTCGCTGCCGGTGGGGATGCCAAACGGTGCAACCGCTGAGAAGACAGCTTGATGGTGTCTTACGAAGCTAAACCTGCTGTTAACTAAGCGTATAATCCAGCATTTGTGCCCCTTGGCATTTACCCAAAGGAGTTGAAAACTTACGTGCACGCAAAAGTCTTGCACACGGATGTTTATAAAGCAGCTTTACACTCCCAAGACTGCATGTCCAAAACTACAACTCTATACGTCCGAAAACTCTACACTGCCAAAACTTGGAAGCAACCAAGATGTCCTTGACCAGGTTGAATGGATAAACAAACTGTGGTCCATGTAGACAATGGCATATTATTTAGCACTAGAAAGAAATGAGTTACCAAGCCATGAAAAGACATGGAGGAACCTTCAATGCGTATCACTAAGTGAAAGCAGCCAGTCTGAAAAGGCTACATACTGTGTGATTCCAACTATGTGACATTCTGGAAAAGACAAAACAATGGAGGAAGTAAAAAAGATCAGTGGTTGCCAAAGGTTAGGGGAGAAGGAGAGAGAGGAATAGGCAGAGCACAGAGGATTTTTAGGACAGTGAAACTAATCTGTATGATACTCTGTAGGGTGGATGCCTGTCACTGTACATTTGTCCAGACCCATAGACTGTAACCAAGAATGAACTTGGAACCAAGTAATGTAAACTGTGGGCTTTGGGTGATTGATAATGGTGTTGTCCGTGTAGGTTCATCAGTTATAACCCGGGTACCACTCACAGTGGTGGGGGGTGTTGATTAATGGGGGAGGTTATGCCCGAGTCAGAGGAGAGCTACATGGGAACTCTGCCTTTTGCTAAATTTTGCTGTGAACCTAAAACATCTATAATAAGTCTATTTAAAAAATTAATATTTCTTTTGCCTTTTTCCACATTACTAGGAAGTCTTCATGACCATGGTTCCTTAGTGGCTGCCCAGTACTCCTTAGAGAATAGGAGGTGGAGACAGCAGTAACTTCCCTGATACCCCACCTTCAGGTCACTGCCAGGGTTTTGCATTATAAACAGTGCTACAGTGGCTGTGGTCCTTGCTGCAGTTTTCTTTGTATTTGGATTCTTTTGTAGGATGGACTCCCAGGAGTAACATTATCGTGTCACGGTATGAACACTTTCACAGCTCTTGATAAATACAGCCAAGTTGTTTTCCAGAAAGTGTCATGCCAAGTCATAAGGCCACCAGCAGTACGACTGTCATTTTATTGCTTCCTTGTCAGCCTTGGATGTTTTTCTCCCTTGATTTTTAATTTAATAAGCAATAAATAGTAGCTTATTTTTCATTTGTAGGTTAACAAGTTTGAATGTTTTTGTCCACATACGTGCTTGCTGGTTGCATTCAATGTTGTTTCTCCCCACCTTCGAGCCTTATGTGTGTATATGCTTGACCCAAGTGAGGGAGTTATCAGTACGTAGTACTGTAAGAACAGAGCTCCCCAAGTGTGTACGGTGGGTTACACAGCCGCCCCCTGAGCCATTGTTGGGGAATAAGAGGTGCCTAATTAGTGTGGATCAAGGCTGGAAGCAAGCGCTGTGGGCCTTGTCTGCAGTCTCTGGGGCCCAGTGGTGGTTTCTGTGCTGCCTTGCACCTTTGGCTGTTTCGTGAAGCCAGCTGAAATTTGATCACGTTACAGTATGTCTGAAGGGCCTTATTAGCCGTAAACCTCAGGAAATTCGAAATTAAAGAGTCCATTAATCCCAAGGCCCCTCCCTTTGTGAACTGCTCTAATTCCCCTTTGGTCTGCTTTATTTTCCTGCTGTGCTTTAGTTCAGACAAGACTTGGATAGAACGACAGCCTATTTGCTGGAACTTCCTGCCTTTCTGGGGTTAAATGTAACCCTTCAAGGCCTCCCCTCTCGCCTCCCCCCCACCCATTGAGCTAATCTCTGATTAATAGTCTGGAATGCTGGTCATTATTCCATTTCCTGGATGAAAATCCTCGAGTGCCTTAAGGTGTCTATAATGACCCTTAATGGTGCCCCTTACCATCTTGTGACCTGGAGGGACAGAGATGACCTGTGCGGTGGCACCTCTTGCTGAAGTCGTGGTCGAGATTAAGCATCCCTGTTTCTTCTCCCTTTAAAATGCTAGCGGTCTTGCGCTGGGCTTTGGATTCCTGTGGCCTGAACAAGAATCATAGAGCAGTCAGACCGCTGCGTTCTCCCTTCCCAGGTAGACCACAGGGGCAGCTCACGTGAAGTACAGTCTGTTTGAGGATGTCACATGGTCAGATGGGCTGATACTGAAAGACAGGCTGGGCCTGGGAGTTGTGGTGTGCCTTTCTGTACAGCGCAGTCGTGCCTGGATGGGAGCAGCTCTGCATTCCTCCTAAGGCAGTGTATTTGTGAATTAAGGGTACCTACATGTAAGGGAACTCAAGACTGGGATTTTGAGGCTGGTGGTGTTGGAAAGATGTTCCTGTACGCCAGCCTCTGTGAAACTAGAGATCTGTCGCACGCGCGCACCTGCGTGTGTGTGTGTGTGTGTGTGTGTGTGTGTGTGTGTGTGTACGTACTAGCTTCTTACAGAATATCTGATCCTGCCTTGGATTTGCAGCGGACCCTCTTCTGAGAAGTTTTATTAGCATTCAAAAATTATTTTTGTATTTCTTTCATCTACTTCTGGAAGCTCTCACTTCTCTCTCTAACTCGTTCGTTTCACCTATCTGTTGCTCTTTTGAAAATTACGAACGTTGCATGTAAGAACCCTATAAAATGCTGGAAAATAGGTCTTTATTTTTCTTGTATAAATAACTGGCTCTGATATCGTGACCTCTTCATAGCTTGGAAACGAAGTGTCTGGTAGTCCCTATGGTGCTAGACTTGGCCGTGGCTGTGGACCTCTGCGTCTGCCAGCCCTTTGGGAAGGATTTAAGATGAGCAGCACATTCGGGCCTTGGGGCTGATGTCTTCTCTCTCTGTAGCTCCTCGGCGACTTTTGGATTGCAAGTCCAAAGGGCCATCGTGGCAAGTAGATGATATCAGTGAACTGACCTGGCTGAAGAGACCCAGTAAGTGGCAGGGCCGTGACAGACAGAAGGGCACATAGCATGGATGTCCTGCTTGTTCTAAACCGCCAGTGTGTTACAGGATAAATTAAACTGTGTGAAAAACTAACGGGCCCAAGCTATAACATGAGGATCAGGGAGGGATTCCTGCTTATCTGGGCCTCTCTTCAGGTGGGCATGCAGAGGCCCTCTTGAATTGGCTTCTTTTTTAATTTCTTTTCTCGGTTTTACATTTTTCTTATAACTGCAGGTTTGTACCTGTTGACTACCCTTGTCTAATTCCACCTTCCCTCACCCCCGCCTCTGGTAGCCACAAATCTGATCTCTTTTTCCATGAGTGAGATTGTTTTTGAAGTATAGCTGACCTCCAACACTCTTGCTAGTTCCTGGTGCACAAAACAGTGAATCGATATTTCTGTAAATTTCAAAATGGTCACCATGACAGCGATAAGTCCAGTTGTCATCTGTCACCATACTATATTGACTATATTCTCCACGCTGTTACATTTCCTACCTCTGACTCTTTTTTCTTTTTTACGATAGGATTTTTAAAAATTGAAGTATAGTTAATTTACACTGTTGCATTAGTTTCAGTGACTCATTTATTTTGTAGCTGAAAGTTTGCACCTCTTCATCTCCCTCACCTCTGTTTCTCCTCCTCCTACCCCACATTGGCCTCTTTTAGAAAATAAAGTTTATTTATTGAGTTAAAAAATAGAAATGGGGAGAGACTGTCATCAGACTCTTGCATGCTCTCGGTTGGCAGTGTTGGTGTTCAGTGCTCTCCTGACACGCGCCACTTGCTTGGTCTGCAGTTTGGCTTCCTCTTTGCAGGACGGTTACTTGAATTGAATTAACAGTTTGAACTCACCTTCTCAGGCCCTCCTCCTTCTCTTTACCCAGGAGTCTATCCCTGCTAACACCAGAGGTTTCTTGCCTGGGGAGCTCTAAGCTGCAATGGGGCGCTCACAGCTGTCACTTAGAAGAGCCGGCTTCACTCAAAGGTGGTTTTGCCTGGGCCTTCCAGCCTCAAAGCTCTACTACTTGAATGCATACTTTCAAGTCATCTGGAGAAAACTGGGACACGTTTCTGAAATGCATTCTCGAAGCTTTTGGCTCTTACGGTAAAGAACGAAAGTTTGCAGTCCGACAGCCTGGATTTCCCAGCCCCCCTGCCGTGTGGCCTGGGCCAGGTTCCCTCCAGTCACTGAGCCTTCCTGGTGGGTTGGGAGGATCATGTGAGCCTCGCAGGGTTCTAAGGATCTAAGGAAGATGGTGTGTAGATGTGTAACATGTAGAAGACAATTAATAGTCATTGTTAGTAATCGTGTGTAACTTTCCAAGGTAAAAGCAGTAGGAAACCCCTTCCAAATGTCATTTTCTGTGGAAAAGAGTTTTTAAAGACCAGAGTGTAGCTATTTTAGGGTGAAACACGCGGCCTTACAGGACAGACTTGCTCTTTGGAGGGTCCGTCGTAGCGGCTGGTACCTCGTTTCTTGTGGCCCCCAAGGGCTGCCGCCTCCTCGCAGGTGTGGGTGAGAGGGAGCTGCGCTGCTGGCCTTACCTGTCCTTTGTGTGTGGCTTCCCTCATCCCTCGGTTATTTCTAAGCTTTTATCCAGGACCTCCTATGAGAGGGCCGGGCCCTGGGGAGCAGGTGCCGTTGACACAAGGTGCCTGCCCTCCAGGAGCCCTCGTCTCTGCAGGAGACAGAGCTGTGATCCGGGAATGCATGAGAGGCAGCGCCCGGGGTGGTGGCCAGCAGCGCGGTGCTGGAGCTGGCTGCCTGGGTTTGAGTCCCGCGTGTCCTTTGTTCCTCACTCTCCTCATCTGTAAAGGGGAGTAGGGTTGTTGTTTGGGGGGTGAGCTAATACATCTCTAGGGCTTATTTCACTGCCTGGTCCCCAGGAGGGACTTGGGAGTTGTTTGCTGTAAGCGTCATGAGAGGCAGCGTTCACCGGCAGGGTGAGCAAGACCAAGGCCCCGCTTTCTTAGCAGGAGGATGGACGGTCATGAGGGCTGTGAAGAAACAGAGCAGGGCATGTGCTAGGACCTCGGAGGAGGGGCGGGCTGGGAGGGCAGGGAAGGCCCCATCCCAGGGCAGCTGAGCGGGGGCTGCTGAGCGGGAGCCAGCCACGAGGGCATCTGAGGAGGGGCAGCTGGGGTCAGGGCAGTGGGTGGAGGAGAAGGGTCAGCTAGTGAGCAGAGCACCAGGTCGGGTTGCCAGGTCAGCAGGGCTGGATCACACAGGGCCTCGTGCACCAGGCTTTCTTTTAGTGGTAACAAGGAGCCACAGGGTTTTAAGCAGGAGAACACTGTGGTCTTACTTATGTTAAAATAGGTTATTCTGACTGCCGTGCAGGTAAAGGATGGTGAGAGGCCAGGGTAGACGCAGAGGGAGAGCAGTTAGGATGTCCAGTGAGAGAGAGGGTGGTGTAGTGGAGGCGGACAGGATTGGGGTTTGCTTGGAATCATAGGACTTGGAGGTGGACATTGATTCCAATTAGGAGGTGCCTGGGGTTTGTCTGGGTTGAGGGACGGACACCTGCGGGTACTGTCGCCATGAGGCCTCCCGAGTTGCACGTGCAGACTCCACATGCAGCGTTCTTCCCGTGCCTCCCCGCTGCGTCCACGTGGTGGAAGGCCCTCCAGGACCCGGAGTCAGCTTGCAGCCCCTCCCCTTCTTGGTGCTCAAGCACATAGCAGAGTCATTGATTTGTCCCATGAATATTTATTCACTGCGCTGTGCCGGGCCCAGGTGATACAGAGGTGGCTGAGAAGGACAGCACCCTCCTTCTCCTGAGCCTGTAGCCTGGTGGGGGAGATGGACGCCAGCCAGATAGTGGCCGTGCCCAGAGGGAGGCACGCTGCTGCGGGACAGAGGGACGGGCCAGGAGGGCTAGGCTTGAGCTGAGGGAATAGCAGCGGGCAGAAGGAACAGCACGTGCAAAGCCCCGAGGCAGGAAGGAGCGTAGTGAGTGTGAGGGCCCAAAACGAGAACCGAAGAGATGGGCGGGTCTGTCTTTATCTTGGGAGCCCTTGAAGGGTGTAAGCAGTGAGGGGTGAGTTTGAGTTTGAGTCTGGAAAAGCTTTCTCTGAACCGGGTGTGGAGAAGGGGGGGCTGGCACAGGTGTGGGTCTGTCAGGGGGCAACAGGTAGAGCAGGTGAGACCTGATGTTGGCTTGGGTGGGGGTGGGGTGGGCTTGGTATTGGGGATGGAGAGAAATAATAGTAAAAGAATAATTATAGTAAATAATAAGTTAAAATGCATCAT